>NW_026591086.1:38040456-38110828 GCF_907164565.1 Psammomys obesus
TCTTCTTCTTCTTCTTCTTCTTCTTCTTCTTCTTCTTCTTCTTCTTCATTTTGCTAGTCTTTTCAACCTCTGCTAGTTATCTCTCTCCTTTAAACGGTCAGATTGATTCTTGGTTTACCAGAAACTTACCAGAATAATTTAGGACATATATCATACTGAAGACATTAGTCTCCCTCCATGCCTGAGGAAGGCTGTCAGGTAGGGTGGGATCTATGCTCCATGAAGTCACCCAGGCTTAAGAATTCACCATCTTGTAGCTGCATATAACCTGCTCTAGCCACTACAGTACAGCAGGGGAGAAGGATGTTTGGCTCTATTATTCCTCTTCATATATGCTTCAGCTAGAGCCACACTTTTACTAGGTCTCTCTTTTAGTCCCCAAAATGTAAATTGACTGCTTCTGTTCAATAAAGGACTCACTCACCTCCTTCTCATGATATCACCTTCCTCCATCTGGAGTCTGCTAGTTTGGAGCTCTGGACTCAATCCCTCAGAGCAACAACAACCCATACATCAGGCAGAAATGAGGTTTGTTTACTTGGGGAATTTGGTTTTTTTAATATTAGTATTGTATTTAATGTATTTATTGGAATAAACAATATAATCAAATTCATTTTTACACAAATATCTAATCATAAAGGAGACACACCTTCATTTCCACCTCAAAATTGAGAGAATGTTGTGATGCTGCATTACTGCAGACTGCTTGAATGTCTTGAATAATTCACTATGCTGAAACTTAATCCCACGTTTAAGATGCTGCTCTATGCTGTTTAGACAAAAGTACATATGGACACTTTGGCCTTCCACACACAGAGAGCTAAAGATGTATTAAGAGTGTTTTTAAATAGTTGTGAATTGTGTTCTTTAATGCAATACCCAACTAGGGCATGTCTTTTAAAATGTTTCATTATTGCTTGAGAATTTCTCACATCATTACTATATTTACATAGTAGTATATTTTACATAGTAAATATATATTTACTATGTAAATAATATATTTACATAGTAATATATTTCTACCTATACTCTACCTTCTCCAACTCCTTCTGAGTCCTCCCTCTCAACTTCAGAATCTTCTTCTTTACTATTGCTTGGGGCACACATACATATGTGTATATGAATACAACCTTCTGTGTCCATTTAGTGTTTCTCATGTGCATATAAGTTAAAAGCTGAATGCTTGAGATTGGGTAGCCTATCTGGGAGTGGCCCCTGGAGCACAAGGATTCTGATTGATTATAGGTCTTTATCTAGGGTTGAACCTAGTGAAATTTCAACTTGGAGGATTTTGAAACAAAATGTTAGTTCCTCTTTTTCTAGGTGTGTGTGTGTGTGTGTGTGTGTGGTGTCTACACAGCATAAACACAGGAAACAAATAACAGCAATACACATTCTTTCCTAATGAGGGAGAGGGATCTTCTGCTCTGCCTAATTATTAATTTTTATTGGATAGGCACCATGGGAATAAGAAAGTGTCACCTTTTGCCCTGAGAACAATGCATTTAAAAGATACACTTAACTGTACAGTTACTCAGAACAGCAGCCAGCCAGGTTTTCTCACTGTAGGAGACATCCAAACAAAATAATGCTTTATGGGCTCGTGTGAAGTCTGTTTATGGGAAACCCCTTACTTACTGGGGCTCCTAGTTCTGACATTGCCTTTTTCACATTATTTATCCTGAAGACAGCAGAAAGTTGCTATTGGGTCATATGCTTACTGAAGCCAGGCAGCTTTTCAGTCTGCTGCTTTTCTGTTCAAATAAGTTTTGAGAAGTATCCCATTGATCATGGGTTTGTTTAGGGAGAGACATTCAGGACTTGACTGCTCTGAAACTATAAATTTCAAAAAGTTTATTACACAGTCTCTCTTTATCCCAGTCATTTCCAAATTTTAGAAAGTCTAGTCCAGTAATTTTTGAGAAATCTTACAAGTTTCCTGCACAGCTTTTTGTTTTGTTTTGTTTTGTTTTGTTCTTTTTTATTTCTCTCTCTGAACAAATCATGGTTTTCTGAGGAAAGGCAGTGGTGTTCACTTGTTATCTGCTTGCTTTGCTTCTTTACCCACTGTCAAGTCTGACTCCGTGCTGTGTCTCAGGTGGGTCTTTTACCGTGGGGCTTATTTTACATTGAGAGATGTCTCAGTTGCACATGGGTGAAGGCCAAGCTTAGTGGCTGACCCTTTGGCACAAGTCTTAAATTTATGGAGTCTTCTCAGTTCTTTTTCTTCCTTTTTGAAGATGCTAAATAACTGAGCTTCCAATATTGAGAAAACCCAATGAAAGGAATATTTTATTCTTGCTCACTTTGCTTTCAAACTGTTTATTTTCTCATTTGTATTCTACAAACACAAACCTAGTAAAAGTGTCTTCCTCAAGACCAGAGTGTCCAAAGGCACAATGACATCAGTATTTGGGCTAGAACATTTCTAGAACTTTGTAGAGATTATAGAAATTTCAGAGATTTTTTTTTAAATGGGCAATAGCAAGACAACTTAGATGACTGCCCTAATATATTACATTTTGTTTTGGAAATGGTACATGCTAGTTTCATTGGTAGCCCATTGGCCACAGAGCACCGCCAACCATAGGGGAACATTATCATTCACACACAAAAGGCCAGGAGGAGATGTTTTCGGCAACTATTAGTAAAATCTTACTAATATGTTAGCAGTGAGATTTATTCTTTACTTCGGCAGTTAATGCAAAGTACAATTCCCACGCTTACTGAGTGGTGTTGGGATATGGGGCTTTAATACTGTGGCTAGTACCACAGTCAGAACACAGCATAGTTCTATGGTCTTAAAACAATGACAGCAGTAAAGGAAAAAATATTTTCCTTAAGCCCAATTCTTGATATCTCATCTGTTTTCTGCTATTTTACCTGTAACTTTTTGGGCATGACACAAATATGTAACTAAAGAGTCTGCAGTCTTTTCAAATTTTTAGTTTATTATGATATTGCATGGATGGAGAATCCATGTCTTCTTATTCCACTGCAGAGATGTCCCTGTTTGTTTATCCATTAATTATTTGAAGCATATTTTGCTTATTTCTACATTGACCAAAGATGACTAAAGAGAACTCTTTGATTAAGAGCACTGGTTGCTCTTCCAGATGATCTGAGTTTGGTTCTCAATACCAGTGTGGTATCTCTCAATCTGTAACTCCAGTTCCAAGAGATCTGACACAGCCTTCTGGTCTCCCTGGGCACTGTACTCATGTGGTACACAAACATTCACACATGCAGGCAAAATACTCATAAAATAAAAATGAACAAAGTTTAAAAATGCATGTGTTTATTTATGTGTTTGTGCATGCTGTATGCCATGGCATGCGTGGATAGGTCAGAGGGCAGCTTACTGGGCAGAGAGAGTAGGTACTTTTCTAATAACATGTGCATCCCAAAGATTAAATGCAGGTCACTAGGCTATGCAGCAATTGCCTTTACCTAGTGAGACATCTCACTAGCCCAGATGTACTCTCCTCCAACACAAACTAAACTAAACTAAACTAAACTGAACTGAACTGAACTGAACTGAACATCCTGCAAAGACTGGTTGACTTACTTTCTAGTATCTGTGAGTAAAATGGTTCTAGTATTCATGAGTAAAAGACCGAGGTTCTGATCAATTTGGTTTATGGTTGAGGTCTCTCTCTCTTAGTGTCTTCATAAATGGAAAAGTGCAGGTCTCCGGAATTTCTTCTAAGGGGCTGTAACTGTCCCTGTGGGATCAATCCATACCTTCCTGATCTCATTTAATGGTATTGAGTTCCTTAGAAGGCACCATCTTCAAACAAATCCTTCATGGGATATAGAATTTCAACATATGTGTGGCGTTTTGTAGTAGGCATTAATCAATAACCTTCAGTGTATGAGGATTTGTCATTGTTAGGGTTTCCGTTGTTGTGATGAAACATCATGACCAAAAGGCAAGTTGGGGAAGAAAGGGGTTATTTGGTTGCTCTTCCATATTGATGTTCATTATGGCAGAAAATCAAGACAGGAACTTGGAAGTAGGAGCGGATGAAGTGACCATGGAGCAGTGCTGTTTACTGGCTTGCTCCCCAGGGCTTGCTCAGCCTGCTTTCTTACAGAATGCAGGACCACCAGCCTATGGGTGACCCTACCCTATCAATCACTAATTAAGAAAATGCCCTACAACTGGGTTTTACGGAGGCATTTTCTCAGTCAAAGTTCTCTCCTTTCAGATAACTCTAGCTGTGTCAAGCTGACATAAAACTACCCAGTATAGGGTTCCAAAAGCCCTGCAACCCATACTTTCACCCTTTGAAAGAAAGATTTCTAGGACTGTGGTTATCTGCTAAGGGTAGAGTGCCTTCATACAGGTTTAGTCTGTCTTCCCTGATTACGCAGAATGCTGAATTTTTTCATGCATGTCCATAATACCTTGACATCACCTTGGTAAAATACTTACCAAGAGTATTTGGTAGCCCAAGGAAGAATGCTTGAATATCAGAAGGGGAAATAAAATAAACATCTGAAGTAGATGGAGGGAGCGAACTGGATGGGAAGGGAGGTGGGAAGGGGAGTAGAGGTAGGGATCAGATATGGACAGAGGGAGGGGAAAGGATTGAGAGAGAGAATGGAAATCATTGGGGAGGGGCATCTTTGGGATGGAAGAGGCTCCCAGGAGTCTATAGTGGTGAACATAGCTGAGATTCCTAGCAGAGAAGGTTATGAAGCCTGAAATGGCCACCTCCTGTAGCCCAGAGGGACTTCCAGAGGAGGGAGTAGGACACCAAACCACCCTCAAAACCTTCAACCCAGCCAACTAATAAATGGCCCAACTTAAGCTCCATGCCATGAAAGAGCCCACCCCTGACACTAATATTCTGCTGTTCTTGCCAACAGGAGGCTAGCATAACAGTTATGTGAGTGGCTTTACACAACAGCTGCTGCAAACAGTTGCAGAGACCCACAGCCAAGCATTAGGTTTTGCTCAGAGAATCTTATGGAAGAGGGTGAAGAAGGATTAAAAGAGCAAGAGAGGTCAAAGATACCACAAGAAAACCTAGAAAAGCAACTAACCTGGGCCCATTAGAGCTCACAGATACTGAACCACTAACCAGAGAGCATCCATGAATGGACCTAATCCTGTCCCCCCCACATATGCAATAGATGTACAACTTGTATTCGTGTGGGACTTCTAACAGCAGGAGCAGGGGCTGTTTCTGGCTGTCTTGCCTGACCTTGGATCCCTTTCCCCTGACTGGACCACATTGTCTAGCCTCAATAGGAGAAGATGCATCTAGTCCTTCTTGATATGCCAAGGTGGGTTGGTACCCATAGGAAGTCTTCTCCTCTGAGAAGAAAGGGAGAAAGGCACAGGGAGAGGGGAGGGGAGCAGAGAGAGGTACTGTGAGGAGAAGAGGGAGGGGAAGTTCTGATCTGTATGTAAAACAAAGAAATAAAGCAATAAAAAAGAAAAAAAGATGTACGCATAAAACATAAATACTCGGTTTAGTTTTTAGCCAGTTGAGTTGATTTCTTATTTTGAGGTTTTCGAGTTCTTAAAAAATATGTTTTATCCTGATAATGGTGCCAGATAGCATAAGACCTGTATAAGCTCAATCCAGACAAAGTTCCAGCACTGAAGAACTGAGGAGTTATTAGTGACTGATAGCTGCTAGGAGAGAGAGAATTAATTGTCTTTAACGACTTGGCCAAGGATAGGTAAAGCACAGTCCAGTGGAAGGCCACACATCTAAAAGAATAAGGGCAGCACAGACTAGAGTTGATGGGTTTCAAAAAGTTGAAACAAAGAAAGGTGAGGAAAGATGGATCCTGGGGGAATCTAGGGAGAAGGATGAATATGAACAAAATGCAATATATGAAATTCTCAAAAAGTTACTAAAAGTATTAAACATTTTAAATACAAATCTTTTTGCCAGATTAGTAGGTAACTTTTCATATGCTCTACTAAATCTCTTTGTTCTAGCCAATAGTCACTTTTATAGAACAAAACATTTAAATTTCAGAATATTCAATGTATTGTTTCTTATTTATACATCATACTCTGCATTCTCTATCACATGACAAAAAGAAATCTATGCTTTACACATGGACTTATATTTTACAGAATTTATATTTCTAAATTTTGTCTTTAAATCTATGATGCTTTTCATCTGATATTTTGCATACACTGTTAAGTTTAGCTTCACTTGTCCACATGTTTATTCTTGGTGTTTGGACTGTTTTAAGCTGAATATTTCCATGACAATGCTGAAGCACAGGCAGGGTTTCTTTGTGTAGCCTTGGCTGTTCTGGACTTGCTTTGTAGAGCAGACTAGCCTTGAACTCAACAGAGATTTGCCTGCCTCTGCCTCCCAAGTGCTGTGATTATAGAAGCATATATTCTTAATGAGACATTTTCAAGGAGTGTCTTTAGACTCAGATAAAAGGTAGCCTTCAGAAAGCCATAAAGGGGTGTGTGTGGGGGGGTACTTACCAGGAACCTTGGGCTTGCTGGCACTTTGCTATAGTACTCTTTAGCCTTAGGGCCAGAAAGAAGTAAGTGTCTACTTTTTTTTTTTTTTTAAAAAGTCTATGGTGTTTTGATGTACCAGCAAGAGCTAAGGCAGAGATGGGTACTTTTCCATCACTATTTGTTGAATACCCTTTCTCTTTAGAGTGGGCTGTGGATCTTTTGATAGGTTGCACTGCTCTGGTTCTAGCTGGTCTGTTTTGGATGAATGACGTATGTGCTAACCCTTTAGACAATATTCCACTGACTTAGATTCTGCAGCTTTATAGAAGTCCTAAAGCCAAAAGATGTCATTTCTCCATACTCCTTCTTTTTCAAAAGTGTTCTGGCTTTTCATTAACCTGTTCAATACTGACTTCAAAACCAGCTTGTTTATGTAAAAAAGAAAATCCTGGCTGAGATTTTCATTTTCTAAAAGGAATGCAAAAATTATATTTCCTGTAGATGAATTTGGGGAGAAATTTTATCTTTAGTTCCACTGAAGTTTCTTCTGTAGTCCTTAGGGTTGTCTTTGGGTTTGCTACACAGACTCTTAACATCTGCAGTTAGAGACATTTCAGTTATTTCAACTTAGATCTGAATTTAAACATACTGAATGTTTCCTCACTACACCGACTTGATCTTTGATCCCTGTGTTGATCAGTCTATTCCATTCCTATTGCTGATGTAATGAATGACCGACTGTAGTACCTGAAGAAAGCTAACAGACTATATTACAGTTTTACTGGTCAGAAATGAGAAATAGGTCTTGACTGGCTAAAATCAAGGTATTGGCAGCATTGCCCTCCTTTCTAGAGGCTGTTAGTGAGAATCAATTTTCTTTCTTTATCTACTTACTAAAGCCTGCAAGCTCTTGTTGGCTCATGTCCCCCTTTCATCTTTGAAGTCAGCATATTCTACTGCTCTCTGTCACTGACTTATTTTCTTCTTTATTCCAATTAACAAGACCCTGGGAACAACGTTGGGACCTGCTGGGAAAACAGGATTGACACCTTGTGGTTGGATGTTTGGGAAGACCATTGCCATCTGCAGGCTTAATTTCCATTTTCTATAGGACCTAACACAGCCACAGTTTCTGGGGATCAGGCAACGAATACCTCTGAGGGGCACTTGCTTTGCATAGTGTAGTAATGTGTAGAGTATGTATCCTTGCTTCATTCCTGGTCTTAGGGACTTTATGGGTCGTGTTCATGAGATTAAAGTTCATTACTATGACTGAGCACAGCAGCTCATGTTAATAATCCCAGCATTTATGAAGCCAAGACAGGAAGATCACCATGACTTTAAGGGCATCCTGTACTACCTATGAAAACCAAACCAAATCAAACCAAGCAAGCAAGCAACCAACCAACCAGAAAACACCTATACCCTTTTTCTTTTCCTTTAGACTTTTTTAAATAATAACAGGACATGAACTCAGATCTTGTGTATTCTAGGCAATTTATCATTGAGTTATATCCTCACTACTTCTAAAATTTTAGCACAGTGTCAAAGTTGTCTTGGCTGGTTTGAGATTGCTGTGTAGCCCAGGTGGGCCTTGATGTTGCAAAGTTCATAATTTCTTTATTCTTCTGAATAGTAGGGGTAATTGGTCTGCACCCCCCAACTCCTGGCTTCTCAGAACATTTTACTAAATGGAAGTTAAATTTTGTCTACTGATGTTTGTGCATTGATCAACATGATTGTTTTTCTTTTCTTTTCTTTTCTTTTCTTTTCTTTTCTTTTCTTTTCTTTTCTTTTCATTCCTGTAGTGGTTTGGATGAGATGCTTCCCATAGTCTCAAGCATTTGAGCACTCGATCCCCTGTTGGCCATGCTGTTTGAAAGGTTTGGAGGTAAGGGCTCCTGGAGGAAGTGCATCACTGAAGGTGGGCTTTAAAGTTTCAAAACCTCACACTGTTTCCACTTCTCTGTCTTTACTCAGGCTTGTGGTTTGAGGTGTGAGCTCTCAGCTGTTCCAGGCACACCGGCATTGTATCTGCCCTCCTTTCCCGCTGTGACAGTGATGGACTACTTTTGCTTTGGAACCATAAGCCCAAATAAATACTTCCTTCTATTAATTGCTTGGGTCATGCTGTTTAATTGCAGCAGCAGAACGGTAACTAATACACCCTCTTAGTGTAGTGCCTTATTTGCACTGTGTGAACTCACACAGGAGTCCAGAGATACAGCAGCTTTGTAGATTCCTAAAACAAGTTTTTTTTTTATTATTATTGCATATAATTCTTGTATATTGTTTCTGGATTAAATTTCATAGGATTTTGTTGATTATATTTTTTACTTGTATTTTAAAGTATTGATTCTGCTGCCACAGTCACAGTGACCTCATAAAACATAATCTTTAAAAAAAAGTGCCTTTCCATCATTTTCAGGTTTTTGAAAGTAACTATATGAAGTCACTGTGTTTTAAAGATAATTTAAAACTAGGAATTCAGTTACTACAGCAAAGGCTTTCTCAAGTTATTGATTTCATTTTGTCATGGGCGAAGGTAAAATGTTAATTTGGGGTATGCATTATGCCTACAGAATTAATCATCCGCATTCATGAGTATTGTGCTAATTTAAAATTTATATTATTAGAATTCTTTTTTTCAATTTACTGTACTGCTCATTTTCCTCCTTGTGTTGATCCATTTGTGTTGTTGCATATCTTGTGTTTTGCTAGATATTGGTCATTATTATCCATCCTTTAAAGAACCATGCTTCAGTTAACTTCTCTCCATTGTTTTCCCTTTCCACAGTCATTCATTTCTGCATCACTCATATTATAAAATGCATGGGCTGGAGAGCTGGCTCAGAGGTTAAGAGCACTGGCTATTCTTCCAGAGGTCCTGAGTTCAATTCCCAGCAACCACGTGGTGGCTTACAACCATCTATAATGAAACCTGTTGCCCTCTTGCTGTGTGCAGGTGTACATGCAAAACACAGCATTGTATACATAATAAATAAATAAATCTTTTTAAAAATGCAGAATTTTTTAATTTCATTCATTTCAGAATATGTTCTCATTTCTCATGAGACACTCTCTTTTGTTCTATGACTTGTTAGAGTCTGTGCTGTTTAGTTCTAAGTTTCTACACATATGGTAGCTATCCTTCTGTCCAAAGAAGGTTTCTACTGCTGTGATATAGACTACAGCCAGAAGCAACCTTGGAGGAGAGGGTTTATTTCAGCCTACAGTTGTAGAGGAAACTGTGGCAAAAACTCAAGACAGGGACTGAAGTGACACCAGGAAGTGTCCTCTACTCTTGCTCTCTCCACCTTATATACTGAGGCAGGGTCTCTTACTGAACCTGAAGGTCACTCGTTTGGTGAGTCTAATTATCTGGCTTGCCTTGGAGTCCCATTTTCACCTACCAAGTGCTGATATTATCTGCAAGACTGCCAACCTGTCTGGCACTTACATGTATGCTTAGAATCCAAAGTTAGTTTCTCACTCTCGTGTGCAAAAAGCTTTTTTTCACTGAGCCAAATCTCCAGACTTACAGTTCTTTCTTTCTTATTTTAGTGTTTTGTGTCCTTTGGTGTCAACATGAGTCAGATTTGGGCCTTTGAATTCTGATTGTCTTATGTTGAACCGACAGAAAGCCTTCTGTCCTTTCTCTCCTTTCTTATTTAGGATCTAATGTAAGGAGCAGTGAGCCTAGAAATGTCTGTACCACTCCATAAAGTGATTCTTGAATATTGTCCTCTCCAGGATCCCCCTGATACTTTTCTGGTTCCTTGAGTCTTCATTTTACCTCTTTTGGTCAAAAATCAGACAGCAGTCTCTAGATTTTACCTTATACTTCTCACAACAAGGTCTGCAGATCTGAGGTCAAGTGATAGGAAGAAAAGAGAAATAACCAACAGGCACTACCTCAAGCCCTCCAGACCACAGGCCCTCTAAGTGGAGATGACTCTCCTGTTGGGGTTTACATTCACTCATAGCCTAAGCTGAGGCTCTGCTCCAACTAGACCCTCTGCAGGCTGAATCAGCAAAGAATAATCAAAACAAGGGATTTTTTTTCTTTATTATTCTTCACACAGGACCACCAGGATGTCTCAAGCCTTTCAGTTCCTACCTAGCAGCCTTTCATTCCAATCACTGAAGCTTGAAGGCACTTTGAATTGTTGTCTTATTTACCAGTGTGGCCTGTTACCTACTATTTAGAATCCTCAGCTACTGAACAAATTTCTGCAGAATGCTTATTTTGCTCTCAGTGTTGGGAGCAGGATGGAGTCTTACTGGATCTTCACTGCAATCAGCACCACATAGCTGGACTGAATTATAGCCAGATAAAAGTCAGGTCAAAGAATATAAGAATATCGGCCTGGGACAGCTAATTTTATGTCAACTTGACACAAACTAGAGTTATCTGAAAAGGATGGAACTTCAATTGAGAAAATGCCTCTATAAGATCTGGCTGTAGGGTGTTTCCTTAATTAGTGATTGATGGGGAAGGGCCCAACCCACTGTGGGTGATGCCATCCCTGGCCTGGTGGTTCTGGGTTCTGTAAGAAAGCACAATGAGCAAGCCATGATGAGCAAGTGAGTAAGAAGTATTCCTCCGTGGCTGCCCTCTGCATCAGTTCCTATCTCTAGGTTCCTGCCCTGCTTGAGTTCCTACCCTTGCTGCTTTTGATGATGAAGTGTTACACAGAACTGTGAGTGATATAAACCCTTTTCTTCATAGATTGGTTTTGGTCATGGTGTTTCATCACTGCAATTTTGGTTACTGTTCAACAAGTCAGGGTCCTTTCTTGATTGAATCTCATAGAAGTAAAGCAAAAAGAGATTGTTTCTAAATTCCAAAAGGCTTTGGTACATAGTGTTGCTCTCAAAACTACAAAGTAGTCAAGGTAAGAAAATTATGTCTTTTGTGTCCCTCCTTTCATTCTGTGAATTGCCATTTATTAATTAATTGATTGATTTTTTTTTTAAGACAGGATGGTCCAGGCTGACCTTATCCACTGTTTGGCAAAGAGTCACGCTGCGATGTAATCCCCCAGCCTCTGCTTCCAAAGTGCTGGACGTACGGGTGTGCACCGTACACTTACCTTAAAATAATGTATTCAAATTCTTACTTATCTTATATGTCTGTTCACAACTGCCACTGTCATACTGAGTTTGCTTCTGGGCTCTGGGGTGTCCAGACATCTTTGCACACTGGTGCTGGAAGGAATGAAACTTAACGAAGAAGGTGGATTAGCAGGATGTTGGTCCAGCAATGAGTGCTGGGCCAAAAAATAAAAAATAAAAGCCATGTCTGAGATCGTTTTCAGTGAAACAGCTCTTCTTTTATTCTGGGTAATAAGGACTATACAAACACTGAGGAAATGGGCAGTGGTTTTCGGGGTGAATTTACATTATTAGTTGGAGCTGAGGTGCTGGAAATGCTTCATTGGCATAGAGAGAAATTCCAGGCACTAGTTGAACATGTCCTCATAAGGAAATAAAAAGTTTTAGCCTGAAACATGACCACCAGGCTATGTGGCTACATTAAGGGTGACAGAGTTAGGGGATGCAAGCTATGTGTACCAAGGCATGCAGGCCAAGGACAGAGAGAAAGTCCCTTACTCCTGTCAATCTCAAGATGAGATGTTCAGGGTCTGGACATGTGGTGACCTCACTCTTGCTCCAGGCCAGTTCCCTCGTCCCACAGCTTATTTGCCCCACATAGAACTTCTAAAATCTGTTCACTAATGCCATTCGCAAGTATCCCCAGTTGATTAAGCTTCTAAAAATCAACATAACCAGAAAGCCATTAAGAGCAAATTCTGGGAAAAAAATAATTCTTTAAATGTGGGTCAACTCTAATGTTATACATCCTTCTGTTTCTTTTTCTTTCTTTTTTTTTTTTCTTCATGAAATACCTCTTCATTTCCAGCCAGACACTTTTCACAAAACAATATACTTGATGCTTTGGGAGCTACAGTCTTGTCATGAGAAGAAGGGTAAACCTACCATTAAATAATCAAGCATAATATGTATTTTACAATTACTATTTTCTTTCCTCTTCACTACCAGGAAGATATTGAGAGGCAAGCTCCCACGACATGGATGAACAACTTTTGTGAGTCAAATAGGAAGTAACAGATGCAGGTAGAGCAAGTTACAGAATATAGATGCGCTTGGTTATCCTTACACAGGCATCAAGGCCTTGCCCAAAGACATCTGATGGTATCTCCTCATAGATGGATGACCTGAGCAGATGGAAATATGTGGCACTGAGCAAGAATACAGATTTGGGAACTTGCACTGTAATTCCAGACAAGCTTCTGAATCTTTCTGACTCTTGAACTCTTCACTGTTCCGCATTCGTAGCCCTTGTTTGTCATATGTCAAAGTCCATAAATCTCCCCCAACATTGAATGATTCCACATCTGTACTGATCCCCTGACCTTGCATCTGAGTGTTGTTTCCTGGGGAAAGTGAAACAGGAAGAGTCAGCATTTCCTCTGGTTAGAGCTCTGCATATGGCATTTCAGTGAGTGATGAAAGGCTCAACTCTTGTTTTCTGCCTATTGCTTTGGCTACTTCTCTGGTTTGCCTTCGCTTCCTCCCATCATAGGTGAGAACCTGCCAACAGGGAGTCCACTGGAAGGGAAGTAAATCTAGCAGCTATGTGCTCATGGAGTTTCTCTGAGGCAAACCTGCAACTAAGTTTTCAGAGGAAAGATGGAGAAAGGCAAAGAACATTTCCACTCTACTGCTGCTCAAGTTCCTCTGTATTTCTGCCAAGTTCTATCTTTCACAGGGGTCATCTTTGCTAAGGTTCCTATCTTCTGATGATGTCTGTCCTATGCTTCCCACATCATAAAATAGTCCTGTTTGTATTTCAGAAAATACACAAACAATACACACTGTGACACAATCTTAATCCCCACAGCACTCATGGTTATCTGGTGGAAGAAGAGGAGACTGATGGAATAAGGGAATGGTGGCCTGGCAACCATGGGGAAACAGCACTGTTGGCTGGTGGGAGACAATGCTAAAACAGGCGGCAGCTTGTATGAGTAACTGGAGAAGCTGACAGAAAACAAGTGAGGAGACAGAACAGCAGGCCATAGCCAGGAGAAGAAAAAACACAGGAAGTGGAAAAAGCAGTAGGATAATTTCTGTTCTTTCCTCAAATGCCCAAAATCAATTCTCTGTTTCCTGATTGATGCTTCTGAAGGCTTAATATATTTCAGTGGAATCTGACCCGGAAATTGGAGACTGTCCTTAGAATTGGTTTGTTGTGTCCCACCAAGTCTAGTTTGAATGAAAAGAAAAATCAAAGCATAGCGGTGTTCTCTTTCTCCTGGGGAGCTAAAGTTTATTTATTCCTGTTTTTCTCTCTGGGAGAAAACCTTCCCCTTTGAGAAAGCTGATGTGACATCTCAGTCCACATGATCCTTCTCTCTTCCATAAATATAATTTTGACCAACATTATCCTGGATCTTTCATTGTCTTGCTGACATCAACATGGTAATTGGTATTAATGCTTACAAAAATCAAAGCCTTTCAGAAATGATAGGCTTGATTTAGGAGCCCTGGCAAGGCTCTCATTAAATCAGCGAGGGCTGTGTAGGACAAATGTACGAATCCTTTATTCATCACTGTTACCACCTCAGGGAGCCTCATTGAAAATGCACATGACAGATCAGGTAGGAAAAGCTGCTCCAAATGAAGAGAACAAGGAAAATGGGAACAGGACATTGAAATTTTACCTTACAGGAAAAAATTAAATAATCATTACTTGAGTAAATTATGCATTTTATATAAGCTGAAATGTTCTGTATTTAAGGCCTTGGAGGGACAAATAAAAAGTACATCAAATGTTAGAGGATTCTGGGTCAAAGCTGAAGGGATTTCTCATCATTATCTGTAGCTAACAAAGATCCACTGGATTACTTTAGGGAAGAATTTTCAAATATTCTCATATATGAACTAGTAAGAATTCTGCTTCAATTGACTACCATTTCCATCTCTGCTCTCACTGTTCATTTTTGACACACCCTTCGTCATCTCCTGCATTCCTTCACTTATACAAAGCAAATTAGGGTTAGACTCCAAGAAACTCTCTACAGAGATGCCTCTAGTGTTAGAGAAAACAAGAGATAGGAAATAAGAAGTATATCAGAAATAAAAAAAATTTACAAAAGGAGGGGGAGAGTTGGCAGGAAGAAGTACATGATAAAATAGGAGAAAAGGTGGAGCATACTCTAGAGGTAAGGCCCAAGGAGACCCGGACATAGGGCCTTTAGTGTGACTTTTATGGTTATAAAGTAAAAACCATTTACAGTTTCATCCAATGGAATATAATTATTGGAGATGGACAGGGCACTCCCATGTAGTGCCTCAGTGCTGAGGCATCAGTGCTGAAAGAATGAGGGAAAAATATCAGTTTGCCCTTTCCAAGTATAAACGGGTCCAGGAGCTGACAAGCTAATCTACATAGTTTTTAGAAATAAGAGATAGCCACTATCTGCCTTACGTATCCTACTAGCCCAGAGGTACCTTTGATTTCTTAGAATAAATGATATTGAGGATTTTGGATTAGGTAGTTCAATACCCAGGAAAGGCCCAGGAAAGTTATTTGGGAAGGTCCTGTGTAGTAACATAAATAAGCCCCATACTTATTTATGCAAATGAATATTCTTAGGCAATATTGTCATACACCTATCTCATTGGTATAAATGGCGCTGGTGGTGCAAGCATAAGGCAAACAGTTTGCACAGCGAAGGCAAACACCAAAGTCTTCCATCAGTGACAGGCCAGGTACAGCAGTGGAGACAATCAGCAAGACTGAGCAAGCTCTCCCTTTTGTGGCTACTGGAAGACCATGTGGCTTGTTGTGCTAGCTTTCTTGACAGGTCTACTAACCCCAAATTATTTTCCTTTCTATTGTTATTGTGACTAGTCTTCCTTGGTTTGACCTTTATGATTCAAAGCAATTTTAGGGATTCCTACACTGGGCTGTGGTAAAAAACAAAACAAAACCCACAAAACTCAAGTCAAATCAACTGCGATAGCAGTGAAAGCCTGGGCTGTGTTCAGGCTAAAATGCTTCACAATTTCAAATAAAACAACATCAGAGGACAAATCATCACTGCCCTCAGAGACTGTAAATAATGCAGCAGTCTTCCAGGAAGAAGCGATTTTTTACTTAAACCCACATTTGCTATGAAGCTATAGAAAACAACATCATGCTCAGAAAGCTGGTAATCTTATATTTTGAATTTTACCTGAAATTCCTGTCATTGCATCCCTAGCGGCAGGCATAGCTGATTTTGGTCTGGACCTTGATAGTTTCTAGCTGTGTTTAACCTGTGATATGGATGTGTCCATTCTTATTTAGTGACTGACTGGGAGCGCTTGTAAATACCTCATTGAGTTGTTTAGGGGTGCTCTACTTTTGTTTCTCAGAAACTACTCTTTGTAACACTCGGTTGGTAAAGCTTTCAGCAGATAGGCTCTAAGAAATTGAAAAGTGACCCTTGCTAGGCTCAGAAATTTAAAGATTATGAGTGATGGAAGAATAAAGTGACTGAAAATTAGCTTAGATTAGCTAAGGATGTTGGTTGAGCAAGAGTGCCTGGGGATGTACTTGAAGCATTTGCTGAATTCACAGTCTGCACTAATGACCCAACAGAGGTCAGAACTGAGTAACTATAGCAGCCAAGGACGAAGCAACTGAGTATGAGAAAATTGCTGTCTACATTAAACAGCAGAATTCCTCAAATAGCAAAAGGACACAGCATTTGCCCAAGCAACAGACATTAGGCAAATGCTTTGGCAATCATTGGGGCATAGTGTAAAAGTCGGACAGTATATATTTACCTGCTTCTGTGAGCTGGCAGGACAGTCATTAGTACATTGTCTTCAATTTTACAAGGAATAAGCTGTAGGGCTAGAGGACATAGGCACATGTTACAACTTCTAGACTACATCATTTGCTAGAAAATAGAATTAGGGTTGAGAGAATTAAGACATGTCCAGGATCAATGAACTGGATTAGATAAAACAGGTGTTAAAGTACAAAGGAGACATACAAACTGGTTGTGTGTTGTGAGTTCAAAGATGATAAGAAAAATGAAGCAGACTATAAAGTCATCCACTGGTGATTTTATAGCACCTATCCACGTCTTACCAGTGTTACATTACCATCCCATACCGACTCAAGATAACTGTGGGCGGGCTGGCAATTTGCTTTTTTTTTTTTTTTTTTATTATTGAGATACCAGCAACAAAGTGAGAAGACTTGGACATATTTTATCCTGGGACTTTTCCACCCCCTCCGTTCTATTTGTATCCCTTGGCCTGACCATGGTGTGAAATGGCTTAGATTAAGTTGATATATATGATAAGCTATGCGGAGTATAAATGAGTTTAAAGTTGAAGATTTTGTTAAAATTATAAGGAGCATTTGCCAAATGTGGTAGCAAGGCTCTCTTGGACAACACAGGTCCAGGCAAACTGGCTCTGTTGAAGTGCCAAGCCAATTCATGTAATTATCATCATCATGATCATCATTCTCATAACATCATTTTACAAATTATATAATTGGTGTCTCTAAGTATGAATCTAATTATACAAATAGTATCTAACAATGCCAAGGTTCATCTCCATGTCTGCCAGTCTCTGAGTTCCATGCCCTTTCTGTTGAGCCAGGATTTTGATGGAACTCCTCAGACAACAAATGACACATGGACTTAAGAGGTACAGCACTGATTTATTCAATGTGATACAATATTTCACATTGGATATTATCTACTTATGTTTATTTGATAGTTTACAGCTTGAGAAACTACTTCTATAAACATTCTTTTGACCTGATGTACAAATGTCTGAAATGCATTTTAACATGGCCTGGTTTGCTTAAGTCAAATAAATAGATAAGATGCTGGTATTGGATCAAACATTTCTAGGAAATTATATCATTTTAAATTCTAATTTGACCTACTCTTTAGAATTTGTAACTCTGTGTACATACTTGTAATCTCTGGAAAATGAAGGGTTAAAACTTTCTTACAGATTTTGATATATTAATGTAGCAAAAATTTTTAAAGGAGTTGCTTTATCTTCAGTAAAACATTGTATAAATAGAAACATTAATTTATTGAATAAAAAAGGAAAGCATTTGATTATAGACTCTGTAATTTGTTACTGATCTTATCAACATATTCCTTACATGATTAGTACATATTTGGTAACAAGAGCATCATCATGTAAAACACATTAGCAAGGTACTTCTTTGAGCTACTGCATCTAATTACTTTTTTCTAATATATTATCATAACATAAATGTCAAATTCCACATGTATCATGTGTTAATTTCTATTCTGGAATATGTTGGTTATTATAAGAAATGTATTTTAAAATTTGCTTTTTCTAGCTTATCACTTTGATGTAGCATTGGGGAAAACATGAGACCTGGTTTATAATCCATTAAATCCATTAAATTCTTACAAATGTGTGAACTTTAGCTGAAATGATGATTTTGTTTCCACACGCAGCAACAGATAAGATCTACTAGCGGAATCACCATTTTCTATATTCCTTTGCAATTAGGTGAAGGCTCAGATTTTTCACCAAACCAACTATTTTTGGGTGCTTAAGTATCTTTACCTCCCTTCAAATCCTACCTCCCCCTGCCTCCAACTGTGCAATCTTAGGAAGGTGATTAATAGAAAAAAGGACTGTAGTCCTCTTTTATCTACTTCCGGCTGATAGGGTCCATGGGTCATTAGGGGATTACCAGACTCAGTCATCAGGATACCAGTAGTCGAGTCCAAAGGCCAACATGGAGCAGCAACATGAAGTCAGGGAAAGCCACAAGACTCAGGTGATTGCCCAGAGAAGCTCTCTGGAACATTTCTCTCTTTGAAGTCAAATGTGGAAGCATGAAGATCAGTGCAGCAATGTTGACCCAAAAAAGCTATATCTCACTCTGCCTGGGCCTCTATATATGTCCTCTCTTTAAAGTCCACCCATGGATATTCTCAGCTGGCCAAAGTCATTCTCCTCCCATGAGAGAGCAAAACATCATATACCCTCTCACACACCAACCTACAGCAAAACATCATGTGCCCAGCTTACAGCAAAATATCACTTGACCAAACTGAGTCCAGAAACGTCCACTTCAGTTAGGTCTGTGTAAAAGACCCCTCCCCATACTTCCCTCCCTTTACATACAAGCTTACTAATCTAACTTTGCTCAAAGGACTTGACTGTGTACAAGACTTCACGCAATTCTTTTTTTGGGGGGGGGATTTAAAAATATTTTTTTTCTGAAAATATAATCTTTTCTTATATAATACATGCCAAACATATTTTACCCACCCTCCTCTTCTCCCACTGTTCCTCCCTCTCCTCCAGATCTACTCCTCAATTTCTTCTTTAAAAAAATGCTGATCTCTAACAAAGGATATCCAAACAGGTTAGAAAAACATATAGCAAGAAGGCAAAAGCCCTCATAATGAAGGATGGACTTCACTCAATTCTAACAACGGGAAACCAACCCATGGGGGTGGGAAGGAGGCAAGGGAGGGAGAAGAAGGGGAGTGGAGGGAAGGGGAGGGAGAGAAGAAGAGAGATTTTAATACTAGACCTTACTGAAAAGCTATAGCTGCTTGGTGGGAGATGAGGGTTAGTCATTTAAAAAAAAAATCCATACTTTTTATCTGTCAGGGATTTAACTTTTATTTCAACTGACAATAGATAAGTAGTTTAAGTTCTACTTAATAAGTCATGATAAGATTGAATTTCTCTTCTTTCAGGAAACCAAATGGGTGAGTAAACTTTCCCGGCTTACATTCTTCACTGATTAGCTTGTAAGGATTTACTAAGCTTGATTTATATCCATCCCTTTACAGAACTTGAATTTTTTTTCTCTTTAAAAAAGGCAAAAATTTAATAACTTTAGATTATTTAGAAGATGAGATGACCAATAGAAAAAGAAATGATTTTTCTCTGAACTCAAGAATAAATATTATAGACCTTTGAAGGAAGAATTTGTTTACACTCACAAGCCACCCACTTTCCACATAACCCTTTGTGGTATTTTAGAAACTTGAAGCTTCATTTTTATTCCTATTCTCTTTAGACCAAATGGTAAATATAAAAAACACTATCTTGATAATAATGATAATGAAATACAAATCCTCTTTTGAGATGATTGTTTTAGATATAGTAGATTTTCTTTTTACTTTGTTATATTGTATCAACAGCATATTTTAATTGCATCTATCCATACACAGGATTGATTTGACAAGATAAACATGAAAAGGAAATTATTACATTGTTATCCCAATTCTCAAAGTTCCGAGTAAACACAAACCAGTCTGACAGAACTGCATGGCACAAGCAGGTTGCTTATCCTGGTTGACATGTGTATGCAGGCAGATACTCATCAAGAGAAAGACAGTTATAATTGCTGGATTAATTATGATAAATGGAGCTCTTACAGAAAAGAAAAAAGCTCAAAATCTCTGTGGGTTTATAAAACAGAATTTTATTCCACAAATAAATCCCAGTTAGTTCTAGGCTTCTAATGTCTTCAGGTCCTGGGCTTTTATCTTCCTTTAGACCCCCCTCACCACCCTCCTCCTCTTCCCTCTTTCTTTTCCTCCCCTTCTTCCTCTTCTATCCCTTCCCTTTCTTCCTCCTTCTTCTGCTCCCCCTCTTTCTCCTTTTCTCACTTATCCTCCTCCTCTTCTATTTTTACTGAGAAATCAACCAACTCTTCTATGAATTTATACCTTTTTGTAATATTTTCTTAGGAAGACTAATTGTAAGTACAGGATGCACCATTTCTCTAACGCTACCCTTCCATCTTTGCCTCAGTGTGCATATGGCTTTCCTTTAATTTCAACATTAATGACAAGATTATTGCATAGATTATTTTTCTGACTTTTATTTGAAAAGGTATTTATTTGTGCCTAGATTCATGAATGCCTTATAAGCTTCTTGGTTGACAAGCTCTATGGCTCTCTGCACCTCTATACCTCCTTTCCCTGAAACCTTTTGTCATTTTAAAGACCCTGTCTTCTGGGCTCTATTGTCCTGATGAAACTATGAGGGCTTTTGAACTGATGTTCCTTGGTAGAAATGTGTCTTTTTTTTTTTTGCTAGCTGCCTCAAAGATTTTTCTCATTATTTTCTTCAACTCTTAACCCAGGGAGGCCTAAATTTGATTACATGTGCAATAATTTTTATTGAATCTCATCAAACTTTTATAATCATAAATTTGTAACTTTTACACAACTAAGGTGGAATTTGATCATTATTTATCCAAATATCTGGCTCTACTCTGTTTTTCCTCTCCTATTGAGACTGGTTACACACATATTCTACCTGTTGCTGTTACTCTATAGACATCTAAGATTATTTTTATTTTCAAATCATTTTCCTTTGGGGTTTTAGGGTGGGGTTTTTTTGTGGAGCAATCTTCAAGTTCAGTGATGTGTCTTCCGTCTTCATTTTTCTCTTAAGGCAAACACAGTGAATTTTAAAATTTCAGATAATATTCTCAACAAATTCTAGGTTTGTTTTCTATAGCATCTGTATTTCCTCTGAGATTTTCTACTCATTATAAGCACAGTCTTGACTTTTATTGTCTTTTCTGTTAAAGGTGAGTTTTATTACTTGATTCCTTTGTATTTTCAGTACTTTTGAATTGTATAGTGAATATTATGAATGTTTTATATGAAAGCTCTGGGCATTATTGTATTGCTTTGACAAACCTTCTTTCTTCCTTCATTTATTGCCTGTGCTATATTAATGATACTCACACTGAAAATTCCATCTATTGTGGAGGAGCTAAATAACACATCCATCCTTCCTTGGTGCCTCTGATGCTTGCAGTCTTTTCTGCTCATGCATGGGTCAGGGGTCACCAATAAAGCTGGACAGAATTCAAAGTTCCATCTCTCAGGATCTTTCCTTTCTTCAGTCCACCTCACTCTGCTGTGATATAGCTATACAATTTAAATTTTTCTGTTTTTTCAATCCTCTACACTAAAAGATCTTCTGGAGGTATCTTCATCCCTGATCTCAAGCTGTACTACAGAACAGCAGTAATAAAAACTGCATGATACTGTCATAGAAACAGAATCAATGGAATTGAATTGAAGACCCAGAAATAAACCCACACACTTACGCACTCCTGATTTTTTACAAAGATGCTAAGACCATACAATGGAAAAAAGATAACATCTTCAACAAATGGTACTGGTCTAACTGGATATTTATAAAAATGCAAATAGATCCATACCTATCACACTGCACAAAACTAAAGTCCAAGTGGATCAAAGACCTCAATATAAAACCGCTTAGAAGAAAAAGTGGAGAAGAGCCTTGAGCTCATTGGCAAAGGAGACAACTTCCTGAACAGAACACCAATAGCTAAGGCTCTAAGATCAACATTCAATAAATGGGACCTCATAAAACTGAAAAGTTTCTATAAATCAAAAGGACACTGTTGTCAGAACAAAACAACTGCCTACAGATTGGGAAAACATCTTCAGCAACCCTATATCTGACAAAGGGCTAATATCCAGAATATATAAAGAACTCAAGAAGTTAAAGAGCAACAAACCAACTAATCCAATTAAAAAATAGGGTACAGAGCTAAACAGAAGTCTCTGTAGAGGAATAGAGAATGGCAGAAAAACACTTAAAGAAATTCTCATCATCATTAGTCATCAGGGAAGTGCAAATCAAAACAACCCTGATTTTTTACCTTACACCCATCAGAATGGCTAAGATCAAAAACTCAAGTGACAACACATACTAGAGAGGTTGTGGAGAAGGGGGAATGCTTTTCCATTGCTGGTGGGAATGTAAACTTGTACCACCACTTTGGAATTCAATCTGGCATTTTCTCAGAAAATTAGGAATAGTGCTACCTCAAAATCCATCTATACCACTCCTAGGCATATATACAAAAAGATGATCAGGTATACAACAAGGATATTTGCTCAACCATGTTAGTAGCATTTGTAATAGCCAGAATCTGGATACAACCTAGATCTATCCCTCAACTGAGGAATAGATACAGAAATTGTGGTACATTTATACAATGGAATACCACTCAGCAATTAAAAACAAGGAAATCATGAAATTTGCAGGCAATGGTGGGAACTAGAAAAGATCATCCTGAGTGAGGTATCTCAGAAGCAGAAAGACACACATGGTATATACTTACTTATAAGTGGATATTAGACATAGGATAATCATACTAAAATCCGTACACCTAAACAAGTTAAGCAAGAAGGAGGACCCTGGGTAAGATGCTCAATCTTCATTCAGAAAGGCAAATGCAATAGACATCTGAAGAAAGTGAAAACAAGGAACATGACAGGAGCCTACCACAGAAGGCCTCTGAAAGATACTACCCAGCAGGGTATTAAAGCAGATGTTGAGACTCATAGCCACACTTTGGGCACAGTTCAGGGAATCTTCTGAAAAAATGGGGAGATAAAAAGACCTGAAAGGGTCTGGAGCTCCACACGGAGAACAACAGAACCAAAAATCTGGGCCCAGGAGTCTTTTCTGAGACTGATACTCCAACCAAGGACCATGCATGGAGATAGCCTAGAACCCCTGCACTTGGTAACTCATGGTAACTCAGTCTCCAAATGGGCTTCCTAGTAAGGGGAACAGGGGCTGACTTTGATATGAACTCAGTGGCTGGCTTTTTGATACCTCCTCCTCCTGAGGGGAGAGCAGCCTTACCAGACCACAGAGGAAGATTATGAAAGACAGTCCTAATGAGACCTGATAGGCTAGAGTCAGATAGAAGGGGAAGAGGACCTCTCTTATTAGTGTACTGGAGAAAGGGCATGGAAGGAGATGAGGGAGGGAGGGGGGTTCTGGGAGAGGATGAGGTTTGGGCTATAGCTGGGATACAAAGTGAGTAAACTGTAATAAATAAACAAATATATCTGGGCACAGGGGTCTTTTATGAGACTGTTTCTCCCACCAAGGACCATTTATGGAAATAACGTAGAACCCCTGCTGGGATGTAGCCCATGGTAGCTCAGTATCCAAGTGGGTACCCTAGTAAGAGGAACAGGGACTGTTTCTGACATGAACTCAATGGCTGGCTCTTTGACCTCCCTCTCCCTACCCCGAGGGAAGAGCAGCCCTGCTAGGCCAAATAGGAGGACTTTGCAGCCTGTCCTGAAGATACCTGATAAACCAGGGTCAGATGAAAGGGAGGAGATCCTCCCCTATCAGTGGACTTGGAAAGGGGCAAGGAGGAGATGAAAGAGGGAGAGTGGGATTGGGAGGGAAAGAGGGAGCAGGATACAGCAGCAGGGATACAAAGTTAATAAACTGTAACTAATATTAAAAAATAAAACCAAACAAAAAATTATTAAAATTTTTTTCTTTTTTTTTTTTTTTTGAGGTCACAGAATTAGGTAGATATTCCTATTCAGTAGCTTCCCTTGAGGCAATATGTCTGGGTTCAAGCCCCCTCCTTTATACCTACCTATCATTAAATATAAACTCTGGAAGGTCAAGACTGTCTTAGCCATCCTGCAGGGTCGAAGCAGGGTGAAATGCATTGAACATTCTGGAAAATGTTAAACACTCTTCCTCTGCCTGTGTCTTAGGTTTTGAGTAAAATCTAATGGTAAGGGTGAAATTCATTCTATACAAGTTCACAACGGTGAGGTGTATCTTCAGCCTAAGATAAAACCTAACGAATTTGGTGAACATCTGACAGTCAGTGTTTTATAAGACAGAAATGCCATTTCACTGTTTATTGCAAACTACCTCACATCTAGCTCTTCATTGGACTTAACTCAGTTACGGTTATTTCCAGCTATCCCTCACCAACAGCTGCCATTTGAGTTTTGTGCAATGAAAGGGTACTCAAGAAAGTGATGGTGACATTCTAGTCATCATGCACCACTTTGAATCGTGTGACCGAAAAGAAATTTAATGAGGCCACGGCTAACTACAGTGAATGACATGGCTTGCAGAAGGAACAGATATAAGAGAATATTTTTTTATAAGTAACCCCCAAATATGCAGCTTTGGGGAAAATACTCAGACTTGGGTAGAAAAGTCAAAGCTTTTTATTAAATTACTTATGGAGAGGAGAATAAACAATTTCAGGAAGGGGTGTCTAGGCTTGTACATTTTCCACATTTTTTGGCAATCAGTTTTGTTCTTGGCAAAAGACCAAATAACCATTTAGGCTTAGATACTCATAAATATGCATGCTTCATAGTGTGAGTGATTCATATCCTTCCTATAACCTCATGTGGGTTTTAGAATTGGATACAATTCACCTTTCTGAACTTTCCCTCCACCTTGAAACTGTGTTCCAAAATTGCAAAGGGGGAAAACGTATTTGAGGACTTCATCTAGACAAAATGGAAAAATGAAATAATGTCAGGTAGTAATATTTATCATGACACATGGAAAATCACATCAAATTATACTGGCCATTTTTGATGAAATCAAATTGTCACAGCAAAAAAAAGAAAGAAAGAAAGAAACACAACTATCTGAAACTTATCTCTCTCTTTTTTTTTTGTACTTTGTAAGAAGGTAAACTGTGCGAAGCCTTCTATTTCTCAAGTTGGAGATTGTGTTCAGCCACGATATACCCCAAATTTAAAAATGGAGAATGTTTATTTGTGATTGCGTTCACTTTGCTTTTCTTTTATGAAATTTGGAAAACAATCCTACATATATCTGAAGATCCTATGTGTGTGTGTGTGTGTGTGTGTGTGTGTGTGTGTGTGTGTGTGTGTGAATAGTACATGTGGTGAGGGCATATCTGTGTATGTGTGCACAGTCATGTGTGAATGGCTGTGCTGGTGTATACAGAGGCTTGAACTCAACATAGGGAATCTCCCTTGATTATGCTCCAAGTTTCTTCGTAAGACATGGTGTGTAACTGAGCCCAGATCTTGCAGTGGGAGGCAGAGCCATTCAGGGCTTCCAGGCTTGCTGGCAGGTCACCTTAACTTACATGGCAAGCTCTGGGCCAGTAAATGAGTCCATCTTAACACAATGGTAGGCAGTGTCTAAAGAACCACACCTGAAGCTGTCCTCTGGGTTCTGCAGGCACAGACACCCCTGCACATATGTCTACAAACACACAGAAACTGTAAGGACATAGAGAAACAATAGCTGATGCTATTTGAAAGGGTCACAGTTGATTCACCAATCTCTGCAGTGCCCCCCTGGGTCCAGAATTTTTGGCTCTGTTGGTCTCCTTGAGGAGCTCCTGTCCCCTCCATGTCTTTCTATCCTCTCTTCTCCTGTAAGATTCCCTGTGTTCTACCCAAAGTTTGCCTGTGAGTCTCTGCATCTGCTTCGATCACCTGCTGGGTGGAGTCTTTAGAGGACATCTGTGATAGGCTCCCATCCTGTTCCCTTTCTCCCACTTCTTCTGGTGTCTATACTGTTTGTCCTTCTGAATGAGAATTAAGCATCTTTCCTAGGGTCCTCCTGATGCATCAATCATAGGCCATGCATGGACAGGACCTCACTGCCTTCTCAGATGTAGCCCATGGCAGCTCAGTCTTCAAGTGGGATCCCTAGTAAGGAGAGCAGGGGCAGTCTCTGATATGAACTCAGTTGCCTCCACTTTGATCATTTCCCCCTTGCAGGGTGGCCTAAGAAGAGGATCTAGGCAGTCGTGATGAGACTTGATAGGCTAGGGTCAGATAGTAGGGGAGGAGGATTCCCCCATTTAGGTGAACTTTAGGGGAGGGGGATGAGAAAGAGGGAGGGAGAGTGGGACTGGAGAGAAATGAGAGAGGGGGCTATAATCAGGATACAAAGTGAATACATTGTAAAATAAAATAATAATAATAAAACAAAAAGTCAAAAAAGCAAGGGTCACAGTTGAGTCTCATGAGGTATCACAGGCCTGTAATACTAGGACTCAGGAGGCTGAGGCCAGAGGCTGGAGGCCAGTCTCCAGAATGACATTGCTATGTCATTCTGTTCTAGGAGGAACAGGTTTTCCCTGATGCTGAGTCTGCTGGCTCCCAGATCCCAGACTTCCTGCCCCTCCCCCAAACTGTAAGAAATAATTCTCCTTTTTATGACGCTATCCAGTTCATGACATCTTGTTAAAGCATCCCAAGGGAACCAGAATAGACGAAGAGACATGATTCAAGAAGTAGTGAACAGTTTATAAGAAAGGAGAATTTTCAAAGTCTCTATTTAGTAGGGAAAACATAATCAACAGTACATTAGCATAAAGACAACAGTGTTTGTGGAGAGGAATGGGGACATTGTTGCAGGTAGAAAGAGCCCTGAGGGATGAGTGAACCATGAGTAAAGCCCCATGTAGGCTTCCTGATAGGAAAAAAAAAAAAAATTGTTGTCAGGGGTAGAAGGTGAGAGAATACGTAAAGAGCTCTGCTATGGTTCAAATGGGATTGAAATATGGAATTCAACATGTTGCATTGTGGGAACATTAAAATAAAACCCAGGCAAGAAAAGAGAAAATAAAATTTATTACAAATACTATTCGATTATGAAGGGAACTGGAGCAAATGGGGCCTCTGTATAAAACCAATAGGATTACAGCATTGCTCTACTGTGAAATAAATCAGTGTTTAAATCTAGTGAATGATTTCACAACAAACAAAATCAGATTCCCTTCGGTGATGATTTTGATGTCAGCCAAAATTGAATTTGAGCCTCTATTACTCTATTACTCTATTACTCATTCAGATAATGGGGTAATAAAATTTTCTCTGTGAGGTTGTTAATACTTGTGTCTTAGACAATAAATAACCCAAAACATTGTTTGACATGTAAAAGGTCTCCACTAAGGGCAACGTGTTCTTTTTATTAAAACGATGATCACGTGCCTAAAGATATGGTAACTGAGTCGGTTTAATGCATGAGTTAAACCACGGACGGCAATGTCTTTGTCATGTATATAATTTGGATATAATAATGCTTGTATCTATATAATACTCCTTATCATGAATATAATTTGAATAATGAGAGAAATATTGCAAATAATCAAACTCTTGGGTATGCTAAATCCTTTATAGAAAAAAAAACAGAGAATAAATAACTAAGTGAATAACCTGACTACTCTCTTAGATTCTGGAGCTGGAGAACAAATGAGAAACACACACTATGGGGGCAGGGAGGGAAACTAATTAAAGTCACTGGAGCCTTAATCATAACCAGCAACTGACACACCCAAAAGACACTCACGTATACAACAAGGCCATCCACTCAACCATGTTTATAGCAGCTTTATTTGTAATAGCCAGAAGCTGGAATCAGCCCAGATGTCCCTCAACTGAGGAATAGATACAGAATTTGTGGTACATCTACACAGTGGAATATTACTCAGCGATAAAAAACAAGGAAAACATGAAATTTGCAGGTAATTGGTGAGAACTGAAAAGGATCATCCTGAGTGAGGTATCCCAGAAGCAGAAAGACACACATGGTATATACTCACTCATAAGTGGATATTAGACATATAATATAGGATTAACATACTAAAATCTCCTAAGGAAGCGAATCAAAAAGGAGGACTCTGGCTAAGATGCTCAATCCCCATTCAGAAAGGCAAAGAGGATGGACATTGGAGGAGGAAGAAAATAGAAAACAGGGTAGGGACTACCACAGAGGGCCTCTGAAAGGCTCTACCCTCCAGGGTATCAAGGCAGATGCTGAGACTCATAGCCAACATTTGGGCAGAGTGCAGGGAATCTTATGAAAGAAGTGGGAAATAGTAAGACCTGGAGAGGACAGGAGCTCCACAAGGAGAGCAGCAGATCCAAAAATTCTTGGCACGTGGGTCTTTTCATGGTCCAGCCAAGGACCATGCATAGAGATGGCCCAGAACCCCTGCACAGAGGTAGCCCATAGCAGTTCAGTGTCCAAGTGGGTTCCATAGTAATGGGGACAGGGACTGTCTCTGACATGAACTCATTGGCCTGCTCTTTGATCACCTCTCCCTGAGGGGGAAGACAATGCAGCCACTCCTGATGAGACCTGATAGACTAGGATCAGAGGGAAGGGGAGGAGGACCTCTCTTATCAGTGGACAGGGGGAGAGGCTCAAATAGGGAAGAGAGAGGGAGGACAGGATTGAGAGGGGAGGAGGGAGGGAGCTACAGGGGGGATACAAAGTGAATAAAGTCCAATTAATAAAAATAAAAATAATTTTAAAAAAAGAAAAAAATAACCAGCTTCTGTCATTGAGAAAAAGAGATAAAGACAAGAGGTATGAGAAGGTGGGAGAGAAGAGAGGGAGACTTGCTTCCAAGAATGTTGTGTAAACTCAGGATCATCGTCCAGCGGGCCATCTGGCAGCTTGTAATTTCTGCCTCGATGTCTTACAAGAGCAAATTTTGCATGCTGTCTCGTCTCCACCACTGGAACTAAGCATTGATCTCATAATGGATTATTTCAGCCATGTCATGGTAGCTAAAACAACCAGCATCTTTATGGTGTGCTTCAGTTTGCAAAACACTTTTCATCTGTCATATAATTTGACACCTATGGCCAAAAAGTGAGATGTGGAGAACAAGAATATTCATAACTATAAAACTATACAACATGAAAGACAAAAAGGAATGCTTAGAAGATATAGAAGTGCTCTATCTTGAATATATAACACAGCTAAGCTTATCTGTTATGTATATAAGAGCAATCAAATCTAATTTACAATTTTGAAAGCTATTCTACTTAGTAACAAAACAACAACAACAACAACAAAAAAAAAAAAAAAGCCAGGAGCTGAGAAAATTATGTTCAACAACAAAATTATATTCAACATCTGAGTTAGAATTTACTTCCTCCCTTTAAATAAGAAAAAAAAATTAGTTTACATGTAACGATATGTGTTTATGGGGAGAAAGGTGATCATTTAAATGGGTAACCAATAAGTTATGAGCAAGTGAAGGCATCTAGCTTTCAATATCTCGAAATATCTATCTGCTTTTTTTTTTTTTTTTTTAAATCTGTCCACCTAAAGTAGCTAAGCAAGAAGGAGGACCCTGGCTAAGATAATCAATCCTCACTCAGAAAGACAAACAGGACAGACATTGGAAGAAGGAAAAAACAGGAAACAGGACAGGAGCCTAACACAGAGGGACTCTACTCAGCAGTGTATCAAAACAGATGCTGAGACTCATAACCAAGCTTTGGGCAGAGTGCAGGGAATCTTATGAAAGAACGGAGAGATAGTAAGACCTGGAGAGGACAGGAGCTCCACAAGGAGAGCAACAGAACCAAAAAGTCTGGGCACAGGGGTCTTTTCTGAGACTGATACTCCAACCCAGGACCATTCATGGAGATAAGCTAGAACCCCTGCTCAAATATAGCCCATGGCAACTCAGTATCCATCTGTTTTCCCTAGTAAGAGGAACAGGAACTGTCTCTGACATGAACTCAGTGGCTGGCTCTTTGACCACTCCTGCCTGAGTGGGGAGCAGCCTTACCAGTCCACAGAAGAGGACAATGCAGCCAATCCTGATGAGACCTATAGACTAGGGTCAGATGGAAAGGGAGGAGGACCACCCCTATCAGTGGACTTGGGGAAGGGCATAGGTGAAGAGGGAGGGAGGGTTGGATTGAGAGGGAATGAGAGAGGGGCCTACAGCTGTAATACAAAGTCAATAAACTGTAATTAATATAAAAAATAAAAATTTAATTTAAAATAAATAAATAATTTAATCTATCTGTTCTTTATGTGGGGATTCCTCACATTTCTCTTAACCTCTAAGCCATCTCTCCAGCCCCACATTTCTCTATTCTACTCTTTTGCATGTCATAGAACAAGAGCTGGCTGTGGAGAAACAAACTTCTATTTCCATCACTCAGGGAGGCAGGTGGGTCTTGAGTTGGAAGCCAGTTTTCTGCTTTAAAAACAGCAAAGTACAAAGTAATCTCCTGTCACCAGATTTATTCCTACTTAAGAGCTGCACAGCAGTCCCCACTGTTACCCCCTATTCTCCTCTTCCTCCCATCCTTCACAGCCTCTAGTAACTATTATTCTACTCTGTCTTCTACAAAGTCGTGCTTTTCAACTTCCACATAAGAGTTGCTACATGGTATTTATGGAATGCTTTTTTCCCATTGTTCCAGTGTACAATACTGAGTATGATTTGGTTCTGGCACCTATGAATTATCTACAAGTGAAGGAAGAAAGTCAATGAAAAACATTAAGGTGTGACTCACAGGTGGGATGAAGAAAGGCACAAAATATGCTCTGCCCAGCAGGGTATCACAGCAGATGCTGAGAATCATAGCCAAACTTTGGGCAGAGTGCAGGAAATCTTATGAAAGAAAGGGGAGAGCAGCCTTACCAGGCCACAGAAGAAGACAATGCAATGCAATCCTGATGAGACCTGATAGGCTAGGGTTATAGGGAAGGAGAGGAGGACCTCCCCTATCAGTGGACTTGGGGAGGAGCATGGGAGATGAAGATGGAGGGAGGGTGGGATTGGGAGGGGATGAGGGAGGGGGCTATAGCTGGGATACAAATAAACTGTAATTAATTAAGGAATAAATTAATTAAAGAAAACTGTAAATTATGTTTTAGAGAGTTATAGTAAGGATTATGTTAGACATGTGCAGTGCCGACAGAAATTGATAGACAAATAGATGTTTTTCCTCCTCTTCTTCCTCCTTCTGCCCTCTCTTCATCACTATCATCTCTCTCCATCACAATCATTATTTTTTAATTAAAGCTACAGTGAGACACACAATAAGCCTTACTATTTGTTGCCTAATAATCTAAGTATTTGTACGCTCCACTGGATTTGTCTTTTCTTATCAGTTATCCCCTATGTCAGGACTGGTTTCTTTGAAAAAGAATAGACACATATGAAAAAAAAAATGAACAAAAAAGCAGTTGCTGTTTTTAGGCTTCCTTATCAAAAGTGAACAGGACTTTTCTAAGCTATTCATGAATTCCACAAAATGTTGAAGGGGCTCATTTTAATACTCTCATACAATTAGATATGTTCATAGTCATTTCAATTCATCAGATGCTATTTAACTATACAGATTTTTTTTAATTTTAAATGATATCATAGTCATGTTTTAGTTTAATAATTTTTTTTGTCCATGTGAGCTAAAACAATAATTGTCTATTTATCTGGTCCTGCAAACACAGATTTATATTCAAACACTTGTTTTGTTGGGTTGTCTTTTACCATTGACCTGCCTGACTTTATAAGAAGAGTGAAGGAATGCTGTTGAAAATTTTAAATTGGAAAGTCTGAATTTAAATACATAATGCTAGCTTATGAGTAATTTACAAATATCACAGGAAGACAGCCCTAAGTACTACGTACACAGAACTGTGGCTGATTATAGCAATTGTAAATTTAGGGGTCATTTAGCAAAAGATGGAAGGAGAAATCCACTTAGTGGCTGCAGGTCACTAATTGATACCTTTGTAGAAAACTTATTGCCAGAAAGGAGCTTATGACACAGGAAATACCCCTTTGCACATACTGTTCCCCTCCCATTAATTAAGCACATGGGGAGCTTTGTTAACTAGGACAGGTCTCAAGACCATAATTTTGGTCAGTAGAGAAACTCTTACTTGAAGGCATTAATTTGAGTTCCCAGCGTCAGCTAGCTGAACAACTTTGTACTGTTCATCCCACCAGTAGCTAAGCAGAGGGCAAATGTTGAGATGAAGCGTGTTTGAGTGCTCCTGTGATACTGGCATTTAGAGTCCAATGCTGACAGAACAAGGCATTCGGTGAAGTTTGTAGTACATCAAATGACATCACTAGTGACCACTGGTGGTCATGTGCTGTGGCATTTTCCCGTCCTATTGACCTTGTCTCCCGCATTTGCGTCCCCTTACCCAATAGTCCTCTTCATTGCCACTCACTGCAGCTCTGCACAGCTGCTTCCATTCCTCCTCTTTCACTGGGTCTTTGAGGACTCTTCACATCCTTTTCAGTTTCTCATCCTCCTTGCTACACACACCACCTAAGGATTTTTTCCCCCTACGGGTAATTGATCATCTTTCTTCTTCCCATCCACTGGTAATTTACTCCAGGAAGCTTTAATGTAGGTTTGAGGGGAAGACTCCAGGAGAACACCATTGCCCTTCTGCCTGTTGGACCACATAGATGCTCAGTTGGTGTTTTATGCACAAAAAGCTCTCTGTCGATCCTGTAGTTCTTACTTTCCACCTTACAGTCATATTACATGTGATACAGTTTTGAAAGCCTAGGTACTAGACCTTGCATCCTCTTCACCTTTTATTCCTGCCCTGTGAAATCGGCCAGAAAATGCTGATGGTTCTGTACAGAATTGATAACTTGCAGGGGACTTGCAACATTTATTGTTTTCTAAGTTCACTTATTTTGACTTCATTATGGCTGTGGCTCAGATGCAATTATTGGGAGCACTTGAACCTGACAGTTCTGAGGTCTTTCAAGTTCACAAAGTCTCTTGCAACAGAGCCCAGTCTTTCTAGATTTAATTTATTAGATTTTTCATAAGAAATGCTCTTGCAGCCAAAAAGGTCAATCTTTAGAAACACTGTCAAGATGTTCTTCCAGTGGTTAAGGGCTCCATCTTTTCATTTTCTCCATTCATGCCTACATTTACAAACCTAATTATTTTCAAATTAAATGTCTGCTTGTAGTTGAACAGGGGAAATGGAAAGAAAAAGAGTGAACAGTAATGTATCTCAGACAATAATCCTGCACAGATGATGTGCTGGAATGACTCCCGAGGACAATTTCTCCTCCCTGTTGTCTTGGAAAATTTTGAAATCCCTAAGCGGTTAACAACAGTCCATTCTATTCCTAAAATTTCATTTTGCACTATCTCTAGAATCAGAGTCACATCTGCTACCCTGTTCTGATAAACTTGGAAGGCTGAACACTGTCCACAGAATGAACCCAGACCCCTGGGAATAGAAGCAAGGCCTCCTGGGAAATCAACTTGCACTATATTTTCAGCATGAGTGTGTGTTCCAGGATGAGGAGCTGTGTCAGGGTGGAAGAGCACTTACTGAACACGTATGGGGCCCTGAAGTAAAATCCCCGACATTCGTGTAAGAGATGAGTATGGTCACAAAAGCACACGCAAGCTCAACACTGTTGGAAAAAGAGATGAGAGTGTTTTTAGAAGTTGCTGCTCTCTAGCCTAGTTCTATGTTCAGTGAGGGACCTTGATTCCAGGGAAGAGGGTGGAAAGTGATAACCATGGCTTTGTTGTAGCCTCGAACAGGGATGCACACACACACACACACACACACACACACACACACACACATGGATGCACAATATACACAAGGAGAGAGAGGGAAGATGGGGAAAGAGAGAGACAGAGAATTTGTTTCCCCAGAGACATGTACTATATGGTCATCGCCTTAACCATACTGGTGTTGCCGCTATGGTGACTAAGATCTTCAGTCAAAGGCCACATCGTATGCTCAGAGAGCCCACTCACGTGTTATTTTCTCCATGGGCTATTCCAGATTCTCTATCAGGAACAAATTTCAGTGCTTTCTATTTCATACCCATTGTTGCCTTCTCCAGCTTTCTACTGTATCATCTCTCTTAACATATTTCAATATAATTTAAAATGTATATCTTCTTTGTAAGGTTTGATATTTCAGTTCCATGAGAGCAGGAGTGAGGGAATCCTTATATCATAATATCTGTGTGATATTTGACAACATTCAGCATACCTTGATATATTGGATCCTCAATTGCTATGAGTTTTATTCGCCCACATAAATGTTGAAGGTATAAAAAAAAATCAAACACTTGCATTTTATTATCCCTAGTACACTGAATCTATGCCCTGGGAATCACCTTGCTGATTCATTTTATATTCCTCAAATAGATGCTTTTTATTACCATCAAGTTCTCAGATAAATAGAAAACATTATTTTTTTCTTAATGCCATAAACATAATGCTTTTATCAAGATGTATAATGATATCATTTCAGATTTCTCAAGAAGGGAAACTTTGTCAAAATTTGAGATTTTTTTTTTTAGCTCTAAAACTGGTCACTTGATAAAGAAGCTAAAAGCAAGTATCTTTTTTATTCAAAGTAGAAATGATATGAAGTTTATGTAGCCAGACAAAAGACGCCAACTTAGTACAACTAAATTCCTATACAGAAATGTCAGTTCCTAGTTAGAACTGAGGTAGCAAAGTGATTGTTGCATTGTATAGCTCCTATGATAGTATTTTGTTTATGAACAGGAATCATTTATGGGAAGCAGCATCATTTATTTTTCTAAAATTCTAGAGTCCTCTGGGATCCAGCCCAAAGTCTTTGACTTTATCTCTCCATGGGCCAGCCCCAATCCATGTCTTTTCTAAGACATAATAATGATACTATGTATTATTCATCATGCCTTAAGGACACTCACACTGGTGCTGCAGCCGGTGGCTAGCTCTCCCAATTTCAGGATCACCTGTAGCAAATTTGACTACCATCTGAGCTGCAGCTGGACCAGGTACAGTAGGAAAAATAGCCTTAAAAAGCTGAAAATTATGATGCTGTTTGAGGAGACACGTGAAGAAATCACCTACTCCATCAACTTATTTTTCAAAAGCCTCCTTTTAGATGTCCAGCGACTTACTTATGAGAAAGATTTGCTTTCATCGGGGAAAAAAAAAATAAAGTTTCCAACCCTTCTGGTTGCCAAGATAGGCCCTTTTACTGTAAATCAATGTGTCGCTGTCTTGTTTGTTGTGGTGCAAGAAAGATGGACACAGGACTGAACCAATGGCGCTCTCTCCTCACTTCATTTATCTTGTGGATCTGTGCACAGTGCAGCCCAGCTTCAACCATTTCATGCTCCCACTTGCAGCCCTTGAGGCAGGAATCTGAACCACCTGCCTAAGGAGGCAGAATGAAGTGAGCTTTCTTACTTCTCTGAACCTCAAGCCTCAAAGATCAGATCAAATAGTCCTGAGCTTCGGGTTCTCTGTTCTTATTTCTATCTTCCATAGAATGTAAAATGTAAATATTTTATTTACATTCCCACCTGTTTATTTTTCGATTCCATTTTTCATATTCATCCTCTTTCTATCTCAATTAACCTAGCTTTCTGGATTTGTGTTCTCATGAAACATGCATTGTTATTTGTCTTCCAGAAATTTATATTTACTCTGATGACACCATGAAAAGCTCTCATCATGATTTTTATTTTCTCAGCTTTAGGTGCTTAAGATCCTTCCACGTAGTTATGTGTATTTTCTCGCATGGCTTCTCAGCCTATTTTGTATTCTACTGGTGCCGTGTCTTCCAAACTGAAGGATAGTTTAATTGACTCAACTCCCCGTCAATGCAAGACGTGCTGCAACAAACAGGACAGAGGGCTTCTCATTCATGAGTACCTATTTAGGATGGATTTCTGAGTATGGGATTCTTGGATTTTAAGACATAGATGTGTATAATTAATTAAAACAATAATTTAGTTTGTATACTCGTATGATAGTGATGACATTATGTTTTGCAGTTCTTGTCCCTTTTATGAATAGCACCCTTACGTCTGTATGTGTACGTATGTGCTTTTGTGTATGCAAGGTGTGCATGGTCATGTGTGGGTCATGTGCATGCATACATGTGCTGAAACCAGAAAAAGACCTCAGAGCTTCTTCTTCCTAAGGCACTGTCCATTCTGGTCTTTAATTTACCTTATATCTTTTTATTTTTGTTGTGTGCGTGAACTAGTGCATGTGTCGGGTAGAGGCCAGAGGTCAACTTTGGTGTCATGCCCCAAGCATAGCATGGGGCATGCTTTAATATTTGGAAACAGGGACTCTCACCTGGGAGCTGGATATTGTTGACTCAACTCTACTGGCTGGCCAGAAAGCCCAGGTCCTCCTGTTTCTGTTTTCTCATTATGGGATTATATGCACATGTCACCACGCCTAGCTTATTATGACGATATTTTATATCAAACCCAAGTACACATGAAGTACTTTGCAAATTAAGCTATTTCTCCCCCACCCATAAATGGTATATCTAGGTTATACACATACCTGTTTAAATTTTTTAATTTAAATTAACTTTTTTATAATTTATTCACTTTACATCATATTGCTGGCCCCTTCTTTGTCTCCTCCTGGTCCCACCCTCTCTTCCTCTTCTCCCTTATCCCCTTACCTATTCCTCAAAAGGGGGAGAACTCCTTCCCTACCATCTGACCCCAGCTTATCAAGTCTCATTAGGACTGCCTGAATCTTCTGTGGCCTGGCAAGGGCACCCCAGTAGGGTGAAGTGATCAGAGAGCTGTAGCAGAGTCTACGTCAGAGACAGCTCCTGCTCCCCTTACTAGGGACCCATATGGAGACTGAGCTGCTTATTAGCTACATCTGAGCAGAGTGTCAAGGTCCTCTCCATGCATGGTCCTTGCTTGGTGCATCAGTCTCTGCAGGCACCCTTGAGACCAGATTTGTTGGCTTTGTTGTTCTCCTTATGTAGCTCCTGTACCCTCTGGGACCTTCTGTTCCTTACTCTTTCCTAGAGTTCCCTGTGCTCTGCCCAAAATTTGGCTGTGAGTTTTAGCATCTGCTCCAATCCACTGCTGGGTGGAGTTTTTCAGAGGATTTCTATGGTAGGCCCTCACCCTCTTCCTTCTTTGCACCCTTCCTTCTTCTCTGCTGTCTATTCTATTTACCAGTCTGTAGGAGAATTAAGCATCCTCCCTAGAGTCCTCCTTGCTAATTAGCTTTTTTTAGGTCTGTGGATTGTAGTGCAGTTATCCCTTATTATATGGCTAATAACCCCTTTTAAATTAGTACCTACCTTGCACATCTTTCTGGTTCTGAGTTACCTCACCCAGGTTGATCTTTTCTAGATGCAACCATTTGCCTGAAAATTTCATGATTTCCTTGTTTTAAGTAGCTGAGTAGAATTCTATTGTGTAAATGTACCACAATTTCTGTATCTGTTCTTCAGTTAAGAGACATTTAGGCTGTCTCCAGATTCTGAAATAAAGCTGCTATGAAGATAGTTGAGCAAATGACCTTGTGTTATGATGGAACATCTCTTGGGTAATGGCCAGAAGTAGTATAGCTGGGTCTTGAGGTAGCACTATTTCCACTTCTCTGAAAAAGCGCTGGATTGATTTCCAAAGTGGTTGTACTAGTTTGTACTCCCACCAGAAACAGAGGAGTATTCCCCTTTCTCCACATCCTTGCCAGCATATACTGTCCCTTGATTTTTTTGGTCTTAGTCATTATTATGGCTGTAAGATGGAATCTCAGAGTCATTTTGATTTGCATTTCCCGATGACTAAGGATGTTGAGCATTTCTAAGTGTTTTTCAGCCATTTGATATTCCTGTGTTGAGAATTCTCTGTTTAGCTCTGTACCCCATTTTTTAACTGGATTATTTGGTTTGTTGGAATCTAATTTCTTGATATATTCTGGATATTAGTTCTCTGTCAGATATAGAGTTCCTGAAGATCTTTCAATCCATAGGCAGTCGTTTTGTTTTGATGATGGTGTCCTTTGCTTTACAGAAACGTTTCAGTTTCATGAGGTCCCATTTATTGACTGTTGATCTTAGAGCCTGAGCTGTTGGTGTTCTGTTCAGGAAATTGTCTCCTGTGCCAATGAACTCAAGGCTCTTCCCCACTTTTTCTTCCAACAGGTTTAGTGTGTCTGGCTTTATGTTGAGGTCTTTGATCCACTTGGATTTTAGTTTTGTGCAGGGTGATAAATATGGGTCTATTTGAATTTTTTTCTACATGTAGACACCCAGTCAGACTAGCACCTTTATTGAAGATGCTGTCTTTTTTTTCATTGTATAGTTTTGGCTCCTTTGTCAGAAATCAGGCATCTGTATGTGTGTGGGTTTATTTCTGGGTCTTCATTTCGATTCCCTTCATCCACCAGTCTATTTCTACGCCAGTACCATGCAGTTTTTATTACTGTTGCTCTAAAGTGCAGCTTGAGATCAGGGATGGAGATACCTCCTGAATACCTGTTATTGTACAGAATTGTTTTAGCTATCTTTATCAATCTATTCTATCTATCTATCCATCTATCTATCTACCTACCTATCATCTATGATTTATATATTTATGCATTTATGCATCATTCTTCTATCTATGTACATTTGTATATATATATACACATATGTATGCCACATCCATTCATACATCTATTTATGTAGCAATATTTATTTATTGTGTAATATATATATATATACATATATATATTACAGTGAAATATTTTTTTTCTTTGCTTGAAGAGGATGAAAGAGATCAACTCTAGTATGAAGACCCTCATTCCACATGAGCAACTCTTAATGGTTCTACTTTCTAAATTTTCAGTCAGGTACCTCACAACAATATAGAAAAGGCAGTAACTTAGGCTGTGACTGCCTCTGCATACCAGAGGAGCACCTCAGCTGCCTAGCTTACACTCCCTTCAACGTTCCCAACCAACAAGGCAGAAATTCTGTAATTCTGCACAATGCTTTGAACCCCAGTTGTAGCGACCTATAGAACCACATTAGGAATGATGATTAAAGCAAACTGCTCTGAGAACTTGACATTTGAACTGGAACTGGAATGAAAGGAAAGGCTTTTAAACAATGGTCTTGAGGGAAAATAATTTAAGTAGTTGTGTAAAGTCCCAGAGGAAGGACTGAACATTTGCTAAAAAATAAAAATAAATAAATAAATAAAGTTGAGCTCTGGATTGATCAGTGAGCGCATGATTTGGAGATGAAATTTTGAAGTATGGAAGAACAGGTCTGGGTAGTTTTAAATGTCAGAGCATGAAGTTTCTGTTTTATTTCAAATGTAAAAGGAGGCCTTTGAAGGATTTTAGGAGGTCCTTGGGAGCCACAGTCATGTGTGGAGTGGAGCAGTTACAGTGGAGACAGGACTTTAAAATACAGTTGGCGAACTGAGTTTCTACCATGAAACATTCATTTATATCATCTTTCATGATTCCTGTTTTTTTTTTCAAATTCGATTTGTCCTGAAAAATTAAATCAATGTCTTCAACATTTCAGAATGTTGACATTTAATCTAGATACTCTTCTGTAATTGTCTGCCTGTCAGTCTTTATGTTTCCAAAATCTTTATATATCATAAATTATTTATAATGAAGCCTCAAATTTCCCAATTTAATGTTTACATTCAAGCATAGATCATAAATTTTTTACTTAATTTATTCATATAATACATTTTGATCATATTCTTTTCCCTCCCCCGCTTCTCCCAGAGTCTTTCCATATTTTCAACAGCAATTGACTCATCTTTATTTTCTTTTCAACACTGAGGCATCTCTTTCTTTTTTAGTTGTATAGATCCTTAGTTCTTCTACTTACAAGGTTTTCCTCATTTTTCTCAGTGTCATTCCACCATGCTTTAGTATACTGCCCCTCAAAAATAGATAGAACCTCTTTACAGAGCCTGAGGCTGAAGATAGACTTCATATCATAAGAGAATTATGATGCCAAAGTGGATAATTAAATGGGCACCAGACATCATTGCTCTTAAAGTCAGTAACCGCAGTCTATAACAGAGAATCCCCTAAGGGAGGCTGCTCAAGAGCTGTGGAGTAGTCAGTGATGAGGGTCATTTTCTATAATGAGTAAAATTAAAACGCTATTCTGGTGTCCTTTTCCAAACAGGATCATGTTTCATAGAGGTGGTTTGCTGTTCCTCCCATTAGCTGCTAGCAACTTTTCAATGTACTCATTTAAATTTCTTCTGTGGACACCATGGTACATGAAGTTTTTATAAAACTGCAAGCATGTTATAGACATCCATTCATCTATTGCTTTCTAAAGCATAGCAGTGTATGGTGGACATTTTTTAAAACATTTTCCTAAAAAGTGATGTTAAATAATAATAATGACAATAGCTTTAAGGCTTTTTGCTAATGTATTACATTTATTAATTCATTCAACTTTCACAATTTATGATGTAGATACTAAGTATATCCAGAGCTATGCAGTTATAATAGTTAAGTTTATAAATGTGAATAATAATTATCAATGTTTACAAAATGCTTATACTGAGCAGGTAACAGTGATTGTTACTTAGTATAAAATAGGTTCTTTATCTTTTTCCTAATAAGTATATCAATTTATCTCATTTGTCAAACAGGAAAACCCTTTTATAAAAAGAAAAAAATTGTGGAAGCTAGTTAGCAGTGAGAGCATATTCAAAATCATGCAAAATCAAGTCTTTAAAAAATATTAGAGTACTTTAAACATAAACAAATGTTGGATTTTATCAAATGCTTTTTTTTAGCATCTAAGGAGATTATTATGTGCAGATTTTTTCTTTCAGTTTATTTATATGGTGGATTACATTGATGGATTTCTGTATATTAAACCACCCCTGAATCCCTGGGATGAAGCCTACTTTGTCATAGTGGATGATATTTTTGATATATTCTTGGATTCGGTTTGCAAGTATTTTGTTAAGTATTTTTGCACGAATGTTCATAAGGGATACTGGCCTGAAATTCTCTTTCTTTGTTGGGACTTTGTGAGGTTAGTGGCTGGCTCTTTGATCACCTCCCCTTGATGGGGGAGTAGCCCTACCAGGCCACAGAGGAGGATAGTGCAGACAGTCCTGATGAGACCTGATAAGCTAGGGTCAGAGGGAAGGGGAGGAGGACCTCCCCTATCAGTGGACTGGGGAAGGAGCATGGGTGGAGAAGAGGAAGGGAGGCTGGAGTTGGGAGGGGTTGAGAGAGGGAGCTACAGCTGGGATACAAAGTAAATAAACTGTAATTAAAAAAAAATAAATACATTTTATAAAAAAGAAAAACAACTATTAGAGTAAAGGTTGTTGGATTTCACCATCATTTCAGTGTCTAAACGCCAGGATATCTGACCCGAAGCAAAAGAGCAAAAGAAAGAAAGTAATTAGGCATTTGACACTTGAAGTTTGGGAAGTGAAATATCAGTGCCAACTTAAAACACACACACACACACACACACACACACAGTGAGAGAGAGAGAGAGAGAGAGAGAGAGAGAGAGAGAGAGAATGATTCCAAGATGTGTGAGTTCCCCTTCTCCAAGCAGAGCCATTCTCTCCCCTTCCCTCTGTGGCTTTGGAGGTGACCTGTCTGGTTTGCCAACACAAGAAGTTTTAGTTACTTTTTTCATAACCGTGCCAAAATAGCTGACAAACACAACTTAAGGAAGAAGAAGCTTGTCTTGGCTCCCCAGTTAGAGGAGATCACTAGTGTAGAAATGTGAATCCGCTGCAGCCAGTGCGCAAAGGGTTGAAAGCTGGCAGTCAGCTCCCTTCCTCTTTGAGTGAGTCTTGTAGCTTGGAGTGCTCACATTCAGGCCAGGTCTTCCGTGCTCAGCTAAGTCTCTCTAAAAACATCTTCATAGACACACCAGTATTTCTATGGTGATTCTAAATACAATAAAGTAGACGGTGGAGATTATCACCAAGGGATGAGAAAACAAAAGGAGCCAAAACATTTCTTTATCCATTCTCCTTTTTTCATTCTTTGCTATTTCTGGTTGCCAATAGCTGTGTCCTTCCACACATAACTCCTGTCCTGGAGATGCCTCCATGATCTCTCTTTCTCATCTCCGTAACTGCACTTCCTTCCCCTGTCCCCTCTGCCATGGCTTTGGCAAGGGACAGCCACTGGTGCTAGTCTCTGAAAACCTCCTCAGCCCATTTATTCCTACCAACCTACTTGCTCTTTATGATGTAAACAATTTATTACAGTTGGTTTAATGGAAACCTGAATGGTTTCATTCCCTTTTCTGTCAGGTCCCTGATTTCAGAACCAAAACACTGAATGAAAAGACAAACTAGATTAATGAACTGATGACATTTTTCAGTAAGAGAGTCAATGAAGGCAAGATTTTGATAACTCTGCTTGGCTGTTAACAATGCCAGCCCATACAAGAAGTAATCTGATTGTATAGAAAGAACAAGGGAAGAACATTTAGGCAGAATTACCATAGTTCACCTATCAGCAATAATATCCATGCTGCAGAGACGTCTTCATAATGTCTTTCCTGGAAACTGTCAATCAAAGTCTGTGTCTAAAATGACCAGTGACTGAGAAAACACAAATGTTGAATAGTGAAAACAGAGTAAGACATTCCACAGAGACAATGCTGCCTTTTAAGCCAGAGATGGCAAAAGATCTAGCATCAAAGATAGGAGACAGCATGATGGAATTACAGACCTTATTTTATTTATTTATTTGTTTGTTTGTTTGTTTGTTTATGTGTTTGTTTGCTCGTTCATTCATTTATCTATCTATCTATCTGTTTGTTTGTTTGTTTGTTTGTTTATTTACCACGCAGGCTAGTCATAGGAAACCCTATGTCATGTTAAGGCAGTGCCTCCACGTTATGGGAACAAAATACTGCTGGTTTCACTTAACCACTCAGAAGTTCTTCCAGGGTTTGCTAGGGCTTCCTTTCCAAGCAACAGGCCAGAGAATTTGTGAAATCTTGTTTTGAACACAGTTCCTTGTGACTGACAAAGTTGTACTAGTGTTTGCCTTTTTGACTGAAGAACTTCATCTTCTTTATTCTCTTATAACGCTGTACAATGAACACCCGGAACTGCTCACATTCCTATGCGGTTTGAAAAAGTTGGTGAAGATATGTATCTTCACCACACCACACAGGCAATCTGTGGGTGCCTACTTCCTTTTGGGGTCTTACTCAATGCTATGGTGTAAAGTTCTCCTGGCAACTCACCTCCTTCTCTCCATGGGTATGAACTCTTTGTTTTTACCATTTTAGTTATTAGGTTCCTCACTAGTCCTTTTGCTTATTGTTTTTAGGTCTCTTTTACCTAATTTGTAAGTTCCCTTAGAGCAGCTTTATGGAACACTTGTGTCCTTAACCTTGAATTAAGCATGCACTCAGAATGGGCATAAGTGCTTCCAGGGTAAATGAAGACTTGTAGTTTCACACATGATATATAAGATGAGGAGGCTTTATGTGCAGATTTTTCTAGAATTTACACAATTGTGTTTATTCAAAAATTTTAGAGACATTTTTCAAGGATACTGTAGGCATATATTCCTAATTGTTCACCCATTGTCCCTTTTCTCTTTCTTTCCTATTTACCAAGCTCTGATGTTTGGAGGTTGTCCCAAATCTAGTCAATGTGATGCATATGGAGGTGTTTGTGGGAAAATGGAACTTTCATATTGTGGTAGTTTGAATAAGGACAACTCCCATGTGCTCATAGAGAGTGACACTACTAGGAAGTGTGGCCTTGTTGGAGGATGTGTGACCTTATGAGAGGAAGTGTGTCACTGGGGGTGGGCTTTAAGGTTTCAGAAGCTCAAGCCATGTCCAGTGTCTCTCTCTCTTCCCGCTGCCTGCTCATGTGGATGTAGAACTCTTCAGCTACCTCTCCAGTCTGCTTGAATACTGCCCTGATGATCAACAATGGACTAAACCTCCTAACGATAAGCCAGCTGTATTCAAATGTTTTCCTTTATTAGAGTTGTCATGGTCATGCTGTCTCCTCACATCAATAAAACTCTAACTCAGACACCTACAGTCCATTTTTAGGCATGTTGGACACACATACATTACATGCGATATAGCTATAAATTTTTGCTTCTTCATTTTATCCCTTCTTTGATTGAACACGAATGTGATACTCAGAACAGTCTTTCATTTTTTTTCTATGTAGGAGCAGTTTGGTCCTTTGTGTATTGGCCCTAAGTGGCTTTGAATATTTTTCTCTGTTATATGAGAGGAAGAGGAGGAGGTGGAGGTGGAGGAGAAAGAAGAGGAGGAGGAGGAAGAGAAGAAGGTGGAAAAGGAGGAATATCCTTCCAAACCATTGTTTGTCAGATTTCTGTAATAAATGACTACATCCTGAGTCACTCAACAGAGCATGTTCTTTTAGTAGATTTAATTCATTTTCTGTTGTCCTTGCTTTAGGGGACAGATGAATGGCTGTGGACAAGATGCAGGAGGTGAACATAAATTTTTAGCTAATCTAAAATGATAGCAAGTATTAGGTTTCTTTTCTTTCTGACTTGGCTACTGCACTATTACAATGAAGAAACTCAATGACCAAGGAAACCCTTATAAAAGAAACATTTAACTGGTGGCTTGCTTACAGTTTCAGAAGGTTAGTCCATTATCACCAGGCAGGGAGCATGAAAGTATAACAGGCAGGCATGGTGCTGGTGCAGTAGCTAAGGGCTTTATATCCTGATTCACAGCAGCATCAGGCAGAGAGAAAGAGGAGAGAGAGAGAGAAACAGAGACAGAGTGATTGGGCTTACATGGACTTCCAAAATCTCAGAGCTTACCCCCAATGACACACCTCCTCCAGGAAGGTTATACCTCCCAATCCATTTCAATAGTCCACAGTTTGGATATGAGCTTATGGGGCCAATCTCATTCAAACAACCACACCTTCCTTAAAATTTTATAGGTGAGTAATCTGATTCTTTTTCAGATAGATTGTATTTACAGGTCTCTCTAGTAAGTGATGCCTAGTTTCATAGCATGAGACAAGCATGTCCTTAAGAGCCAAAAAAAAAAAAAAAAAAAAAAAAAAAAACAAATTCTAACAGTGTGCTGCTGTAAAGGAGAAGGGCACAGCCCCTAGCAATAAGGAAACTGAAACACAGACTATGGCTGGCATTCTCTGGTGTTACGTGGGTTGCCTTAAATAGCCCCATTGATCCTACAATGTGTCTTTGGTCACTAAAATGGTAGGTACATTATTGCTCTGCCTTAATTTGATAGTTTTGATGTTTAACTACAATTTCCCATGAAATATTATTGAGATTTCCCCAGGGCCATGAGGCTATTCTGGAAACACATACTCTGAAAATGCTCCAAGGGAAAAAAATTGCAGCGGCTATTCTCTAGTGTAGAATTTCATGATCTTTGCCAAACTTTTTTCCTGAACAGCCTATTAAGAAAAACACCTTTAGGTAGGAATCAATATTCCCAACAGTCCATTTCTGGAAGGAAGGAAGGAAAGAAAGCTTCTCCTCATTGAGAAAATTATAGAGGCAACTGACAGCCATCACCTTTTAAAACATGATTTTCTAGATTAGAAAAATAACATTATAGAACATGGACATCCAAGTTTCTTAAAGATGTAACCTAGCCTCCAGAGTAAGTTTGCCAATACAACTAATGAGTGCTAATTAGGTAAGACTGGTTAAAACCTTACGTGGAACTCTTCCTGTCCCCTGGTTTTTGGTGTTGGTGAATTTTGAAGCACAGTAGCCACCTCTGCTTCATATTCTTTGCTTCTAAACTCTAAATTTGTATTATTAAATTTCAACCTTACTACTCTGCTGTGCTTGCAATAGAAAACACTAGCCGATCATCTGGATGCGATGGCACTTGTCTGTAATTCCAGCACTCTAGAGGCTGAGGTAAGAGAATGGCTGTGAATTTGCTGTCATCCTAGTTGGACAGACAAATATAGCCAAATATAGCCGTTTATGAGTTCTTCCTTTGGTCTCACCTGGACAAAGATAAATAATCACTCTTCCTTTTGTCTGAGATAGTGTTTGAATGAGCCCCTGACTTCTGACAAGGAAGAAAATGAAATGAACAAATAAATTTCATTACAAACCTGGTGAGGAAGATACTTTTCATTGAGTGATTGCAGTCATCATTATTATTAGTACGTCGGCATTTATTCATTCATTCCTTTTTTATAGGGAGAGTCAGTTGTGCTATGGTGTTCAGCTCTAATCCATGATGTGTACAAAATTTTGGAAGGTAGCAGATTTCTCCTTCTCATACACAGATGTGTTAATCTAAAGGAGATGACAGACCAAAGAACTGTGATACCAAGGGATATATTTTCTGGGTTTCTGGAATTAGAGCATTCTTATTTTTATTCTTCTGGATTATCCTAATTATTGAAGCTATTTTTTTTCTATTACTTGAATTGGGAGAGATTATAACTAATAAGATCACTTTTCATTTTCCATTTTTTTCGAATATAATACTAAGAAATAATTTATATTCTCTTATATTTCTGAAAATAAAAGCTATGCAGTTAACCCAGTTTTTATCTTCTTGTAATATGCATAACTGTGTTGGTATTTCACATAAATATCAGAAATCCTTTTATTTGTAATTATGCAATTCTTCAATTTCACCTATTTTAAAACTAGATTTGCCGTATTTGTATTTGTTGCAATCCATATTAATGTAAAAATATGATTGTGCAAGCTTATGTGGAATTACCTTTTGAGTGCTAAATCTAAGATATTTTATTTCTTCTATAAGTCAATAGTCTCCAACTTCATGTACAGCAGTTCCTGGTGTACAAAGATTATATATTATCAAATTCTAAATATACATGAAGCCAAGTATTCTGCTTGGAGGCTGGCATCCAGGCCAGAGTTTCACTCACTGAGATATAGCTGTCTACTGACACATTGCTCCCTTCGTCCTCTTAGGAATTTCCAGGACTCTTAAAAAAAATCTTTTTTAAAATTTTTTAATTTATTACAATTTATTCACTTTGTATCCCAGCTGTAGACCCCTCCCTCATCCCCTCCTAACCCTACACTCCTTCTCTCTTCTCCTCCCAGACCCCTTTCCTATTGCACTGATAGGGGAGGTCCTCCTTCCCTTCCATCTGACCCTCCCCTATCAGGTCTCATCAGGACAGGCTGCATTGCCTTCCTCTGTGGCCTGGTAAAGCTGCCCCTCCCCCCAAAGGGGGAGGTAATCAAAGAGCCAGCCACTGAGTTGATGTCAGAGACAGCACCTGTTTCCATTACTAGGTAGCCCATTTGGAGACTGAGCTGCCATGGGCTACATCTGAGCAGGGGTTCTAGGTTCTTAAGCCAAATGATTTTTTTTTCCTTTAGTACAGTGTACTGTGCGTTAACAATTTTAGACTAATGTCAAATTCTGTGATCAAATGTTCAGTGTTGATCCTAAAATCACTACAGATGATTCTTATACAAGTGTCCTTTCAATGACCATTTTATTCACGTTACCACATAAAGAGAATTGATTAACCTGAATGTTGTAGTTTGATGAATGTGAAGACTTTTGGCTGTCAAGGTATTAAAACATCGATAAATAGATTTAGGTTGAGTATGCGTATGTGTGTTGTAGGCAAGTAAAAATAAAGAATATTTCAAAGAATATTTTCAAAGAATGTATTTTGTATATATGTGTATATATATTTACACACACCCACACAATTTTTGGTACTGGATCATATAAGTTCTAGGCTGTCTTATAACTCCTTTATGTAGTTGAGGGTGATACTGAACTTCAGATCTTACTGTTTCTGCCCTTAAAAGGCTTGTATTACAGGCCTGTGTCACCATAAGTGACCTATATTGTTTCTTCTTGAGGATAACATTTTTTTTCCCAAGCTTTGTAGTTAACTCTTAAAGTATTTTTATTTAAAAGAAACCATGAGCGCGCGCGCGCGCGCACACACACACACACACACACACACACACACACACACACATATTTGTTAGGTAGGTAACTACTTAAGTACTGGTATATTGTTTCCTAACTCCCTTTTCACTTAACAGCACATCCTGGCTAACACTTCATAGAAGTGTATAAACAGACCTGGTTCATTTTCATAGGGTTCTTCACTGTATGGACACAATAGTTTTTGTTTTTTTGTTTTTTCCCCCAATCTTCCTGTGTCACTGGGCCACACTTAAGCATGTCTCTCATTTTTGGGTACTTTATCATGCGGTAGGCTGTCTTTCTCATTGTTCTTCCTTTGAAGTAGCATATCTCCCATTGAAATAATTCCTATCACTTCAGCCTTGTGGAAAATGTTGAGAGATGAGGATGTGCTAGCTTAGCTTGTTCAGTGTCCTGGGTTTGTTCCCCAGCACTGCAAACCCCCGAAACCTTAGGACAGATGCAGCTAGGTATAGAGCATATGGTGTCCATTGACAATATTTAAATATTAGTCTTTGACATCCTATATTGAGCTCCTTGCTTTTTTTCAGTGTGTGTATTTTGTTCCATTTCTAACGTCATAAAGACGGTGAATGAGCTTGCCTGTATTTGCTCAGTGAGCTTGGCCAGTCTTTTAAACAAAACACTCATCAGAGTGATTTTCCTTAAGGTTTACGGTCTAGTTACTTCCTTCTCTGTCAATCTAAAGTAATTTCCTTTCATTAATTACAATAATCTTATATAAATCTCTGTATAGATCTTACAAATGCAAGTCAATTGCCAAATCGTTTGTATGTATATAGCTATGTGAATGTTCACATATATGCGTGCCTGTGTGCATGTATGTGCACGTGTGTGTGTGTGTGTGTGTGTGTGTGTGTGTGTGTGTTTAGAGGTCAAGATTCAATATCATGTGTCTCTCTCGATCATTTTCAGACAGATCACTCATTGATCATGGAACTCACGGAGTTAGCTAAACAGGTTGGCTTTTGAAATCTAGGGATCAGCCTGCCTTTGCCCCACACAGCTGCGAGGTTCCAGGGTTCCAGACTGCACTGATCTGTTCAGCTTTTCAGGGGTGCTGAGGGTTTGATCTTCACTCTGCATGTGTGTGCAACAGGCACTTACCCAGCTGAGCTATCTCTCCAGTTTCCCTCCTCCTCTGTGTATAATAGACACAATGGCATTCAAGATGTGCATTTGTGGTTGGGTGTATGTGTTTATCTCAGTGTCATTGAGTCAGATCTAGAGCCCTCTTTTGTTTCACCGCATTTCAGTGTTCTAGAACGAGCAGTACCAAGATTACCTAATATTTTACCCTCCTTTAGCTATCTTAAACCATAGAAGTTGGTATGATTTCTCTGTCTCTCTGTTGTTTTGTGCTTTTCTCACTTGCTTTATTGTATCTTTTTAACGTTATTTTTCACTTTCCTTTTTGAGACAGTCCTACCACTCATTATGTATATGAGCCTGGCCTCCTGACTTGTATGACTATCTTCCTCTGCTTGCTACCTTCTGGTTTACCCGTCTGAGCCACCATGCTCAGGTCTCCCATCATTTTTGATGATTGTGCTCTGCCTATAAATATATAAGAACTCACACATGCTCTATTCCTTAAAGTCACTGTTGATCTTCGTTCTACAGGAGAAAACACTTATAAACTACGAGGCCTGAAATTTATATATCTCTTATATTTTGCTTTTGGAAGTTAATTCTCTACTAGTATGGCAACACAATTTTTATGAAAGTATCTCTTACATTCAAAGAAAATAAAACTTTCACTGGATCTCACAATAATACACCATGAGAATCTATTTTTTTCATATATATATATATATACTTACCCAGCTGAGCTCTCTCCAGTTTCCCTCCTCCTATGTGTATAATAGACACAATGGCATTCAAGATGTGCATTTGTGTATATATATATATATATTTTATTCACCTTGTATACCAGCTGTAGCCTCCTCTCTCATCCCCTAGCAATCTAGTCTTCCTTCCCTCTTCTCCTCCCATGCCCCTCCCCCAACATACAGCTATCCTGCTGTGCCCTTAGCCTGATGGTTTAACTTGCCTTTAAGAGAACAATGCAGGAACTTCACAAGGAGAGCAACAAAACCAGAAATTTGAACACTTCCAAGAGACTCATACTCCAACCAAGTACCAGGCATGGAGATAACCTAGAACCCCTGCACAGATGTAGCTCATGTCAGTTTAGTGTCCACGTGGGTTACATAGTAATTGTAAGAGGAACTGCCTCTGACATAATCTGATTGGCCTGCTCTTTGATCACCTCCCCCTGAGGGGGGAGCAGCCTTACTAGTCCACAGAAGATGACAGTGCAGCCACTCCTGATGTGATCTGATAGACTAAGTTCAGAAGGAAGGAGAGGAGGACCTCCCCTATCAGTGGACTTGGGGAGGGGCATGTTTGAAGAAGGGGGAGGGAGGGGGATCGGCAGGGGAGGAGGGAGGGGCTTTTGGGGGATACAAAGTGAATAAAGTGTAATTAATAGAAAAAAGAAAAAAGAGAACAATGCAACAACCAATATTGCATGCCTTAGGTTTTCTGGCTAATAAGCTTATACAACCTAAGTAGTTGTATAGCTTTAATCTTAAGAGGACTACAGGAGGGGGAGGGAAACGAGGCAGAGACGGTGGGACCAGGAGAGGACAAGGGAGGGGGATACAATTGGGATGTAAAATGAATAAATTATAAAAAAAAATTTCAAAAAAAAATTTAAAAACCCTTGGGCTTGTTATTGGTTAAATAATTCCAAGAGGAAGTACTTTGTGTTCATGGGATATCAATACATTTCTTTGCCTCTGAGGCTGTCATTTAAGCATTTAAATGATGCATAATAAATTATCTCAATTCAGTTTCATGAGAATATTAGTAAAAATACAATCGTGTGTCTCTGTTCTTTATAACTGAGGTCAGTCAGATATGAAATAAGTTAGATATGAAATAAGTTCTCAACTTTAAGTACTTTCCCATATTACTAGCAAAATGATGACTATATTAGAAACACAACTCTTGAAGATTTACTGTGTGTTAGCATATCCTCCTGGTGATTATTTTACACAACTGTCTCTACAATGACTGTCAGACAGTCGATAGATCCTATCTTAATGAATAGACGAATCCTTAATTCTTCAAACAATGTATTTTGATCATATTCTTTCCCTTTCTTACCTCCTTCCAGATCTTCCTTACCCAACTTCATGTTCTTCCCATCTCAAACAAGCACCAAATCAAAGCCACTCGCAGAGCTTGTAGCAGCATGCACAATACCAGTGGAAGTTCAAATCAGACAAAATCTCAACCTAGAGAAGGGGAAGTAGAAACCCCTAACAAAGGAGCTATTTGTAATTGATACCTACTGGGAAAGGGAAAAATCAATTTTTTTTACAAAATATTATCACTGCACACACACACACACACACATATATATGTGATATATATATCACTCTAGGGAAGGCTCTGTGTCCAGATGCAGTTGGACAACACAAAAAAAAGATGCTATTTGTGTGTGTGGATGTGCATTTTGTTTGTTTTGATATTATTTTGTTGAATCGATTTTTATTATTGTTTGTTTACATACTTTTTTAATATAAAAAATAATTTGGGCTTTTCAAAGGCAGTTGAACCATGAATACCCTGTTAACAAATAACTAATAATGTAATGTTGATTTTCTACTTACATTTAAGCAAAAAAAAATTTTAAAGAGCTTAGTGCATTTTCTAAACATCATACAAATTGTCTATTTATTTCTCAAATTCAAATCAGCAAATCAAGATTATCATAAGTAATAAATTTGCTCAGCAGTAAATAATTGAGCTATAACATAAATTTTCAAGTAGACAAAGAAAACATTTTATAACAAGTTAATTGCTTAGAAACTGCATTTCATTTCTTGAACAGCAAGTCAAAGTGTAAGCTAATCAGAAGCTTTAGCAACAGCTAATGTTTTTGCTCTGGTTTTCTCTTTATGTGCATATGTGTGTATTGGTATGTTTGCATGTAAATACACGTGTTGGTGTGCACGTATGTGTGCGTGCATGGCCTGACCTCAGCCTCAAGTGTGACTCCTCCTCAGATGCTGTCCACCTTGCTCTTTGAGATGGTGTCTCTCATTGAACGAGGCCAAGCTAAATAGGCTCTGTTGGCTGGCTAGTGGGCTGCAGGGATCAATCCCATCCTTCTTAGCGCTGGGATTACAAGGGCACGCCACCATGGCTGGCTTTTTTATGTGGGTTTCAGGAATTGCATGGCAATCACTTTAGTCATTTAACGCTCTCCCTAGCCTCCTTCTATCTGTTTTCAACATGAAAAACTGCTAGAGAAGAAAATGATGTCTGCAATCACTGCATGTGTAATTGGTTGTAAATGCATACATAAAAGAGACCTGTTTAGTGCATGAAACACCCAAACAGTACATTTTGCTGCTTGCTCTTCCTGTACTGTTGGTCGGGTGTTAAAGAATTCCTGCTTCAGGGAACTAAGAAAATTTCAGCTTACAACTGCTCTCCTCTCAGGACAGCAACTGTTCTTTTTGATGAAGCTGGGAAGTTAGTAAGTCCTGTCAACTACTGATGTGCACAGCAGATTTTAAAGTGACGACATTGAAAGCCAACAGGAGGAATGAAGAACTGTTGGTGGCATGAACGAAGACTCAGGAGAGCCTCAGAAAGGTGCAATGTAAAGACCATCGGTGAGTAACGCAGACAGGAAGGAACCACATTCCTTCAGCGCTGCTGCCTATTGGCAGACCCGGTCCTTGACCGTCTACAGCTCATTTCCCTCTCGCAAGACCCCTTGAAGTGGGTATTATTATGGTCCTCGTTTTACTGAAAAGGAAATGAAGAGGTTGGAATTTAAATGAAGTGTCCAGGGTCACAAACTAGTAAATAGCAGAGCTGGGATAGGTTACCACATTCTCTCCTTATTGGCTTCAAATGTGAAAAGTGGTACAGAATTGATTCAATTAAAATTTTTGCAGAATTGATTCCTGAAAAAAAAAAAAAGTGTTTTTGTTTTGTCTCACTGTATCAGTATGGCACATAACTTTATTTTAGCTAGAAATCATTGGATTAAGAAAATATTTTTTTTTTGCTAAAACACGTATTTTAAGAAAAGCTCTTTGTGACCAAGTATGGAAAAAAATTAAAACTAGAAAAAAATACCATTGTCTAAGGCCATACAGGGACTAGAAAGGGAAATGAAGCAAAATAAAAATTTAAAACATTGCTAAATAATTTAAAATGCCAGTCTAATGTTTATATTTTTATTAGGAAATAAATTCAAACTTAAAAATAAACCTGGAAAAAATTTTAAGTTATTAAATAAATATGCCTATAATTTTGGGTACATTTTTTTTCAAGCTTTAAAAAATAAGTAAGTCTCACCTCTCATATCTTGTTGATTACTAAAGGAATTTAGGATGAATACATGATTTTAAACTAAATACTATAATTTAAAAAGGCAACTATCTAATTATTTTATGTATTTAAGGCGGATCTGCCTCACCCCTTTGTCTCAGACCTCATACAGCCAACCTGGATCTAAGTATAAAAGCAGCAACACTGAGTAACAGGGCTACAGATAGAATTCTACGTGGAGTATATACAAAATGGGATTGAAATTAGTTGCTTTTTTTTTGGGGGGGGGGGGGTGCCGGGAAGCCCGTCATTGGCACAGCTTGTGATAGGCAGTGGCTATGGAAAGGCAGAGGTGCCGGGACCTCAGCTGTGGCTGTGAGAACAAAGCCTGCCTGGTTAAAGAGATTTGAGGAACAGTAATAAAATTAACCCCACCCCTGCTTCTTATTAGATGCAGGCAGTGATAATTCTAAAGGATGTCAGTGGTAAAGGACTCCTTTCAGACAAAACACTTTCGTTATCCATATTCTAAACAATTTCTCATTTTCAGGCCAGACAGTTTCCTCTGCCTGCCCTTGACATACTACTCAACAGTAAAATTCAAACAGCAATCCACATGTGGCTATCAATAAATGGACATAAGGTCTTGGATGAAATTCAAAATCTCCCCCTCGCTTGTTTCATTGTTTTAAGTTTATGTAAATAGATAACTCAGCATGATAAAAATTCTGAGCTGGAATTTACGTTGCAGTTGATTTAAAATATTTGAAGCATTTCATGAGCATTTTTAATAAAGCAAGAATCCTTGTTAATTGATTATTGTATCCACATTGCCATTACAACTATTCTACAAGAATAGAATTAAATAAAAGATAGAAATTAGCTGAATCCCAATAGGATAGAAATACAATTTTTCTTTTTATTAGAATTATATATACTTGCTAGATCCAGAAAAAAAAACTTAAAAATCATTATGTAGTCAGAAGCACACATCCTAGATTCAGAAACGTTAGGGTCTGAGAATCACTGAAGAAAGACCCCTGCAGAAGTTTCCAGCATGCTAGTATCACCATCTTGGCAAAAATGGTGACCCGGAAGTGAGCTCAAGGGCTCAATTTAAAGGTTTTCCAGGTGTGGTGTGATAACCTTTAAGCTGATTGGTTGGTAGTGACTCAGGGGAAACGGCGGTATTTAGGATTGGCTAGGACTTTAGTGAGGCATTATGGGCTTTCTGAACTAGCCCAAACCGGCCCAAGCTGGTAGTTGAGCAATCTTATGGTCTGCAGGCCAGATGTCCTGACTTTTCCTGATTGGTTGCCCATTCTCAGTGTTGTTTTGTTTTGTTTTGTTTTGTTTTGTTTTGTTTTGTTTTGTTTTTCTGTAACTGGTATCTTGTTTCTGAGGAATGCAGACTTAGGCCTGTTCTGCCTAGCAAGAAACTGAAGCCTGCCACGGAGTCAGGATAGCCAACTAGATAGATACTAAATCTGTCCCAGCTCATTCAAACATCAACCACGCCCAATCAGAATACATCAGAGACATCTGGGATGGTATGCCAGACTCCAGACCCCTCAGCTATGAGACCTCGATTGGGACTGGCCAGTGTCCATGGAGGCTACATAACTTTGACTATAACTGGCTGGCTCCTTGGAATGAAGTCCTCTCAATAAAGAAGTTGTTTCTCTTTCCTTATAAATTAGGAACCAAAAAACTTGTGATGAAAACACACAAGAATCAAATCACAAGTAAAAAAAGAAAAACAAAACCTAAGTACGTAAACTTGAGATATAGCAGAAAAGACACAAGAATTATGTAAGAAAAGATAACATTTCATGGAGAAGCATGAAGGCTATTTTTTTTAATTGTTTATTTTTACTTCCTGTGTGTGATGTTTTGCCTGAATGCATGTATGTGTACTGCATGCATGACTGGTGCCTTCAGGAGCCAAAAGAGGGCACCAGATCCCATGGCCTGGAGCCAAGGAGGACTATAAGCAACCATATGCTGCTGGGAACTAAACTCGGGTCATCTGAAAGAGTAGTAAACGCTTTTACCTCCCAGCCTACCCTTCAGCCCCAGAAGGAAAAATTCTAAAATGACATATATGACATATTAGGAGGTAGAAAGATTTAAATATTTAAAATGTAATTATTTTAATTTAAATGTTTACATGTTTAATGACATCCAGATGAAAAGCCCTGTAGCGATTTCTTGAGCTGACACGATCATTTTGCACTGGATGAAAAATGAACAGGTCAGTAAATATCTTTTGAAATGAATATTTCAAAGTATTTTTCAAAGGATAAATATCTTTGAAAATATGTTTTATAAATAAAAAGGTTTCTTATTCTATAAAATATTATATGATAGAACTTTATATGGAGAGTATATTATACTGTATTATGAAGATTAATGATGGCATTAACATGGTCCCCAATTGACTACAGGCCGTGGGTATTGCTCAGTGATAAGACTAGACAAGGTCCTCGGTTCTTTCTCAATCTTACTAAAAAGAAACTGAGCGTGAAAACAAATAGATACACGTGGCAAAGAGCAATGCCTAAGCACTTAGAATGCAGTATAAATATTTTAGAAGCAAATTAGTAATATGAATGACCAGCAAAGCTAGAACATTCTTTTCTTATACTACATTTACAAAGAACCAATCCCATATAGATCAAAAACACTAAGAAAAATGAAATTTAGAAGAACAATATTTCTATGTGGTGTTTTAATGATCTAAGGAGAAAGGAAAGTCAAACACACGGCACAAACCAGAATTCTGAGTTATATGTGCATAAAATCTTCTGTAAAGCAAGAAAGAAAGAAAGAAAGAAAGAAAGAAAGAAAGAAAGAAAATCTCTATAGAACATGGAAAACAACAACAAGAACAAAAACTTCAGCCAGTCCTGAGTGAAATATCCCAGAAGGAGAAAGACAAACACGGTATATATAGGTATATAGACCTATAAGATGTGATAAACATAATGAAATCTGTACACCTAAAAAAGATAATCAAGAGAGCAGACATGGGGTAAGATGATCAATCCTCGTTTAGAAAGACAGATGGGATGTACATTGAACGTATGACAGGAGTCTACTGAGCACATTTGAAAGACTCTAACTAGCAGTGTTTTCAAAGCAAAGACTCATGACCAAACCTTTGGCAGAGTACAGGGAATCATAAGAAAGAAGGGGAGTTAGTCTGATGGGGAAAGGATAGGAGCTCCACAAGGACCAAATATATCTGGGCACAGGGTCTTTTCTGAGACTGACATTCAACCAAGGACCATGTATGGATATAACCTAGAACCTCTGTGCAGGTGTAGCCTGTGATAGCTCAGTAACCAATTGGTTTCCCATAGTGAGGGGAACAAGGACTATTTCTAACAGGATCTCAAGGACAGGCTCTTTGACCTCCCCACCCCCCAGGGGAGGAGCAGTCCTGTTAGGCCACAGAGGAGGACTTTGCAGCCAGTCCTGAAGATACCTGATAAAACAGGATCAGATGAATGGGGAGGAGGTCCCCCCTATCAGTGGACTTGGAAAGGGGCACGGTGGAGATGAGGGAGGGAGGTAGGGGCTGGGAGGGAATGAGGGATCGGGACATGGCTGGGATACAGAGTTAATAAAATGTAACTGATAAGAAAAAAATAAAATTAAAAAAAAAAAACAACAAAACTTCAGCCAGGCAAGGTGGCACAGGGCTATATTCCCAGGTATTTGGAAAGGTGAGAAAGGAGGGTTCTGTCTGATACCAGCCAAGGTTGGTGATTCAGTTAGCCTCATCCCAACCTAAATAAAACCAAGACATGCTAAACCAAGCAACTCTTCAGGTTTGGAAAATAGATATTTGTGATATTTATAATTCGTGATGGAGTAGATACCCAAATATGCAAGAATATCCTATTCATCAACAAAATGATCAGGACTTATTGAATGAAATTTTCAAGGAATTAATAAAAATATTTAAAAGCACACACACACACACACACACACACACACACACAAGTTAAATAAATGGGCCCAACACATGAATAGGTGAGTCACAAAAAAGACACTTACAAGAAAATAGTAAATGAAAAATATTAGAAATAGTAAATAGCTTAACTGAGCAAGAACTGGTTATTAAATTGGACAATATTCAGGTTCGAATCAGTTCAGTTCCATTGTGGCCAGCATTTATAGGCAAGAGGAGGTTGCCTATTCCAAAAAAAGAAAAAAGAAAGAAAGAAAGAAAGAAAGAAAGAAAGAAAGAAAGAAAGAAAGAAAGAAAGAAAGAAAGGAAGAAAGAAAGGAAGAAAGAAAGAGAGGGAGAGAGAGAGAGAAAGAGTAAGGCCTGGCAAGACAGTTGAGCTGTTAAAGAGTGAGGTTCACAACCAAAAAGAAAGGTGGGTTGGGGGCGGGGGTAGAAAGCAAGAGGGGAGTAGGTGTAAGGACAACAGGACTGTTTCCCCTGGGTATCTGCGTTACCTTTGAAGTTTGCCCACCTGTGGTTGACAGATCCTCAGCCACGGCAATTGGCTGAGACTTGGACTGTTTGCACCAGAATAAGCTGCTGTAATTTCGTAGTACAATCCTTAATGTAGAAACACTTTTAAGCCAAGTTTATAGAAATCTAGGGAGGCAGCTTCAGGACAAACTTAGTTCCATGGTTTATGGGTAATAGAGGGAGGGCTTATGGTATCCAAGCTTGACAGATAAGCAAAGATTGTTACCAATACCCGGAGTCTTTTTCAGTGTTTCTGATTCGTTCCACGCCCCTTTCTTGAGTGAGCAAGGGCCAGGTGACTGGTTTCATAGATGAGCTGCCTTGACTACGGGAAAGTGTAGTTTCCGAGTACAAAAGGCAAGAGGATTCCCATGCTTCCATGGTGAGCCCACTAGCGTGCCTGAAGTTGTGGGCATTAAGGACTCATAACAACACCATGACAAGTGAAAAGGAGACAAGGGAGTTACAGCTTGTATAGAGCAAAGTAAATGATGATACTCTCCAGAGTTCATGGTGGCTGCACTGGGAAGAAAGAACTAGGAGCCTCAGGGTCTTGGTTTCTTTTAATTTTTACTGCAGGTCATGGTATTGCCTTTCTGTCAGTGTAATGAGAATTGTCTAAGACAAGAAATAGGTACTTACATTTCTTTAGGCTAAGTCATGAGAACATTTTTTTCTGTATTAATTTTTATTTTTTATGTATTACAGTTTATTCACTTTGTACCCCAGCTATAGCCCCTTTGTCATTCCCTCCCAACCCCACCCTCCCTCATCTCCTCCCATGCCTCTCTCCAAGTCCACTGAAAGGGGAGGTCCTCCTCCTCTTCCCTCTGACCCTAGCTTATCAGGTCTCATCAGGACTGGCTGCATTGTCTTCCTCTGTGGCCTGGTAAGGCTGCTCCCTCCTCAGGGGAAGGTGATCAAACAGCCAGCCACTGAGTTCATGTCAGAGGTAGTCCATGTTCCCATTACTAGAGAACTCACTTGGAGACTGAGCTGCCATGGGTTACATCTGTGAAGGAGTTCTAGCTTATCTCCATGCATGGCCCTTGGTTGGAGTATCAGCCTCAGAAAAGACCCCTGTGCCCAGCTTTTTGTTTCTGTTGCTCTCCTTGTGGAGCTCCTGTTCCCTCCAGGTCTTTCTATCTCCCCCTTTTTTCATAAGATTCCCTGCACTCTGCCCAAAGTTTGGCTATCAGTCTCAGCATCTACTTTGATACCCTGCTTGGTAGAGTCTTTCAAAGGCCCTCTGTGGTAGGCTCTTGTCCTGTTCCCTGTTTATACTCATTTGTAAGTGGATTTTAGACATATAATATAGGATAAACATACTAAAATCTGTACACCTAAAGAAGCTAAGCAAGAAGGAGGACCCTGGCTAAGATGCTCAATCCTTATTCAGAAAGGTAAATGGGATGGACATTGCATGAGAATTTTTTTAGTCATGGTATCATTTGGTTAAACTTGTACTTAGCCAAGTGTTGTTCTGGGTGACACAGAACTTAGGAAGTGCTTAAAGGACTTACCATCTACTATCAGTTTGTCTTTTAGGTTGTTAGGTTTGGGTCAGTTTAAAGCTTTGGCCTTGGTTTCATCTTTAACTCTAATTACTCACAAGCAGATTGTGGATCTTTATCATTTACTGAAAAGCTGTTGCCGGCTTATTTTCAATCCTGCAATGCCTGAAAATGAGTTCCAAGCAGCTTCAAGATTTTTCCATTACAGTATTTAGACTGTGTCCTCCTTTTAAATTATTTAAATTCCTTTTTACCAGGGTATTACTAATCACCCATCATGCTATTATTCCCAGGGGAAGCAGGCATACTGGTACTCACTTGTTTCCAACAGTGCCAGGGATTGAGATTCCTGCAGAGGGCTTTTTACTTCCTTTCTTGCTGCCCAGTGTACCTATGAATAAAACCAAAACATTCATTAAAGCTGAGTTCACCACATGGAGTACATTTGCCCAAGAGCCTCTAGGACTCTGATGGGCTCAATATGAAGAGGGAAATGTGTATCTATCCACAGAGATCCCAGGGAATTGAAAACTGCCTGTTCACATAGATATTAATGTGTTTAGCCCAAACAGTTACAAATACATACAACTGTATACAAAAAGACAAATATGGTTAGTCTCTGTATCTATGAGTTCTGCAATCATGAATTCAACTAATTGTGGAACAGAAGAATTTATGAGGGAAAAGTGCATCTGAGTCAGGCATGTATAGACTCTACCTTGTCGTTCTCACATTAGATCTGAGGGAATTTTTGTTACAATTTTAGTTGTCAGAGTGACATTACTGTGATTCTTGGAGTCTGAGAGGACACGTACTGGCTATCCGAAGACACTGCAGTTTAACATAAGGATCTTATACTAAAATCTAAGGATTTTAGTATCACCAAGAGTCCTGGGGGCCATCCCTCATGGATACAGCGGAAAACATGGTTAGCTGATGGAGTAAGCAGTCATGAGAAAACAAGTACCAATTTCTCAAATACGAAAACATTTGACATCTTAAGGGAAGAATTGACTTCCTAACACAGTATTGTAAAATCAATCCAGGTGAAAAATAGGATTGAATACTCCCAAGTAACTTTCCTTTTGTAAACTAGGGTTGGGGCTTATACCAAAAGCGTTGTTGGTGTTATGCAAATATGTACCACTGAATTACATCCCCAGAAAATAATATAAAAAATCATAATCTAAATGAAAATGACATTCTGAAGTGTTTTGCAATAAAAAACTAATGTCTTAATATTTAAGATCTTATAAATGATTACCTTGAAATTCCAACATCACATGCACAGTAAAAAAAAATTATGGAGGCATAATTGTTATAATTCGTAGACACTAAAATTATAGCTACCCTCTAGAGCTGTCAGCAAGTGAATCCATAACAAAGCACATGTATGAGTTCCTTGCTCAATTAACAACCCTAGGAGAACATCAGAACTGACATGATGGACAAAGGAAGGTGTGTGTGCATATAAATATATATGAACAGCATGGACATGAATAATCTTGGAATTTATTTTTATTGTAGTTGCACGTGTATATATGTTCAGCTTTTTTTTTTAGTACTTGCCTATCATTAAAAATACATGTAAGTACATGTATGCATGTGTATAAGAGAAACACCCTTGGTTCTTCTGATTATAAACCAAGACATGTGGTGTGATCTGTATAGGATTGACCTTTAGATGGAGTGAAGTAAATAATTATCATCCCTTATGGGGAAGAGGAGGCATACCTGAAACTTTGACTAAAAAGCTATTATTCTTCTGTACATTTTTTCATCCCTAAGATGAACACCATGTTTGAAGAGGCCAGTGTGTATGTCTACTTTGTAATTGTATGAGAGAAATTCTTTCGTGCAGTGCCACAGGTTAAATGCATATCATGAAACCCACTTTCCTTTCTACTGCTATTTCTGTCACGGAAATTCAATGAAAGTCCACAAAAATACAGTATGACTCAGAATATTGGGGCCGTGGCTAAGCAAGAAAAGTTCACTCAAAATTGATTTTCTTTCAGGCATTCTTGATACTCCTCATTTCAATTGTTCACCTCAACTGTGGGGGCTCAGTAAAAACTCAGGGAAGTTGCCATGTGCAGCAGCCTGCTGGGGACATGAAGGAATGTAGAGCAGGCTAGTCACAACATCATCAACCCAATTCTCCAAGGTAGCTGGCCAATAATGCTGCTCTAATTGAATAACTTATCCACAGCAATTTCCCCTGGGAGAGCCAAAGGCTCAGCCTCAGCAAAGAAGCAGATGGTGCTGCATAGACAATGAAACCTGTAATTTTCTCTTGCCATTGGACATGTGAACAGTGGGCTGTTCCTGCTTATTCTTTAATATTTTATTGTAATAGTCCCTTCCCAAATTATAATGTGCCATGAAGCAGCCAAAGATGGGCTCAGTGATACATATCATATTTAATTTATCATACCTCCAGCTCACCGAACAACTTACTTGGTAATCAGCAGCTGTAGATGTCAGAGTCAGGTGCAAACTGAAATGAAAACAACGGGAAGGAACCCAATTAAAACCAAAAGAGGAGATGAGTCTTTGGGACCATGCTGTATGAACTAGCAGCCAAGCCTGGGCCAGCAATTGCATTTGAATACTGATGGTTTTAGCTCTGTGGACCATTGTGCCCAAGGTACTGGGGAAGACAATGGAGAGGTCCTGTTTGCTGCTGTAAGCCTAGAATCTGGAGCAGGACAGAGGCTCTGCAGCTTTTCCTCTGGTGGTGGGAGCCAAAGTTGGAAGCCAGGAAAGTACAGGCTTAAAGGGCACACAGAGGCAGCCCATCAGCAGGCTAACCACACAACAGATGACAGGCCCAGAGGCAAAACCAGGGCTGCCAGCCCATCAGCATGGACAGGCTTGCCAAGGAGCAGCTGCAGCGATGGAAGATCATCCAGACTTGAGCACTGGGGCCAAAGAGCTTGTGTATCTCAAAAAAAAAAACAGCTTTCCTGTACAGAGGGCCTCTCTCACAAAACGGTGCAAGTGGACTATTTGGAGAGAAAAGAGACCTCTCTATTGCTGTTGTGCGATGAATGTCTTCTGAGTAGTCACTATGTCTTACAGCTGTCCACTCTGTAAAGCTATCCGTGGCTTTCCTATAAGAAGGAAGGCTTTCATAGCTGCAGCAAGGCAGTGTATCGTTAGATTTATTAGACACACAAGAGCCCAGAAAGATAAGCTTGGAGGTCATAGGGCAGCATAGGTCTGCCAGCAGTCATTGAAAACAGGTGATGTGACTGGGTTAATTTTAATTTAGAAAGGTAAATCAGAGCGGCAGCATACTAGCACACTGCTATGGATAATTCATGAAGCCTTTGGTTTGTATTAGACACCCAACATGCCTTTCAGAAAAAAATGACACAACAATTAATGTGTCACATTATAATGCTCCACTTGGAGGAAGATAATTGTACCCGGCGTCAGATAGTTATTAGGTCAGAGCGAATGCTCATCCTTTCAAAGACAGAAGCCCCTATTCACTCTGGCTTCCTACTGTAAGTACAGTATTGTATTCGTAATCACACAGGCTGCAGCCAGGAAAATGGGGTTTTATCTGAGTTTTCTCTGTTTGGAATAATACCCTGATGATTCCCTACACAGCAAACTCAGTCATGTGAAACACAAATGAGCTAGATGAAAGACAGATCGCTACACATGGCTAAGAGGCTTTCTTTGTTTTTCACATAAAATAAAACATGAGAACTGTCCCTCTGAAGGTTGGAGAATACGTAACAAAAACTATCAGAACTGAGTTTACTCATGTGTAAAGAAGAGATTTCCCTGCTGCTCGTCTAATGCATGAGGACATCAGTCAGCCCCATCCTGACCTCAGAAGACCTTGTTCAATTTCTGGTACCATAGCTGCTGGGCAAGGAATTTGGACAAGTCATTTAGCCTTACTGAGATTTGTTCTCATTTGAAAACTAGAAATAGCATTTTTTTTTACATATATTTAGCTTTTAGATGTTTTGAAGAAGCCATAGAATAAAGAGATGGAAGAATGTTTTGATACTATATGAGATGTTGTAAATATTATAAACAATTATTCTGGTTAATGATGAAGGTTAACTTATAGCCAAATGCATTGTATCTTAAGTAGAGAGCTTCACTTCAATTAAAATTGAGAAATGAATTCCAGGATGAATAAAGAGAAGTCAAGACCAGGTGCTTTGTCTAACTAGATAGTGGAACTGTGAGACCTACTGACTCGTTTTATATGGATTGAGTTTTTCATCATTTACTCAAACGTGATTGGAGTCATACATTAAAAAATAGTTTTACTATATAACCTAGACATGGTGGCAAACACCTTTAATCCCAGAATTCAATAGGTGGAGAAAAAAAAAATTACAAGTTTCAGGTCATCATTGGCTGCATAGTAAATCTGAGGCTATGATGGGCTCTAATAGACAGTGTTTCAAAGTATTTTGTCTGTAGAGGACAATAAACTGGTTAATGTTAGAAAATATTTAGAGTAAATAAGTGATCACTACATTCTATATAGAGTATAATATTTGATAATACTCCATGGATAAGAACAGTTTCTACACTTTATCTGTCTGTAAAGAGTCACATTCCCAAGTCACCCAGGAGCAAATGATGAATTTAAAAGAAATAGACTACAGTGGTGACTTTTGGATAGGCCTTGGCAGGAACCCATAAGGAGACTTCCTGAGAAGAAATCAAGCTACCACATAACTTATAACACACAGTGAGTAATTAGAACTGCCCAGGGAGGGGGAGAGAGAGAGAGAGAGAGAGAATGAACATGTTAGAGACAAACTGTATAGGTTCAGGATGGAGACTTCAGGAATGTCTGTGGGAAGATTAAGATTCCTGAAAGGTTCATATTCTGTGAAGACCACTTAAAAATGAATAAGACATATAGACAAATAAGATTGCCAGTAGGAAGCAGTGCCCCAATTGGCATCTGTGTAACCCTACCTAGCAAGAGCTATCCTGTCATTTCTGTCCTTTGGTAATCAATAGAAATGAATCAGTAAATTCAGAACCCATCAAGGAGCTGAGGGTCAGCATCAGGGAAGTGGTGGGCAGTGTTTCTTGGGGAGTCTAGGAAGCACTAAGTAAGAGAAAACATTGTATGTATGCTCAAGGGATGAGGGGCTAATTTTATAAATTTGTAAACCATGGACCTGACAATCACTGGATGGTGGAAAACCCGGAAGGAAATAGCAGGAATAAGAGTGAGAAGTTGTCTTCTAGATGACAGAAAAAGCGTTAACAAGGGTGCTAAGTTTTAAGCTCTTTGGAGGAGGAGGTCATGAAGACAAAATCTTTTTAATTGACTGTCAGTTAATAAGTAGTTAAACATAAAAACTATGCTGCTTTTCTTTTTAAGTTTTAAAGAGAAAATAAGCATATTATATGTATGTTTTAGAATAGTTAGCAATGATAAGAGATATGCTTTCTGAGACCAGATTATCTTTTCCAGTAGGAGAGTTTAATCATAATTTAAAGCTGGTATTTGGTAATAATAATTATTATTATTGATCATTCTGCACTTCTATTACTTTCCAAACCAGGGACTCATCAACTGTACCCAGGAATTCATGTAGATTTATTGGCTCTACCTGTTCTCAAATCACTAATAGGTCACTGATGTGACCTATTTATTCCAGAGTTCCCATCATTTCTTCACATGCAACAGGCTCATTCCAGGATTGTTGCATTCTCTCTAACTACTGAGATGACCTCCTTTAACATTCTGATCACTTGTCCGTCCTCTATTTGGGGGGATTGGTCTGATGTTTGTATTTTGATATTAATTTCTGGCTCTCAAGATTGTTTACTGCCCAGTTTCATCCATCTTTGTTATATAAACCTGCCTAAGACATTGTTTTTGATTGGCAATTAAAAAAGGCCTTTAACTAGACAGGTCAGAAGGAGGTAGGCATAGCTAAGGTTCCCAGGCTTTGGGGACAGGAGAATCAGAGGAGAGAGAGAGAGAGAGATGTGAAGAGAGAAGAGAGGAGGAATTGTGATGGGTTAGTGTGGAAGGAACCATGTAGGCTTGGAGAAAGGACTCCAAAAATGGCATGAAAAGAAACACCAAGATGGAAAATATAAGCAAGTATTTATAAGATTATGGATGGAAGGTAGCCCAGATAGGTATGGTTAATGTGGATGGCATTGGATGGGAGCTGGAAGGTGGAAGAGGAGGTTATTGAGACAGGTTTGGTGGAATATCTGCCCAGCCCATGGTAAATAAGGCAACTATAAAATCTGACAGGTGTCTGTATCTTATTTATTATGATAGCAGGTTAAATAATGTCTCTGTAATAATTATAGAGCTAATAATAAACATATTTAGCCCAACATCATTTTATTTATAACAATACTCCATCAATTTCTATTACCTCTATTGTAGTAAGAAATAATGACAATAAGCATCCTAAACAAGTGACGAACATCGTGGGATAAGAGCAATCACAGGTCTCCACCCTTCATAATCAGTTCAGAGAATCTGCTTCTAGAGGTTAGCTAGGGTTGGAAAACCCTGATTTCTAAAATCATAATTTAAAAACTTCCAATGAGTAGCCACAGTTTCTCTTCATCTAAACTTGACCACTTTCTATCTCACTCACTTTTTATCCCTACAGTGATCTATAATAAATCCATTGATATGGTTAAAAAAAAGGACATTATTTCTTAGTTCCTCTATGATGTTATACCCTAAAGTATAGCATTGCATAGCAAGTTTCATTCAAGATTAATAATATTCTTGTCATTCCCTCTGTTTATCATATCTACCTGGCAAAATCCTAACTCTGAATAAATTTGCTCTAACCAGTTCTTTCTGGCATCCCAGTATCTGAGCACAACTAAGGAAAGACACATGGTTTTGTGATTTAGCCTGATTTCAATTTATTATGAGATATGTATGCAGATTCTTTATACTGCCAAGTAGTTCCCTGTACCCTTCCCATTATGCATTAGATCTTATCTATCTCCCCACAGTCATCTGCTACTGACTTTGTCACAAGAATCCAATGCTTTGGGAAGGTTCTTAAACTTCCTGATAAGAGGAAACATTGTGGTTATGTCATTGTATGAGATGTAGGGATCTCAGCCTTTTTCTCTTTGGATGGTTCGCAGGCCTCCTATGTCACCAAGAAGAGCTCTCACCTGATTTGTCCTTCCACAACAATGTACTGTGCTACTACAAGCTACAAGCAAGAAGGCCAAATGACCATGAGTGGAAAGCTCTGAAACCATGAGCCATAATATGTTTTTTTCCTTGTAGGTTTGTGTCAGGCATTTGTTACAGTGATGGAAAACTTACAAACACATCCTTCTAGTTATTTCACTTTCCAGATCCTTCTTCTAGAGAATTTTAATATATTATCACTACAGCACGTTGAATAGTGAAACCAAAGATGTGTTTACATCTCTATTGGCCATGAATATGATCTCTCCTGAAAACAGCCTTTTTGAGGGTGTACTTAAGGATCCCAAGATAAGATAGTCATGAATTTAGAGGGGGCTCTGTGCCAATGATGTATCCTTATAAGACACAGGAGAGAGAGATTTGAAACTTAATAGTTCCAGGAAGAACATTAAGCATCGAGATCTTTAAGACCAAGGACAGGAGGAACATCTGTATTGGAGAGACCAAGAAAGCCTCTAAACAAAAATCATTGAAGGAAGCATGGATCTGCTCCTTGATTTTGAATTTCTGCTTTCTGAAATTATGAATGAATAAACTTATTTTAGCCTCCAAATTTGTGATATTTCCCACAAAAGAAAATGCACCTGCAAAACATTTTTACTCCAACTCCAGTCCCTTCTTTCTGTTCCCTCAATGCACAGATGACCTTACTAAGTGGTTCACTAATAAAATGGGTGCAATCAGATGAAATGGTCTCAACGGCCCTCCAAGTTCAATAAGTAAGAGTCCTTTTCCGAAAGGAGACCCTTGTCCATTTGTCAATCTTATATGTAAACTAAATTATACTCCTTTCTGTTGCATGGTATCAAAGAGATCTACTGAATCTGCACTCACTGACTTAATTGCGAGCATTCACTATCTGAATTCAAAATATATGAGTGTGTGCCATGCCATCCCCATTTGTTTTAATATAACTTTCCAAAATCTGATTACTTTTCCTCCTTCTTCTGAAAAGTATGTTAATCACAAGGGCTGTAGAGACTCAGTGTTTCTACTTTCTCTCTTCCCCCTTTCTACTCAACTTCCTGAGTCTTTCTTTCCACCACTCCTTGCTGAAATAATCCCCATCAAGCCTCCAAAGTCTGCTTTGAAAATTTCTGTAGCCAATTCTCTGTTCTCATTTTCCCCAAAATTGAAGGAATCAACACAACTTACCCTTCCTGCCTACTGACCGTCTTCATCAGGCAACTGGAAATCTTATTCATTGTCGTTGCCATGACAGGCTGAAATAATTGGAGGAGGAAAATTGTGCACAGTTACTAATTCTGTCTTTTCTTTGTTCTTCTGAACGTGCCTTTTAAATCTCGATAGAGGGTTTGAGGTAGATTGCTTTGTTTGACTCTCATCACAGTCATTTATATGAGCTAAATGGTTCAAGAGGACATTTAGAGGTGGCATGAAAAGCCAGAGTGAAAGTCTTTTTTTTTTTTTTTCAAAGTAAAAATAGAAATCCTCCTAGCACGGATCATTGATAAGATACAAATACAAATTACAATCACTAAAGACTACAAGAAAACAAGTTGGACATTTTCCCCATATGTGTTGTGGTTGCTTGCTTTTCTGTCTGTGACAGACAGAGAATGTATAACAGATAAACACTATGCTTAGTTCTCAGAATCATATTCTAAGTTGAGAAAACATACCCAGCATGTGGCTGGGCTGTGAAAGATTTTGTGATGCCAGATATAAGACTGGAGACAGAGTCTTGTTTAACACGAATGTTTGTAAGTATTGTCCATATCTGACAAATCGGTGCTAGCAGGGATCCAGATTTGGAATCAGAGGAGCAGAGCTAGAAGGAAGGAAGGCATGGTCATGACTTCTGCCTTTGCTCATGAATATGCATCCTCCTATGGGACAATATGTACAGAAGAAGAGAGCAATGGAGGAAAGGAGGGAGGAAAAGGGGAGGAAGGGAGAAAAGAAAGAAAGTAGGGAGAGAGAGAAAGAGAAAAGAGAGAACAGTACTGCTAGTTAATGACATATAGGTAAAAACACTCCTGTTGTTTAACTATTCCCAGATCTCTCCCATAGGGTCGGCAAGATTTTCCTAATACCAACGGTGATGTTGACTTAATCTCTCTCTCTCTGTTTGACTGACTCTGTGTGTGTTCCTTCCTCCCTCCCCCATTCTCTCTTCCTTCTTTCTTCTTCTTTTTCTTGTCTTATTTTTCCTTGCATATATTAATTCCACAAAATAATAGATGACTTTAATGTTTTAATTAAAATTAAATAATTAATCTCATTGTAACATTTTTATTAATACACATAATCTAACTACTTTTTAGATCACTTCTCTACTTGTGTCCTTGAATTCCCGAAATAACTGCTGGTTTTCAAAGTCTTTTCCAGAGCTTACATTCAAATACAGGACCTCATAAACACTAAACACTAGCTCTATCGAGTCCCTCACAAGAACTGAAGTCTTAATACTCAGCATCTTATTGTTTGCCACTGTAATTGGTTAAGATAAAAATATACCCTCTAATCTAATATGACTAGGATCTTTATTGAAAGTAGAATACTTGATACAGACATAAGCACATTCACAGGAAACCACTGCATGAATATGCAGGCTAGGACGGGAGTTGTGTCCTACAAGGAGAATGCATATGTTGAAGCCCTAACTCTCAATATGACTATGATCCATATTAGACAAGATTATAAAATATAGAACTCTGATTTGATGGAATGAATATTTATATAAAAAGAAATATAAAGGGCTTTCTCTGTCTCTGTCTTCTTGCCTCTCCCAGGAACTTCCTGAGGTGACACCAGTGGAAAGGTAAGCAACATTAATTTTTCCCAAAAATAGAATAAACCTTGAGGTTGGACTTCCTGATCTCTAGACCTACAACAGCCTCTTAAGTGATGGGATAACAGGGCATGCATCATCACACTCAGTCCTAAAACTTAACCTCTTGGAAGTAGATGATTCTGTCACAACCCAGATTTTAGATTTTGGCCTTCTAATGACATGACATTTGGCCCCTATTCAGGTCTGGGACTTTTATTGCTCATTTTTCTTATTACTTCTTTAGCAAAGTGGTATATAGAAATTATAATACTTGGCAATTCTAGGAACCTTATAGAAGTACAATTTTACTTTCTTCCTTTTTATTGTTTAGATTATAATATAATACATTATTCCCACACACACACTTTTCTCTTTCCAAATCCTCTCATATACCGTCTGTCACTCTCTTTCAAATTCATCGAGTCTTTTTTCATTAATTGTTCATATATTCATATATGTATATATGCATGTATGTAATGTATTATATCTAAATGTATACCTAATGTGTAATACCTAAATTTACCCTGCTCAGTCAGTTTAATGTTCCTTGTATGTGTGTTTTTATGTTTTACAAGGATATTTATAAATTTGATAATCACAAGCATCTTTTCCTCTATTTCTTTTTTAAAATTTATTTTTTTATTAATTACAGTTTATTCACTTTGTATCCTCCCATAAGCCCCTTCCTCCTCCCCTCCCAGTGCCACCCTCCCTCCCTCTTCTTCACGCATGCCCCTCCCCAAGTCCACTGATAGGGGAGGTCCTCCTCTCCTTCCTTCTGAACTTAGTCTATCAGATCACATCAGGATTGGCTGCATTGTCATCTTCTGTGGCCTGGTAGGGCTGCTCCCCCCTCAGGGGATGGTGATCAAAGAGCAGGCCAATCAGATTATGTCAGAGGCAGTCCCTCTTTCCATCACTATGTAACCTACTTGGACACTACACTGCCATGGGCTACATCTGTGCAGGGGTTCCTCTATTTCTAAGAAGAAACAACTACAAAGTCAACTTGAGAAAAGTAAACCCATAAATACCAAACAAGCAAATAAATTTATTAAAACTTGAAAGAGAGATAGAGAAAGAAAGAAAGAAAGAAAGAAAGAAAGAAAGAAAGAAAGAAAGA
>NW_026591086.1:38110838-38158020 GCF_907164565.1 Psammomys obesus
AGAAAGAAAGAAAGAAAGAAAGAAAGAAAGAAAGAAAGAAAGAAAGAAAGAAAGAAGCAGTGTTCCCAGGAAGATGACTTGCAATGGGGATAAAAGCATTTGGACCCTAAGCCAGGCTTTACTGCAACACATGTAAATTTAAGAAGGCAGTTTCCAGTCCCAGATCCCCACTGCTCTGCTGTGATAGGATGCACAAAGAATTATTTACCTGTAAAGCACATTGACTCTGACATGGCAGGGTTCCTGTGCGTTTTATGATTCATCTTCAGTTGGGCTGGGCTCTGCTCCTGTCAGGGTTGGGGGACATAAAACTGATGGTGCCATTCAGTAGACCCAGGTAGGGATGCGGATGCATGATTCAAACACAAGCTCCACCCACCTAACAGCAGTGCACTGGCCGGCAGTGACCTTCCAGAACATTCTCAAAGGCAAGGCTTTTATGCACACAGGTTTTTTTCTCCTTATTCTTTTCAGTCTCACTGCTCGTTTTGTTTCACTTTATCTTTTAAGTTGTTTTGGAGAGAATTTTTGTCAACTAGAAGAATAGCCAACTAGCATTGGCCATCCTGGTACCATTCCTCCACTTTTTTGGAGTTCACCTCTTTCTAGAGCACTCACCTATTGAGGTCTGTTTTCTTTTTTGTTGTTGTTGTTTTGTTTTAATTTTATTCATGGCCAGTTATCCTCTCCTTGGGACCCACACAACTAATTGAGTTTAAGCTACCCTCTTTTCTGTGGTTCCTTGGCCCTAATATCAGCATAGTAATAAATTGTGAAATTAAATTCTCTGTTCAATATAGTATGAAAGAACCTAAGATATGTGTTCACTAGAATTCAAAGTAGAAAGAACATCAAATCAGATTCACTGCTCTATGTAGACACTTGACAGAAAGACAGTTTGGATTGTACCTTGAATGAATTATCTACTCGAAAGCTGTGATGGAGCAAGGAACTATTAGAAAAGAACAAAACAAAGAGAAGCATGGGCCAAATTCTAATACATAGCTACAGTTTCTTTTTTATTTAAAAGGACAATAGAGCAATTCTTTCTTGGATTTTCTTAGGGTATGATGAAAATGTTTGTAAGTAGATAGAGGTAGTTTGATCAGCATTGTGAAGATACTAATTCTCATCAAATAGTTTATTTTATGACAGTGTGAATTTGATGCTTAGTGATTCTAACTTAATGAAGAAGTGGGGAAAGAGGCAAGGAAAGGTAAGAAGGACAGGAGAGGACACAGAAATGTGGAGATTTGGGAGGACTTTGATTGGGAGGACAAGCAGACCTGAAATGAGAGCCCCTATGTGACATTCTTATTCATCTAATGTGAAGTGCGGACAGGGCCTTCACAATCTACAGAAGCCAGTGGGTCACATGATCAGCAAAGGTTCAAATTTGAGGAATGTAGTAACAACCTGCTCAAAGGGAATGAGGTTATTAAATTTCTTCTCTTTAAGCTTAATTGTCTTAAGCTGAGCATGTCTTATGGAAATATCTAAATGTGCACAAAGTTAGAGAAAAACAGTATAATGAACGTCACACATCTGTCTTAAATTTTAATAAATTTTGGCAGTGGGTTGAGTTGACTCCTTCCACTCTTCCCACTTCATTCCATCTGACTTCCACATATGCTGTAGTTCATTCTGTGTCCCATAGCATTTCATCAAAAGCAACGAGAGGAAGAAGAGTCACAGTCCACTTGAAATGTAAACTTGACATGACATTTCTCCTTTCCCCTTTATCTCTTCCTAAGAGTGTATTGAAGAGGAATAAGGACAGCTTCTAAATACAGTTAATGTTTCCCTGTGTATAAGACATAAAATTGATCTATGTTATTCTAAGTCAAATTAAAGGATCATGAGTTTCATTTAATTACTGTATCTTAAATGGCTCTTATCATATAATGGCACCCTGATCCTTTTTCTCTACAGTCCCAAGTTTTGGAGAAAATGTGCTTGTTTGTTTTACTGAACATTCTACTTCTGGATCTGTATGCTTCCTGCCAATTAATTTCATTTTGACCAGTTGGAACCACTTAGGGATGGATCCAGATTCTCATGTTGACTATGTTGACTATGTTGAAAGGCCTGGCATATTCATTGTTACAACATTTTATTGCTTCTAGGCGTCTTCAGAGGACGGAAAGAAATGTGCATATATTTACCAAAAATGGGTACCTTTATACTGATATTCAAAAATCAAATTTAAGATAACATGATTTAATTTCATTTTTTCGGTTAAATGAATATTTACTTATTTTTCTTTTGATGCTGAAAATGTTCACTTTTTTAATTTAATAAAATTATATATCTATAAAATAGCTTTGAGATAACTACAATATTTCTTTTAGAAAACAAGACAGTTGAAAGGTAGCTTGTATTTTCATTGCCTGGGGCTGTTTTTGATATCTTGGTTTCCAACCTTACTCAAATTGGTGGCATGGGCATGCTAACTCCATTCAACACTCTTTGTGACTGTGAAAACTATCTTCCCCTTCCTACCTCTCATGTCATTGCTTTCCTTCCGTGCAGCAATTCTTCTGAGGCAGCTTATTGCAAATCTGAAAATCTCTCTCTCCATTTCAAACTCTCTTTCTATGAGTGTTGCAACATTTCTGTTAGAAATATGATTCTAAAACATAGATTTGATTCAAGCAAACAAACCAAAAACCAACTCAAAGTTCACTGACCTTTCTTGCCTTCACTGTGTGCACATGGAAGCCAGGCTCCTTTTCTGCCAGTTCAATTTCTCCTTCATAGGGTAACTGGAACCATTTTACAGAACTTTTATTAAGATAAATGTCTCTGTGGACACAGAGCTTCTCATTCCTGTATAGAGGAAAGGCAGGGTATCAACATCATGAGCATTCAGAAAATAATTAAAAATGCCTCTTCATACCTGGGAGATGGCTCAAGGAGTAATGCTACACTACGTAAGTGTAATGACTCTTCTCCTTTTTCATTTTATAAAGTAGAGGCTTGTATTTAATTTGTTCCTGATAGAATCACTAATTCTCTCACAACACTGAAATCTGTAAAACCACTATTAGTTAAGCAGGGGTAGTTCCCAGTAAGACATTAGCCTTGTAGCTAAGAGCCACACTTTGTAATTTAAATATGTTTCTGCTTTTCATCCAGTCTTCAGGGGGCTTGTGCATACTTTATAAAACATGTTCCTCAGTACCTTAATCTCATTAACATAGAATTATCTCAAATTGCCCTGGCTGCATTTATTTGTTTTTGTTTTTTACTCCAATGTTACCTTCCACTCCTGTGTGGAAACATTTTGACTTTGGTATTGAAACTTCTCTGAATAGATTGCACTGCACAATTATTTCTACATATTGATAATCCAACCATCACTCACATTTCTGTTTGTATGTGATTTTCTTCAATTATTTTCTCTCCTGGGGTCAATCTAGCTCTTTATTCTTACTAGTATAAAAGTTGGTTTATCTTCATCAGATGTTCATCATTTCTCTTGCACCTAGAAATGTATTTGTCTATGTCCACATAGATTTTGTTACTAGGATAAATTTTACAAAACACTTTGTTCTTGTTACATTATAGTTAACTGACAACTTAATTAGAAACAAATAATGCAACTTACCATTATTCTTATTTAAATAATGAAATAGCATCCACATTTTCATTGTGTCACATGAATTTTAATAATGAAGATTCTTAAATGATAGGACAATGAACTTTATTCAGACCATAATGTATCCTGCAGATCTTTGATTGGGGAACAGTAAATTTCTCATATTTTATGATCAATTGCATCGTTATACTGACCTCCTTTTGCTGCCTCAGTGATGCTAGAAAAACTGTGTCCCCCTCCCCCCTTACCACCATGTTACTTCTGTTTTCATGTCTGGGCTGTTTAAGTCTTCCCAACACTCTATTTGATGATTGTTCCTCCATTTAAACTAGTGTGACTCATGACGGTTGCTGCAAATAATTCCATTACAAGAGGAGTTTATGTATTGGAAAAATGTGTTCCGCCCAGCAAACTACAGACATGCATTATGGAACCGAATCTTATTAAATCCTCACTGGAGTGTGCATGTGTGTGCAGGTGGGGCACTTTGGAAGGCATCAGCATTCCAGTCAGGTACTCAGAGACAAATAAAACAGAACTGTTTGGTACCTGAGAACATGTGGGTGGTATACAGATGTGCAAAAAAAAAAAAAAAAAATCACGCATAAAACAAACTGTTAATAAATGCAATTATCCCACTGCTTCCCTTGTAAATCCATTCCTTGGGGAACTCTGAAAAAAGACAGATGCTGATCTGGAAAATGTCCCAAAATTATTCTTTTGAAAAACATTAACACTCACATATAAAAGGACTTGCCTAGAATTCGACTGAAATTTGGCTCCTGACAATTAAAAATGTTTACAAGCAGCAACATATTGTAGCAGAAGTTTGTGATTTGAGAGCGAGTCTTTTACAATGGATTAGCAGTAATGTGAGGTTTGGACTTATCTTTAAATAGGATCCCATTTCCAGTGGCACAGATAGAGCCCTTCCTATGCTTGCTGGTTTTAATCACAACCAAAGGGCTGTTTGTAGAGTTCCTAATGCGGGCTAGCTACCTCTACCCTTTCTGGGTCAGCTGGTATGTTTTCTAGTAAACGCACAGTTAGTTCAGACTGCAGGCACCATGCCAGTGACAGCACCACCTTCTCCACCTGCTGAAGGCAATGAACTTATAAATTTGATCCGAACTGAAAGGTAGAAAGAAGAACATACTGTTTCTTCTTTCTTGCTAGATGCAGAAGAATTTCTATGAGCAGAGACCTATGCTGGTGGAGTGGGGAGAGGACAATGCTCAAACATACATGTTATTTTATGGAAATACGGCATTTAATATTGTTTTCCCAAAGCAATTGCAGCATCTGCGTTAGTACCCGGCCATAGGAAGAAGTGATACATGTTTTGTAGATTAGAAGATTTTTTTAAAAGTTGAATAAACATATGAGCTCTCAGTGTTGGTGCTTTAGGAATAAAACTTTAAAAGTACCAAGACTTTTCAGGAAATTTCTGGAACCTGACCTGTTCTGTACAGTAGAGGAATTTATAATGTGTCTTAAATTCACACTAAGAGATCAAGTCCTGAGGAATAGGCATTATGTTATGTCTATGATACGGGAAATTTTGATGTGTCTAACTCTTTCTATTACATAAAAGAAACATTAAGGAGTGCAATAGCCTTGAAAGAACACCAGGAAAGCTACAGTCATGCACATACAAAATGGACCACCTGGTTCTTATTAAGAACTAACCATTGGTCTACAGAGTTTTCAGGACAGTGTTGGTATTTAATGAAGGTTAAAAGATGATCAGATGGAGGAAAGTTACAAGTGCCACAGGTGATTTTGATCTGAAGGACACGAAGGGTTTTGTCTCGTTTTGGCTTTTTGAGGAAAGATTTCTTTTGGCTCTTGGTTTCAGGATGTTCAATAAGTCGTGATGGGAAACATCATGGCAGCCCAGGAAGTAGACAGGGAAGAGAGTGCTGGACATTCCAACAAAAGTTTTCTGTGTATGTCAGTTTGAACTCTATCTAGTTGCAGAAACATAAACTCATGAGTGAGTACCTTTAGGAAAGGAGGACAATTCTGTTTAGTTAATTAGACACAGGACAATTATACATACTCAGAAAGAGTTCAAGCCTACAGGAAGATTTTTAACTAGTGTTCAGCTACTCCTGAGTAGAAAGTAAAAAGAATGATTCTAAACCCAGGAGAGCAAGCAGAAGATGCCACACTGAATCATGAACAATTTTGGGGTGGGGTGGGGTGGAGTTAGAAGTGGCTGCCGTTCCTTGTCTTAGCAGAGTTTGGAAGGGTGTACTGGGGCCAAAGGTGGTGCTCCCCAAGTTCCTGGACTGTTCTAACACTAAGCCATATTGCCATATTGTTTGATACCAACATCTTGAGTCCATGTATGATTCAAGGAAATATTGAGGAAGGGCTTAAGACCACTTGATTCTCTTTCAGGGACCCAGTTGTAACTCCAGTTCCAGGGAATCAGAAACTCTTTTCTGGCCTGTGTGGGCACCCAGACGTGCAAGTGAACATACATTCCGGTAAAACACAAATACACATAAAATAAAGATAAAACCAGAAAGATGAAGGACATGGCTTCTTCTCTCTCACTGGAATATATGATGGTGGACATCTGATTTTCGGAGCGCTACTAAGTCTGTCAGTTAATCACATAACCTACACAATTCTCATTAGAAACTAATCATTTTGAGAAAATTCATTGAAAAGTGAATTGCTGTTTCTTAACTGTCTAAAGTAGGAGGGAAGCGAGCATGTGTCCACGGCTGCACACGGATGACTGACTATCTGTCAGTTGGGGCTTCTGTGCAGCACAGCAAGAGCGGCTGCAGGGAGGCTGGGGGTATGTAATGACACAGCTATTAGTTACGTTTATGCAAATGCATTCTCAGGTCTCTGCCTTACACCTACAGTCAATAGAAGTTGGAGGAGTGAGGCCTGATATTGGCGTAGAATACACATCTAGAGGTAAGTGAAAAAGATGTTCACGTAAATATGATACGAACGCCTAAAAGACTGGAACTATCCAAAGGAAAACTGTATGAGAGGAAGGGAGAAAGACTGATTTTTAAAAAGAGAATGTCTTTGGTGATTTTTGCTCATGAAGGAGACCTAGGATATTAGATGTAGGAGAGGAGGGGATGGAAATGAATAAGGGTATAGGATAGTGGTATAAAAGTACTGCCAACAAGGACCACTAAACAAAAGGGAAACTGGTGATGTTATCCTGGGTGATGAAGATAATGGTTGGATGGAGATAATGAAAGTATTTGTCCTTGGCAGGAATGGTTCTGGCGTGCTACTTTTATTAACTCATTTCATCCTGGTAGCAATTTATAAAATAAGTACTAGTGTTATCTAGGCTCCACAGAAGCAGAATCATAATTTGTTCAGTCACAAAGCTGAATAGTGGGGAAGGCAGGAAATGAAATCCAGCATGCTGGCTCTAGAACCAAGATTAAGAAGAGCAGGGAGTGAGCTGCAGAAAAACTGGTCATCTTCTTGAATCACCAGTCCGAGGGCCTGGCCATGCATCTGCTTCATCATTGTGTTATTCATGAGAGTATGGGATGGCTGACTCTACTGGATTTTAATAACTGCAAAAAGCCAGAAACCACAACCACAGATTTGCAAGAAAGGCCACAAACACTGTTTCAGATTATAGTCATATCAAGTGCCTAATTGTTTATTTCTGTGGTTTGTGGATGGGCTTCCGAGCTTCTTTCTGCTTGTTATCCTTGATCTCCTGTTCTTCTGCTTCAGATAGCATGTGTTTGCCTGGATGTACTCACATTGCTGTGTGTGTGTGTGTGTGTGTGTGTGTGTGTGTGTATGTGTGTGTGTGTGTGTGTATTTCTCAGGATTCATAATAAAAATCGAGCTAGTGCTGTAATCATTATGCATATATCTGTTTCTATAAAATATCCTATAAGATGTGTATGGTAAGATGGAACTGTGAAAACTGCTATAGAGGCTACTCTGCAGCATTTACATGAAACTTTGGAAGATGACTTAGAGAAAAGAAAGAGGAAAGGCAGTGCCTGTGTGTATCCCAGACTACAGCAGGAGCAAGTGCCTGGTAACGCGAGGAATCCAGGACTGGAGGCAGCTCCATCCTTCTCCTACATAATATATATTCAGAACATCGGAAATTGGCATAGTCCTTTTCTTTTGATGCATAAATATAAGGTACACTCTAAAACACTTTATTTATTTTGTCTAATTTAAACACTGAAAATTTATAAGTGAATAGAGAAAGCTGAAATTCCCCACTTTCCAAAGCCTCCTTTGTCCAATGGGAGAGCATGTTAGACCCAGAGCTTTATTTATTTATTTACTCACTCATTCATTCATTCATTCATTCATTCATTCATTCATTCATTCAAAATAGGGTTTCTTTGTGTAGCCCCGGCTGTACTGGAACTTTCTCTGCAGACCAGGCTGGCCTCAAATTCAGAGTGCCTGGATTAAACGTGTGCTCTACTATTCCTGACTGGAAAGTTTTAGTATTTAAGGAAATTGGTTGCTCTTCTAGGTAAACATTAAAATGGGGAGCAAAGCAGAGCTATGCATGAAAGAGCCACACAAGAGTGACTGTCAGGGGGGTCTTTCTGAGACTCATACTCCAACCAAGTACCATGCTTGGAGATAACTTAGAACCCCTGCACAGATGTAGCCCATGGCAGTTCAGGGTCCAAGTGGGTTCCATAGTAATGGGAACAGGGACTGTTTCTGACATGGACTGATTGGCCTGCTCTTTGATCACCTCCCCCTCAGGGGGGAGCAGCCTTACCAGGCCACAGAGGAAGACAATGCAGCCACTCCTGATGAGACTTAACAGACTAGGATCAGAAGGAAGAAAAAGAAACCCTCCTGTACCAGTGGACTTGTGGAGGGGCATTCGTGGAGAAGGGAGAAGAAGAGAGAGATTGGGAGGGGAGGAGGGAAGGAACTAGAGGGGGGATACAAAGTAGGTAAAGTGTAATTAAAAATAAAATAAAATTAAAATTAAAAAAAAAGAGTGACTGTCAGGGGATGATGTCTAAGAACTCAAGTGAAAATAGACCAAGGCCAGTCATTACTTACTACAACACTGAGTTTTGCTATTTTGATTGCTCACTTTTTGATGGCAGGAACCATGTCTTAGTTACTACAAATTTATAGCATTTGCTAATATGGGACAAGTAAAATTTTCAAAAATGTATAGCTTACAACAATGATACTCCAGGTAAGTACCTAGGTAGGTATTTAAGCAATAGAAACTCTTTCAGATTTCCTATCAATGAAGATAGGATGTAGACGGTATGAAAAATAGGTCTGAGAAGGGGTTCACTTGTAGACCCAGCTTAGTGTGCCAGGCTTCCCCTTGAAACTATGCATTTTTTTTTTCTTTAACCAGTCCTTTTTACTTCATGAAGAAAGTCAAAGGTCCAGGTCAAGATACAATATGATTCTTCAAAGCACTGTATAGCCTTGCATAATATTTCACCACTTACTTTCATTTTACATTTTGTCTTGAATATAACAGTTGTTTAGAGAAGCATATACACTTATGTTTTTTCTTTAACCTAGTCACTTGTGTGACACTGAGCTGAGATCCCTCAGATTTGCTTCAGATCTTTAGGAATAAACGAAGGTGACATTTTCACGTGGGATCTTCACAAGGCAAGAGAATTTCTCATTGACAACCAATTAAAACATTCCGTAGAAGAAAAAAAAAACTCCCTGTTGTTTTGTTTTCTTCTCTGAGACAGGATTCGCTGTATATCCCAGATTGGCATGAGCATGTGACCCTTGGCTCTGGATTCTGACCACGAGATTATAAGTTTTTTCGGCCATGCCCAACTCACATAGCATTTTATTTACAGTTATTTTAAAGTATGAGGAGTATGAACATAGAAACCACAAAATAGGAAGGAATGGAAGGTCAGGCTTTAAAACCAAGCACACTCCAGGGGGGATCCAAGATGGTGGTGCCGAGAGGACACTGTGGTCTGACCAGAAGGACAGCAGTGACTGCACGACAACCAGCAGACCGAACTCTGGGCCCCAAAACCTGAGTGATTTTGTTTCCCAGGTGAAAAGAAACACCACAGTGTGGGAAGGAATCAGGTCCAATCTCAGGTCACCCAGATAAATCCAGGAAGAGTTCCTGGGTCCCGGCAGGCACTTGGTTGCCAGCCTAAAACCACATGCCTATGTGCTCTGATCACTGTCCCAGACTGAACTGCTGGCCCCACAACATGAGGGACTTGGGTTTTCCAGTTGACAGAAAACATCATGGTGAAGAAAGCAATCAGGACTGACCTCAGGTCACTCTGACAATCCCTGGAAAAAGGTCCTGGGCTCCAGCAGGCCCTCAGCTGCCAGCCCAGAGACCTGTGAGTGTGCCTGACTCACCACCCCAGACAAAACAGTGGGCCCCAAAGCACCAGAGACTGGGTTTCCCTGTTGGGAGAAAATCCCATGTTGAAGGAAACATCAGGTCTGACCTCAGGGCACCCAGCCAATCCCCCCCCCCCCGGCCCCCAGCATGAAAAGTTCCCTGGAAAAGTTTCCGGGTTCCTGCAGGTGCCCAGTCACCAGCACAGAACCACTCCCCTGTACCTAAGTGTTCTACTCACCATCCCAGACTGAACTATGGATCCCAAAACACTATAGACTGGGTCTCCCTGTCGGGACGAAACCCCATGTTGAAGGAAACATCAGGTCTGATGTCAAGACAGCCAGCTAATCCCTGGAAAAGTTCCTGGGCTCCTACAGGCTCCCGGCACTGGCCTCTTGCCACATACCTGAATCCTGCACTTCCCTGCCACTGATCACTGCTTGGGTACTGGGACACAGAGCTCCAGCCTCACACCTACAGAAGCCTGGGATCCATGAGATCAGCCCCAGATACTGTGCCGAGGCACAACCTGTCTCCCGCTAAACTGACGAAACCGAGAGGTTCCCTGGTTATTCAAGATGGCTGCTCCTAGCAAAAACAGTATAAGAGCAGCAGCAACAGCTCATTAAATTCAGAGCAAGAAACCCAGAGGCAGGGCAGCTGTCTCCGGGACTTCTACTGGTCAGAGGAGAGCCTCCCACCCTCGACTATCAACAACCCCAGTTAATCCACAGGTCCACATACCTGAGGTGAGCAATTCCCTGAGAAGCACAAACTATTTGGTGAGCATACTCAAAAATCTGAGGAGGCCTCCTTCAGGAACAACCATTTTCCAGCCAAGGGGATTCTACCCACCTCAGGATTCTAGCAGGCAACCAGAAACTAACAACTAACACCAGAGGTAAGCAGATGGGTAAAGGTCAGAGAAAAAGCACAACCAAGAAAAGCCAAAGCAATATGGCATCTCCAGAACCCATTATCCAGGAGCAAATAGCCCTGGACACCCTAACATAAGTGAAATTCAAGAAGGTGACCTTACATCTATGCTTATGAAGAGGATAATAGAGTAAACAAAATATGTAAAGAAATAGAACAGAGCCTCACATACCAGAGACTAGGGGAGGGGCGCAGGGGGAGAAAAGGAAGGGAGGGTGTGATTGTTAGGAGACAAAGGAGAGGGACACAGCCTGGATACAAATTGAATAAGTTGTAATAAATGATAATAATAACAAAATTAAAAAGAAAAACAAAAAAAAAACACAATAAATGTATTTAATTGTAAAAAAAAAAACAGAAATAGAGGAAGATAGAGTCAAATAGATTGTGGGCATCTGTAAAGAAATAGAACAAGAAAAGTCAAACAGATTATGGCTATCCATAAACAAATACAGGAAGATACAGCCAAACAGTTGTGGCCTTTAGAGAGGAAATAATTACAACACTGAAAGAAATAAAAGAAACTGAAATATTCAAATAAACAGGTGAAAGAATTGAAGGAAAATACAGTCAGACAGGTGAAGGTACACAACAAAACAGTTCAAGAGCTGAATACAGAATTGGAAAAATTAAAGAAAATACAAACGGAGGAAATCATGTAGAGGAAAAACTTAGGGAAGAAAACAAGAGCTACAGAGGTAAGCATAACCAGCAGACTACAAGAGATGGAAGAAAGAATATCAGATGTAGAAGATACAATGGAAGAAATAGATGTATCCTTCAAAGAAAATGTTAAATCTAAAATATTCCTGACATAAATCATCCAAGAAATCCAAGACAACATGAAAAACCAAAACCTAAGAATAATAGGAATAGAGGAAAAAGAAGATTTCCATCTCCAAAGCCCAGAAATTATTTTCAACAAAATCATAGAAGAAAATTTCCACAATTTAAAGGAGAGGCCTATAAGCATACAAGAGGCCTACAGAACACCTAATAAATTAGACCAGAAAAAAAATCCTCCCGCTACATAATTATCAAAAGAGTAAGTATACAGAACAAAGGAAAAAAATACTAAAAGCTGCAAGGGAAAAAGACCAAGTTCCATATCACAGCAAACCCATCAGAATCATACCTGACTTCTCAACAGAGACTAAGAAAGCCAGAAGGGCCTGGATGGATATCGTGCAGACCCCAAGAGATGTCATCCCAGGCTACTTTACTTAGCAAAACTTTCAGTCATCATTGATGGAGAAAACAAGATATTCCACAAAAAACAAACAAACAAACAAACAAACAAACAAAACAACTAAGCAATACCTACCCACAAACCCAGCCTTGCAGAAGACACTAGAAGGAAAAATACAACCCAAGAAAACTAATGACATTCAGGAAAACATGGGAAATAAATAATCTCGCTACAGAAAACTAAAAGTAGCCAAGCAGGCAAACACCTACCCCAACCAATATAAAAATAAAAGGATCTGAGAGCCACCGGTCATTAATGTCTTTCAACATCAATGGACTCAACTCTCCAATAAAAAGACACAGACTAACAGAATTGATGCATAAACAAGACCCAACAATCTGTTGCATATAGGAAACACACCTAAGTCACAAAGATAGACATTACTTTAAGCGTAAAGGGCTGGAAGATGGTTTTCCAAGCAAATGGATCCAAGAAGCAAGCAGGAGTAGCCATTCTAATATCTAAAAAATAGACTTTTAAACAAAATTAATCAAAACAGATGGGGAAGGTCACTTCATACTCACCAAAGGAAAATTTCACCAAGAAGACATCTCAATTCTGAACTTCTATGCCTCAAATACAAGGGCACCCACATTTTCAAAAGAAACATTAATAAAACTTTAAACACACATAGATACCCACACATTAATAGTGGGAGACTTCAACACCCCACTCTCAACAAAGGACAGGTCAACAAAACAGAAATGAAACATAGAAACAATGGTACTAACAGAGATCATGAATCAAATGGACCTAATGGACATCTAGAGAACCTTTCACAAAAACAGTTTACCTTCTTCTCAGCACCTGATGGAATCTTCTCTAAAATAGACCATATAGTTGGTCACAAAGCAAGCCTCAAAAGATACAAGAAAGCGCGGCCAAAGTCTGGACAGCAATGGGCAGAAGTAAGAGTCCCCAGGTCTGCAACCATGGCTCAAGAACAGGAAGATGTTAGAGATTACAATTTGACAGAGGAACAGAAGGCGATCAAGGACAAGTACCCTCCAGTCAATTGAAAGTATGAATATTTGGATCATACAGCTGATGTCCAGTTACACGCATGGGGAGATACTCTGAAGGAAGCATTTGAACAGTGTACCATGGCCATGTTTGGTTACATGACAGATACTGAGACTGTGGAACCCCTCCAAACAGTGGAAGTAGAAACTCAAGGAGATGACTTTCAATCTCTGCTGTTTCACTTTTTGGATGAGTGGCTTTACAAGTTCAGCACTGAGGAATACTTCATACCCAGGGAAGTGAAAGTACTCAATATTGATCAAAAAAATTTCAAGCTACAATCAATTGGGTGGAGAGAAGAATTTTCATTGTCCAAGCACCCTCAGGGAACAGAAGTCAAAGCAATAACATACTCAGCAATGCAAGTCTATAATGAAGAGAAGCCAGAAGTTTTTGTGATCATTGACATTTAAGATACCAAGAAAAGAAAAAGAAAAGGACTCCTATGAAGAACTGATTTGTTTCCTTCATTTGGAGAAGATGAAGTGATTCCTTTTCTGTGGTGTCTTTGCTAAATGGAAATGGAACTGGGCACTTAAAGTGTGACTTTCAGAAGTGGAAAACCGATGCATAGCCTTCGTTTATGATTCCTTGATGAAGATTCTTCCATTCCTGAGGAACAGTCGTGGTCAGGTGCAGCAATTGCAGCGGGTGCCTTACACCCTTCTAATGGAACATAAGTGAGCCCGCTTGGTCTCGGAAAGGAGTACCCACAGCTGTGAGCAGCCGCTGGGACAGAATCTAACTTGAAACAAAATCATTTGAGCCGGCCATGACAGACGGTAGAGGCCTGTGATCCTAATACTCAGGATCCTGAGTTTGTTGCCAGCTGTGGCTAAGGAATGAATTCAGAGCTAGCCTAGGCAACTGAACATGGCCCTGTCTCAGAAAAGAAAAGTGTAGGGTAGGATGAACTTGTACAACATGTACACTGAGATGTTTGAACTCATAGAGATCCACCTGCCTCTGCCTCCCGAGTGCTGGGATTAAAGGCATGCGCCACCACAAAAAAAAAAAAAAAAAGAAAAAAAAAGATACAAGAAGATTGAAATAATCCCTTCTATCTTATCAGACCACTATGAACAAAAGCTGGACCTCAACAACAACAGAAATAGTAAAAACTCTCTACTCAATGACAGTTGGGTCAGGAAAGAAATTAATGACATCCTAGAATTCAATGAAAATGAAGGCACAATATAGCCAAACTTATGGACACAATGAAAGCAGTGCTAAGAGGAAAGTTCATAGCACTAAGTACCTTCATGAAGAAATTCTAAATATCCCATACAAGCAACTTAACAGCTCACCTAAAAGCCCTAGGAGAAAGAGGCAGACACACCTAAGAGGAGTTGATGGCTAGAAATAATCAAACTCAAGGCTGAAATCAATAAACTAGAAACAAAGAGAACAATTCAAAGAATCAATGAAACCAAGAGCTGGTTCTTTGAGAAAATCAACAAAATAGACAAACCCTTACCAAACTGACTTAAAAAAGGCAGAGAGAATCTATCCCAATCAGTAAAATCAGAAATGAGAAGGGGGACATATCAACAGACACTGAATAAATCCAAACAATCATTAGATCTTACTTCAAAAGCCTATACACCACAAAATCTTAACATCTAAATGAAATGGACAATATTCTTGATTGATTATACTTACCAAAGCTAAATCAAGAAGAGGTAAATAAATTAAATACTCCCCCAGGGTTAAACAGTTTCAGCACAGAATTGTACCAGACCTTCAAAGAAGCACTAACAGCAATACCCTTCAAACTATTCCACAAAATAGGAACAGAGGAACATTACCAAACTCGTTCTATGACACCACAGACATCTTGATTCCTAAATCTCATAAATACCCAACAAAGAAAGAGAATTGCAGGCCAATCTCCCTTATGAACATTGATGCAAAAATACTCAACAAAATACAAATCAAATCCAAGAATACATCAAAGATACCATCCACTATGACCAAGTAGGCTTCATCCCAGGTATGCAGGGTCACTCAATATACAGAAACCCATCAATGTAATCCACCATATAAACAAACTGAAAAAAAAACAACAACACAAGATCATCTCCTTAGATGCTGAAAAAGCATTTTGTAAAATCCAACATTCATTCATGTTTAAAGTCCTGGAGAGATCAGGGATACAAGGCCCTTATCTAAACATAGTAAAGGCGATATACAGCAAGCCTAGAGTCAACATCTAAGTAAATGGAGAGAAATGTAAATCAATGCCACTGAAATCAGGGACAAGGTAAGGCTGCCCACTCTCTCCATACCTCTTCAACATAGTACTTGAAGTCCTTTCGAGAGCAATGAGGCAATTAAAGGAGATCAAGGAGATTCAAATCAGAAAGGAAGAAGTCAAAGTATCACTATTTGCAGATGATATGATAGTATACATGAGCGACCCTGAAAATTCTACCAGGGAGCTCTTTCAGCTGATATATACTTTTAGCAAAGTGACTGGATATAAAGTTAACTCAAAAAAAAAAAATCATAGCCTTCCTGTATGAAAAAGAAAAAAGGACTGAGAAAGAAATTAGGGAAACCACACTGTTCAGAATAGCCACAAAAGACATAATTACCTTGTATAACTCTAACCAAGTAAGTCAAAGACTTGTATGAAAAAAAACTTCAAGTCTCTGAAGAAAGAAATAGAAGAAGGCATCAGAAGACTGAAAGATTTCCCATGATCATGGCTTGGCAGGATTAACATAGTAAAAATGGCCATCTACAGATTCAATGCAATTCCCATCAAATACCAACACAATTCTTTACAGACCTTGAAAGAAAAATTCTCAAGTTCATATGGAATAACAAGAAACCAGAATAGCTAAAACAATCCTCTACAATGAAAGGTATTCTGGAGGTATCTCCATTCCTGATCTCAAGCTCTACTACAGAACAATAGTAATACAAACTGCGTGGTTCTGACATAGAAATAGACTGGTGGGTCAAATGGAATCGAACAGAAGACCCAGAAATAAACCCACACACCTATGGACAAAACCATACAATGGAAAAAAGATAGCATCTTCCACAAATTGTGCTGGTCTAACTGGAAGTCCACTTGTAGAAACATGTAAATAGACCTGTACCTATCACCTTGCACAAAATTAAAGTTCAAGTGGATCAAAGATCTCAACATAAGACCAGATACACTAAATCTGTTGGGAGGAAAATTGGGGAAGAGCGTCAAACTCATTGACACAGGAGACAATTTCCTTAACAGAACACCAACAGCTCAGGCTCTGAGATTTACAATTAATAAGTGGGACATCGTGAAACTGAAAAGCTTCTGTAAGGCAAAGGATGCTATCAGCGGAATAAAATGATAGCCAACAGACTGGGAAAAGATCTTCACCAACCCTATATCTGATAGAGTACTAATATTCAGAGTATATAATGAACTCAAGAAATTAGACATCATCAAACCAAATAATCCAATTAAAAAATGAGGTACAGATTTAAGCAAAGAATTCTCAACAGAGGTATATAGAATGGCAGAGAAACACTAAAGAAATGCTCAACATTCTTAGTCATCAGGGAAATGCAAATCAAAATGACCCTGAGATTCAATCTTAACATACTTCAGAATGGCTAAGATCAAAAACTCAAGTGACAACACATGCTGGAGAGGATTTGGAGATAGGGGAACCCTCCTGCATTGCTGGTGGGAATATAAACTGGTATAACCATTTTGGAAATCAATCTGGCACTTTCTCAGAAAATTAGGAATAGCACTATGTCAAGATATAGCTTTATCTCTCCTGGGCATATACACAAAAGATGCCTCACCATTCAGTAAGAACATTTACTCAACTATGTTCATAGCAGCTTTATTTGTAATAGCCAGAATCTAGAAACAACCTAGATGCCCCTCAGTGGAGGAATGGATAAAGAAATTGTGATACATCTAAACAATGGAATACTACTCAGTTCTTAAAAACAAGGAAATCGTGAAATTTGCAGGCAAATGGTTGGAACTAGAAGAGATTATCATGAGTGAGGTAACCCAGAAACAGAAAGACAGGCATGGTATTAGCCATATAATATAGGACAGCCATCTAACACCTAAAGAATTTAAGCACTAAGGAGGACTCTAGGGAAGATGCTTAAATCTCATTCAGAATGGCAAAAAAGATAGACACCAGATGTGTGGAAGAGAGGAAACAGGATGGGATCCCATCTACTATAGAGTGTCTTCTGAAAGGATTCACCCAAACGGATATGAAAGCAGATGCAGAGACTCCGGGCCAAGGTTTGGGCAGAGTGCAGGGAATCTTATGGAGGAAGAGAAGGATGGGATTAGAGGGACCTGGAGGGGACAGGAGCCCCACAAGGAGACGAATAAAACTAAAAGATATGAGTCCAGAGGAGCTTACAGAGACTGATGCACCAATGGAGGACCATGCATGGAATGGCTCTAGAGCCCTGCTCAGATGTGGCCAATTGGCAGTTCAGTCTACATGTGAATCTCTGAGTGAAAAGATTAGGGGCTGCCTCTATCATGAACTCAGTTGACTGCTCTCTGATCACTTGCCTCTGATGATGCAGCCTTGCCAGGCAAGGAGGAAGAGGATCCAAGCAGTCCTGATGAGACTTAATAAGCTATATGCAGATGGCAATAGTGGAGAACTCCCCCTTTCAGTGGCATAGGGGAAGGGCATGAGGGGAAGAGGGAGGGAGGGTGGAACTGGGGGAGTTGAGGGAGGGGGTTTCAATTAGGATATATAATGAATTGTGAAAAAAGAAATAAAAATGAAAAAAAAAATTAAGCACACTCCATTCCTGTTTTTCATTCAATTGCGTCAGAGCTAATACTTGGCAAAGTTAATTATGGTCTCCATCTCAAGTAGTGATGCCAATATTTCCCTGTTTTCAGGATGACTAGAATCCTCAGAATTGTCTTGCACCATGGGTTCTGACATTATTTGCCATCTTTCTCGACTTTTATTTTTTGTTTATTTGTTTGTTTGTTTGTTTTGGGAGGGGTGATCAATATTTGTACCCTGCCTCCATCATTTCACCATGGTGGATGATGGCTATACTAGTAAATAGTATTGATATTAATGCTACTATACCAACATATTTGACACATATTGACTACAATTTGACAACTATCAATTTCAACTTTTAGTTGTCCTGCTTTGGCTATATGGAGTTCACCAATATCATGGCTCCTGTGCTGTCTACCCTATATTTCTTTCATACATATTCCCCTCTGCAGTTATTTTAATGAGACTGGCTCTCATGTGCTCAAATAGTTGGATGCTTGGGTATAGTTGGTGGAACTGTTTGGGAAGGATTTGGAGGTGTGGCATTGTTTTCTTGGTTATGGAGCTTTGTCATGACAGTAGAAAAGCAACTAAGACCATCTCCATAGACATGATTATCGTGATTATTTAACATGAACCTTCCCAAAACTGACTGGCAATGTAGTCTCCTTGCTACAAAAAAAAGAAGAAAAAAAAGCTGTTTGTGCTTCACAAATTAGGAGACACCATAATGTTCAATTGATGTGTAGATGACTCTTTAGCATTGTTCATAGACTGTCTCTTTGTGGAAATATCTGCTTTGCACTATACATGATTTCCCCAGTGAGGTCAAGCTTTGAAGAGTGAAAACATATTTCCAAGCATTCTACCACTGGTAGAGAAATATACATATATTACTTTACCCAGTCTAATTAAATCTTCTGGAACCCTTTTAGAGAAAGGCTTTTTAGGAACTATAAACTGCAAAATGAGATATTAAGGATCAAGATCTTTTAACTCTTCTCACGACTACACGTTTACAATGTTATTGTTCAGGTGAATGAAATTAGTCTCTGGGGCTAAGGACATAGCATAGTTGGTCAAGCCTTTGCCTTATAATCAGGAGGACCTGTTTTAATCCCTAGAATTCATGTGAAAAGTCATTGTGGTGATTCATACTTGCAGTTCCAGAAGTGTGGAAATGGAGGCAGACAGATCTACTTAGCTTGCTGGAAAGCCTGCTTCACCTAAGTGGTTAGTTCAAGGACAGTGAAGGACTGTGTCTCAAAGGAAAGAGTGGGAAGAATCTGAGGAATAGTATCCAATGTTGACCTTACAACTGATGAATACAACACACGTGAACCTCAGTACATAAGAATGGGTGAACACACGAAAGAAACTGGGACTCAAATCACAGAAAGTACAATAATAATTATGAACTCTTCATACATCACATCTTATATCCCTATACTGGAAGACATGAAATGTCAGTACTGGACATTCTTGTATATGCAGAGCCCAGCAGAAGTACAGAATATGTGTGTTTCCATCAATCTGTCAGTAAGGACAATGGCCTTGTATTGTGGATGCTGTCTTCCTCGTGCTGATTTGTATCTGTGTGAGAACCATCAGTGCTTAAGAGTAATCTCAGCTGCTTTTGGCAAAAGATGTAGCTCTCTTTTATGGAAGGAAGTAAGAGCAGTGCTGATTTTTGCTCTTTTGAAATGTTCATTTGCATCTACAATGAAGAAATATACTTAGAAGTTAAGAGGAACACTTAGTGATTTGTTTCACAGCAAATCATGCGGTCCAACGAGCAGCTCAAAAACAAATTTATTTCTTTTTAAGGCAGTGTTTTCAAATCAGGAGCCTGTAGATGTTTGCAGGTTAGAATCATGGCTGGGACTCAAACACTCAACTTCCAGGACACTATGTTGTTATCTTCTGTTTCATTTTGGAGAGACTTCAAGTTCTTGGTGGACAGATGAACAACTGTCTTTGTAAAAAGCAAGAACTCCTTTTCCCAGTCACACCAGGTGTGTTGATGAGGGTATCCAGAGGTCCTGTTGGTAAAAGCTGTGGAATGCACCCTCCCTGGTGTTCTCTGCAGGGAATAGAGAGACAGAAGAAAGACTCAGCCTGTGATGAATTGCTTGTCTCTAACTTTCAGCTCAGTGGAGCCAGATTTCTGTTGCCCCAGGCAAGGTGGCCTTCCTTCATTAGTACAGTTCAGACTCTGAAGCTCCTGAGAATAGATAGGCGGTGCATTGAAAAACAGCAGGAAAATGATGAAAGTATAATTATGGTAAACGTACATCTCAAACCTCCCGCCTCCCCCCAACTAAATATGCTAAGGAAACATTTGTTTCCTGAAAGTCAAACGCCTCTGGATGGATGGATTACCCAGTGACCACCCAACCTCCACTTGAAGAATCTTCTAGGGTCAAAGAAACAGAAGTACCTCCAGCACTGGGGCTGCCGGAGAAAGATGATGAAGAGAAAGCATCCTAAGCTCCCAGCTGTTGCTGGAATGTGGGAATAGTTTAAAATGTAGCTTCCATGTTTCTTAGAATGGGCCAGTAAGAAAGAACTAGCTAGCAGGGAGGAGTCACTGGGAGGGATGGGGGAGGGAAATAGTATCTATTTATCCCTCCCTGAAAGGGAATTTACTTCAGTCTTTATGCACCATTTGTTTCCAGAATAGTGTTTTATTTTGTGTTGGATTGTTTAAACCAATTGTCTTGATTTGGTTTGTTTGAATTTTTTTTGTTGTTGTTGTGTTTTTGTTTTCTTTAATTTACTTTGCTACTTAAGAGGTTGGGTAGTGATAAGGTGACCCTGGCCTATATATCCTGGTAGTTCATGGAAACCCAGAACAGGTGGGGAAACTGTACAATAATATATTGGGACTGAGCTGGCTGGTCAGTGTGCCCCATATACCTGTCTGGATTGAGAGCAGGACTAAAAGCAGAAAGGGACAAAGTTGAGGTGTGCAGAGAGTTGTTTGCCTCAATAGAGGACATGACCTTTGCTCTGCACTGGGGTCTCCATTTTCCTAAGTCCACATCAACCTCTTAGAGGCTTGCTTCATCTTGTGTTTAAAGCCACAGTTTGACAGTGAAGTGCACATATTTTGTCTGGGAATTTACAATCTCTCAGCAAGAAAATAGGAAAATATTTTTTTTCTTTTTTCTTTTCTCTGTCTTTCTTCTCTTTCCTTCCTTCCTTCCTTCCTTCCTTCTTTCTTTCTTTCTTTCTTTCTTTCTTTCTTTCTTTCTTTCTTTCTTTCTTTCTTTCTTCCTTTCTTTCTTTCTTAAAACAATTACAATTCTCAGCCAACAAGATCAGAGTCTTTACTTGATATTTGATGAGTGTGTATCACATCTTCATTGGCAATCTGTATATTCCATCTGCCTATTCATGTACATTTTTTAAAAAATCCAAAATTAACACTCTTCTTCTCAAATGTCAACTTGAAAGTCACCCAATAAGTCTGATTTGAGGGTCTGAAATGAAGCTTTCTTCCCAGGAGTATTCTCACCATACTGGAATTTCCACATTGCCTTCCAGGAGGTGCTGTCTTTACCATTAGTTAAAGCCTCTCCCAGTATGAGTTTCTTTTCTGTATTGAGTTGGTGCTTGCTTTTTTGTCGAGTTGGTGGTAATGTGGCCTTCTGCTGGGTATGAACAGCTCAAGTGGACATGATTCACATGGCCTTATACAGTATTGGCTGCAGTAGAAAATTCACCCTAGGATTGATTGATTGATTGATTGACTTTAGCTACAGGTTGTTTCAGTTTTCTCTGCTCGATATCAAATTGAAGCCAGTCACAGGACCTTTTGCCTCCTCTCAAAGGTTATAGGTAATTAATACTGTAATTTAACTCTTATAAGGGAACATAACCAATCAATAACTCCTGCTGATAAGAAGGATGATTTGCCATCTGGGCAATGATGGGATGAGGCAGCTTTTCACAGATAGGATAGGGGTTTTGTTTTTCTCTTCAAGGCTCTTTTCAGTGTTATGTTCCTAGTGAATATGGCCAAGTCCTTGGGAAAAAAAAATGTTTTTGCACCTGCTCTGGCCCTTCAGGCTTGTTCTGAGAATAATGCAACGCAATAGGTGTCTGAGGATTGTAGAAAATAAAACACACTCAAATTTATCTTATACATAACACATTTATATTTTAAAAGCACAGCTCTGTTCACACCCCTTCCCTACTTCCAGTCTGTAAAAGATGGTACAGTACATCTAAGTCACACTGAATGTCTGGGGCTCATATATGGTCACCTATATCCTCTGGTCCCTTCATCTCAACACCTTTCTCTTGTTTGTCCTTAGCACCAGAGGTCTCACAATACAAATGATTTTTAATGTTGATATTTTTTATTTTGATTATTGATGTTGGTTTTTTTTGGGGGGGGGCAGGGGAGTTATTTGTCTGTTTCCTGAGTTCTGCTAGGATAGTGCCTTGTGGCAGTCTTATAGCATGTTCTGCGCTAATAAACCTGTGCCATCCGATATGACAGCTGCTAGCCCCATGTGGCTACTGAATATTTGAGTTCTGGCAAGTGTGACTAAGGAACTGAGTTTTTAATTTGGTTTAGCTGATTTAAGTTTAAGCTTAAATGGCCACAAGTAGCCAGAAACTACAGTAGTATACAACACAGGCCTAGAATATTTACTGCCTTTCTCATTTTTACATCTAAAACTAGAAACTTGTTCTTATCTAATGCACAGGCCACTTCACTTTCAAAGCCAACCTTTGTGCCGTTACATAGACATCCTCCTGTTTAATTCCTAGCCCTATCACGTTGTTTTTGTTTTTTTATTTTTTTTTTCTTGCTCATATCTTATCTTCTGTATTAAGGGACAGGCTCCATCTGGTAGTACCTTAGACCATTTGTCTTGCTATAACCTAATACCATAGGCTGGGAAATGATAAACAACCCGAGTTTGTTTCTTGCTGTAGGAGGCTGGAAGTCCAAGGTCAAAGCAATGGACAGGCTTCGTGTCTGGTGTCAAGGCAATGGGAAGGTTCTTTGTCTGGCTAAGGGACTTCTTTCTGTTTGTTTCTAAGGTGGTATCCTTTTGATGTCCCCTCTAGAGGGACAAATGTGGAGTCTTCACAGAAATGGTGAACTCATTCCTTCAGGCTAATCGCCTCCCTGAAGGCTTTGCTGTCATGAGTGAATCACTTACTCAGGTCTCGTCTCTTAATTGATCACACTGACGATTGTGATTCAAGACATGAATCTTGGGGATTCACAGAATGATAGTCAGAGTCCTCTGTGGATCAGCATCCCTAGAACACCAATTACTTTATTCAAACATCTTTTCGGAGAGATTATCACTACATTTGTGATTTTATGGACAGGCATTTAGATATTCTAAGGAGAGACAAGTTTGTCTCTCTCTTTTGTTATCAGCTGTTGAAATGATAGCCCCTGGGATTTTCTTCAGGGATCTCAGGCTGGGAGGAAGAACAAGATGAGATTTCACAGTTACAACCATTGCAGTGCAGACTGGTCAGTGATGCATTCCTGAACCTTGACCTGAAGTGCTCGGTCATGCGTACTTCTTACCATCTATGTAAACCTAAGCCCCTTGTCAGGACCTGGAAGATGGGCTTTGTTCCTCTCCCCAATGTGGCACACTGAAAACACTTTCTTTCTCTGTTTTCACTATTACTTTATGTTTAATTGGCCTCCTGAGAACTGGTGGCTGAGCTATTCATTCTCTAGGGCTGTCAGAGCCTCGGCTCTGATTATAACACCTCTTTGGAGTGGAAGTGGCTGCCTCTCTTACCTAAGCACCTAGACGGGTGCCTAATGCTCTCCAGGCTGTGCACCCTTGACATCTTAATTGGACAGTTAACAAAGGACTTGATGCCATTTAATCCTTAGCCTACAAGCCATAGCTGGAAGACGTGGTTCGTGGTTACTTTGCCCCTTAAAGTGTCAACCCGACACATAGTAGTCTCTCTCTCTGCACCCCATTCCCCTTTCTTTCTCTCTCCCCACCATGCCCTGTACCCTCACCCCCTCCATACCCACTTAATAAACCTCTGGCATAGAAGATCAGTTGACCCAAGGCTCATGTTTCTTTTAATAAAAACTAAACAGTATTCTTATGCTTTCCTTTTTTGGGGACCTGTACTCCTACTCAATAACGTATGTCATTGCAACAAGGGTTTCTGAGTGCTATGGCCTTACTCACTAGGCATAGAAAATGGAGCCACAACTAGAAAATGAATAGGTCTCTACTTGGCTTAGTAATCACTCTCAGCCTTCAGGGCGAGAGGGAGGGGGCCACTGCTAACCCTATTTGCAAACAAAGGCAGGTGGCCCGTATTGCATTGCTTTTTCCACAGCCCTCCTCTGAGCTTCTCCTGGCTCATCTGTACAAAGTCATCGTGAGGAAGGAGATGATGAAAAGCCACCCCTCTGTGTGTCCTTTCTTCCTAGCAATAACATTTGAAAGTGTAGGCCTTGGTCAGATGGGACGCATTTGACAGATGTTCAGGAGTGCAAGCAGCATTGGAACTGAGGAACTTTCTTCTTGGTCCTGTCCCCAAGGGCAGAGGCAATTGAAGGGTGAACAGTCAGATGTTGGCTGGGCCCAGAAAGGCTCTGCTCTTGGCTAGCTGCAGCCTCTGAGGGATTTCATAGCCTGAGGCACTATCAGCCCCTGTCGCTAGCTATCACTATCTGGACTTACTAGCAGCCAGCCAGCCGGCTAGCAGCCTCGCTAGCCTTGCGGAGGATTGGAGGGAGAAGAAGCAAACAGCGGGAAAAGGGATGGGGGTGGGGCCGCAGGAAGTGGAGCTGAAACGGAGTGAGGACAGCAAGGGTGGGAGGGCCGGGAAGCAATGAAGTCAGAGGCAGCAGGGACTGCAGCTGAATCAATTTGGAGCTAAAAATAGCGCCTTGCCGCTTCTGCCTCCGCAGTGATTTCCTAAAGGTCTCAGCTGCGCCTTGGAGAAAGCCAGCATGTGTCCCCACCTCTCCTCCGCGACTGGCTAGCTGAGCAAAATAGCAAAAATCAGGAGAAGCAAAAGCAACTTCCTCATCGTCAGTGTCTCCAGCGCCCCAGAAGGGCCTCATATTTCACCTGTTTTCCTCTTGAGTGGGATAATTCGAGATAAGGTCTTCAGAGTCTGAAAAGATGTAAAGATTCCAGACATCCCTGAAGAATCCAGACAGCAGAGCCCGTGACTTTCAACCCCAGGGCATCAAGTCTTAAATAAGACTGAAGCTCTTTACCAGGTAGAAGATAAAAGTCTGAATCTTCAAAGGCGGACCATTGCAAATCAAACCCACTCAAGTTGTCCATGGGTGAATGTTTGAACCTTGAGAGAAAACAAAACTCGGCCTTGCCAATCATGTTGATTCTCCCAGGGGATACGGGATGCGGATTTAGATATCAGTTCCTGCATCTGATGCGAGACCCCCGCCCCACCCCCACCCCCACTCACACTGGTTAAGAAAAAAGACAGAAGGGACGGAGGCTTGGCACTTGGCAGAGTGATTATCCCTGCAGAGTGGGGAGGTAACCTTTCTGCTGCTACATCTTGACATTTGCATGGAGGCAAATGCATCACAGGTAATTGCACCTGCGTGTCAAAGCCTCTTGATTTGTCTGTTCCAACCACGGTATGAATGAGGACTTTAGAGCTGAGGGATCGAAGCAAAAAAAAAAGTGCACACAAATTATGGGAGAACAGATAATGGGATGGGCCATAAAAAGGTTGGATTGATGCTTCCTTCTCACTCCTGCAGAAAGAATCTGTTCAGATTAAACAGCCCAGCTTGTGAAAGTGTCCAAACTGGAGTCTTGGTTTTAAAATCACTATTAATAATTATCTTCCTATACTGTGGTGTTAAGTATGAATTGTACGTCCTTCAGAAGGAAATGAGAAACAAATAAAACCATACTGAATCCACAAATCCCATGGGTGTTAAGTACAGACAGAGCATTCAACAGGGACCCCAGTCTCCTCCTATTTTAATCCTCAATTCTTACTTTTAATCAAGCAAACTTAAACTATAGACAGTCATCTGTGTAGTATCTGGAGGCGTATTAAAGGTTCCAAAGATCTCAGAAACTATGAGGTTCTGTAGGTGAATGTAGTTGCTCATGGTACATATAGCTTTGGAATAATTTCATTCTGTTGGAAGGAAAGAAACAATTCCTGTCAGAAAGAAAAGTAGAACACTGCCCAACTTGCCAATTTGACAAACACGGCAAACTGTTATCAACCACATTGGGAATCTGGCTTTCTCAGGAGGACCTATTGTTTACAGAAATATCTCAGCTGAGAAAGAAGCAAACATTACCCCTGAGCTACTGTGATAAAATTCACATGGCTTCCCAAGGTTATTTATAACCTCCGAGGGGGAAATTTGCAGAAAATTTAGAATTGCTACAACGGTCCCCTTTGGTGCTTCTGAGATTTTTTGGAGCTATTTCAATATTCCAATGACTGTTTTCCCACCATCAAACAAGGACCTCTAAAGTGGAGCCCGTTTCTGCCCTGTTGGTTCCTAATATAGTTGGTGGAAGTAGAAATGTTTAGGGTGGGTACAAAAAAACAAAACAAAAAAATCAGTACTTGCTATGTAATCTAACTATTTTTATTTTCTTATAAAGACATATTTGAAGATATGAGATCATTTTTGAAATTTAGCCAAATTTAGCCAGAGAAATGCCTCAGTGATTAAGAACATGGGCTGTTCTTCCAAAGGATCTGGGTGCAAATCCTAACACCCACATGGTAGTTTCCAAATGTCTGTAATTCCAGTTCTAAGGGATCTGACACTCTTACACAGACACAAATGAAGGAAAAACACAACACCAATTTAAATTTAAAAAAAAAGAAAGGAAGAAATTTAGCCAAACAAACATGATCCTAGGAGTGTTTAAAGCACATATGACAACTTTGCAAACCATCTTGGGAACACTCTGCTATTTCCTGCTTCTGGGTGACATTGAGACAGAACCAAAAGCTCATGTAATATGCAGGAGTGCCTCTAACTACAGTAGAGAAGGGCTGGGACCTGCCAAAGATAGACACAAATAGGAGTTTTCAGAGTTGTGTTAGCTGCTGTTGCGTTTAATCCCTTCTACTTCAGAGCCCCCTGAGTAGCAAGGAACTCTAGTGACTATGGAGCGACTACGGAGCGAGCAATGAAAACATAGAGATTCACCTGACAGATATTAGGAGTGAAATGAGCCAGGAAAACCACTGGGAAATAGAAGTCCTCCAGGTCTGGTCAGCGGGGAGAGCAGAGTGGACTAGTGTGAGCTGCACACATACTTAGATTGTTGTCCATTCTCTCTACCTCAGTGTAGAAGCAGTGATGTTCATGTGTCTGAATCAAACAGTTAAACCCAAAGCCCGTGAGCCTACGGACTGATACTGGGGAGTTAAGGGGGCTGTCAGTTTCTGTTCCAGGCCTAAGTGCCAGGGTCTGGGATTCCAAAGCCCATGGCAATGGACCTGCCTAAAATCGTGGGAATGATGTGCTCGCAGGACCTTGCAAGCGCTGCCTTCTCAGAAAAGAGCTTCAGAAAAACTCCTCCCTGGACCACAGAAGGCACATGAAGTGAATCTGTATGATGAAACAATGAGACGTTGACTGAGAGTAGGACCCTTACATGTTAAACTGCACCTAATCAGTCCATGGATTCCTCTGGAAGGATAATAGTCACAGCTGGATACCACATCTAGTAAAGACAGACAGTTCTTCCTACGTGACCCTTTAGACTAACTGTAGGCACAGCTTTCTGCTCTAAGTAATCCTATGGCCTTTCAGTTTCCATTACCATTTTCTCTGATTTTCTCATAGTCATTAAAGAGTCTATTAAACTCACTGTAGTTCCTTCTTTGGGGAAGGTCATTTGCTTCTGTTTATTATTTGTTTTTGTTTTGTTTTATTATTATTATTATTATTATTTTTGGCTCAGCCCATGAGCTATCCAGTGGTTTCTCATTATACATATCCACTCAGGAGAATTCCTGATTCAATTTTGCCAATGGTTTAATAGATTTTTTTTTTTTTTACTTTTTTGACAATTGGATGAGTATGAAATGAAAATTCCTGATTATCTTCATTTGGAGTCCCTGCCGGTGGGCATCTTTCCATGTTGACATTGGTGGCTTCAGTTCTTGCCCAACAAATGTTCACCCCATCTCTATCTGTCATAATAGCACACAGTTTATGTATTCATAGCTGATGTGAAGAATTTTATATGAATCAAAACTGAAAATCAGTATTGAATCAAGTACAGCTGTTGCTAATATCTTTCCATTTTTGTTGTTCTGAAAAATCATCCTGACACCTTTTGAAATACAGTATTCTTAATGATGTCTTCAAAATTTTTATTTGTTCATTTCTTTGTGATTTTCCTGGCTGAGAAAATATTTCCTTGTTCTATCTCCCTTTCTAAATTAAAACTATTTCCCCTGCATATTTTATGTAACTGGAATTTATTTTGTTTGCAATATGGTTATGTAATATTGTCTTCCATGTGGATAGACAGTTAGCGAGGTACCTCTCAGCAAACAGCATTACATCAGCTACTTTCTGTCGTTGTGATGAAACGCCAAGGCAATGTAAGGAAGATAAAGCTTATTTGCGCTGACGGTTCTAGAGGTGTATCTTATCCATGACGGTAGAGCAGCTTGACAATTAGAGCAGGAAGGTCAGAGCTTACATTTTCAAATGGCAAACACAAAATAGAGAGAGAAAACTGGAAATGGCTTGAATCCTTAAACTCTCAAAGCCCACCTCCAGGGACTCATTTCCTAGAAGGCCATGCCTTCTATTCTCTCCATGACACAGAGCTATCAACTGCTGCCCTGGTGATCCAGTGCTGGTAGATGCAGGGCATTTCATATTCAAGCCTCAACAGGCACGCATATCCTTTTGTATTACAAGGGTGCATTCCCCTCTTCCTGTTGCCTTTGTGTTTGTGTCCATCTCCATGTTCTACAATATTTCACCTCAGCTTTATATTTGTTTGCACCTGTGTCGGAGTTTCCACTCCAGGCAAGGTAATTTTCCCAGAATGACGCCTTCTATTTTGTTCTTGTTGTTCTTTTTAGATACTTTTTTTTTTGCATGTAGATTTTGAAATAAGCTGGTCAAATTCTTTAAGAATAAAATCTGGTTGCAGTAGAGTGCTCTTTTTGGAAGTACGTTAAACTTTTTTAAAATCAAAGACAGCTGACTTTCTTTCTAATGTTGCCTTTTCGTATTCTCATGGGACTGTGTGAGTATGTTCCTTATTTGTTTCATGAGTCTGAGCACTTTTTCTATACAAAATTTTATGTAAATTTTAGATTGGTTTCTGAGTACTTTAGGTTTGTTTTTAGCTTTTATAGAAAATGAAGTTGTTATCATCTCTAATTGGTTCTTGTCGATATAAGAGCATGCTAAGTATAAAATTTCTATTTTAAGACTTCATCCAGCAAACTTCATGAACACTGTTATTACTAACTCAAATATTTCCTTTCATTAGTTTTACTTAGAGGTAATCATGTTATCTGAAACAAATATAAATTTGCTTTACCCAACCCACAACCCAATGTTAGGTAAGTGTTCTACCACTGAACTATAAGGCTTTTTTTAAAATTCATCTCTGCATTATTCTCCCCTCCTCTTGCTTTTTCCTCCCTCCCTCCTTCTCTCTTCACTCTGTCTTGTCATACTCTTCTGTCCATACTCTCTATTAAAAGAATTGGAAAACAGGTTGAAAGCAAGTCTCCTTATCCCAGCTGACTTTAAAGTATGATTCTACATCTCTCATCATTGCATATGCATTAGTAGATACCTCTTTGTGAGTGAGTGTAAGAATTTTTTTTAACAGTTGACAACAATTTGCATGCCGAGTCTGGATTGTATCATCATATTTATTTATTATTTTAACCACTTAATATCTATAATATTAATAACATTAATAGATTACAATTAAACCATTTCATTCATGGATTCATGGGGTAAATGGCTTAGTATATTTTTTTGCTGATGTTACTATCTTTGTGCATATGGTCATAAATAAGATTAATTTTAAAACACAATTTTTCTTTCAAAATTTGCTCTTCCCATGTTTGACAATCTCTACCTTTAACTAAGGATTAGGAAGCTTAATGTGTTTTCATCTATTTGAATCACCGTATGCTTTAAAATTTATAGGAGAAAGAAAGGCTAACACTGTGAACCTGTTTCCTTAAATGAACCACTGATTCCGTAAGGACACCATTCTGGAGTTTTAGGTGCAATAATTATCAAAATGCAAAACTAACTCCTCCCTGCAGCATTGAACTGTTTGTTCAATTGTTCTATTCTTTCTGAAACCTACAAAGTCCTGAACGTGAGTCCATCATTAAGTTAATTAAGTTCTGGTTCAGTAAGAGGTTGGCAGCCATAAAGCATCATGTGTAAAGAGTTAGTTGGTTAGCGATTCTGAAGTATAGAACCAGAAGCGTGATCAGGCTAATAACTTCTTGGACCAACTCTATAGCGACTCCCTTCCTCCCGGAAGGTCTCACCTCTGAGAGCTTACACAGGCTCCCTTCCCCAAACGTGCTGCCAACTTAGGGACCAAGTGTTCAAACACAAGATCTTGAAACTGCAGAGGACATTTCACATGTTATATTCTGCCCTTAGTCCCCACATGTTTATTGCCATTATATAACATAAAATACACCCAGTCCAACGTCATAGGTCCCTGTGGTCTTTACCAGAACTAGCATGTGTTTGAAGGTGGCACCCAAATCAAGTCTCTCAGTTATGATGGCACATGTCAATCCTTTCTGGACATGCTCCGACAGAAACACAAGTTTGTCTAACCAGTCTTGGACATCTCTCCACCGAGTCAAATATGCATGAAATATCAGCTATCACAACAGGCATTTCTGCTTGGTAACAATAATAATTGGGGGCTCCCTAGCTGTAGCTGTTTTGATTGGGAAAGTCATATGACTGTTATTAGGGTTATAGGAAAGCTGGAAAGCATGCCAAGCCAGCTGATTTCCTCGGAATACAATGTGAACACCAGGTACACCAGATCTCTCACCTCTGCTGCCAAAGAACTAGCATGGGTGCCATGGAGAGGAACATGGTTTCCGGAAAGGACCCACTCCTGTGAGCTTCTCACAAATCCAGGCCCCTGGGTAGGACCTGAAATGAGCCCAAGCATTTAAATGCACCATGATAAACATTTCCCTTCATTTATTTTTTTTCAGTAATGACTAGAAGTGCTTTTGGGGTACAGTAAATGTTCTGGTGAGGCTGCAGCTGCTTTACAAATGTGAAAGACTGGGAAGGTAGGTGGCCAGTTTTGGCTGCTATAACAAATATGAAAGCTCTAAATTGTTAAGTAGAGCTAAACATTTCTTACAATTTCTAGAGGTATGAGACTCCAAGTAGAGGAGCCAAAATCGAGTGTCTTTGTGAAATGTAATCAAGGAAAGTGATTACATTTCATCTTATTCTCCCAATGTCCTCATGGCTAAGAGACAGTTAGGGCCAAGTGAACCATCTCTTATATCTCATTATGAGGATACAAGCCTAATCAGGGCTCTACCCTTCTGACTGATTTATTCTTATCTCAGTATACAGCTGTATAACAAGCTGTATAATATTATTCACTTCAATAGCAGTGATCTGAAGGTAAAATTGGCATATTTAATGGGGATGACTCATGTCCATAGCAAAATTTCTGGTCTCTTTTAGAACTACTTTTTCTAGTTCTTCTAAGTGTGTGCATACCAAAGTTCCCTGATTCTCCCAAGCAAGCAAACTGGAAGGATATCCTTTTGCTTCTTAATCAAAAGGCTTTTTAATCTTATCCTATTCATTTAAAGGGGAAAAGAAAAAAAATCTCAATGTGTCTTTCCAAGGTATGAATGGGAGTGTGTGGATGACAGTGAGCTGTCCAGGAACTTCCTAACTAGAGAACAGAGTTCAGAACCTGTCAGTCCCCTTACAGTGATTTCCTCCTCTATGTCTTACTACCCTGTCCTCTGAAAGTGACATGATAGCACTCACTTCATAACGTCTTCTTTAAATGTTTAAGTCTTTTAATATTTTCATCTGAGTCATTTGCAGGAAGGTGTTGCTAGCACTGAGGGTAGGACTCTTTATCCCACACTGTGTCACATATAATCCTCTCTGGAAACATCCCCACAGACATACAGGTGTGTTCACCAGTATTTAATGTGTCTTACTCCAGTAAAACTGACAAAAGACCAAGCACGGTTACAGGTAATTCTACCTGGTGAGAGCATTTAGAGAACTTAGGATTCTGCCTATTTTAGACCCATAAGATATAAAAAAGGAACTGTTATTGCTTTTGGTATTATTTATTAAATAAATACTTTTCTTTATTTGCCTAAGTCTCTGTATATTGCTATTTTATATAATTAATAATTAAAATTGACAGAGGAGCAAAAACGTAAAGGACACGAAGTTATAGTAATTGAGGGCACTGAAATAACTTACATCAGAAAGAATAAGTGATTCGAAGTTGGGAATACTGAAGTACTTCTTTTTATTCATGTACTTTTAAAAGTGCAGCCTGTACCAAATGATTGATGATAACACTTTGTAGTATATAAGTAAGTGCCCTGCAGTATATTTTGTAAATACAGTGACATTTTAGTGATAAGAGCTCTCATTACAAGTCTCTGTTATTAAATCATTCCTCCAAGACAGGTTAAACTGCCAGGTTTGGGGTAAGAATTATAGGGTTTATAGATTCATGAAGTGAAAATCAGTATGCTTGAGCTGTATAATGCTTATTCACTGTGAGGTGGGACACAGAACAAGAAATGATTAAAACACTAAGGAACCAAAGAATGGAGTGAAAGAATTTTAATATGTATGTGTTTAAGATTTCCTAGAGTGACTTCTGAAAACCATCATTTTTTGCTTTGATGAGAATAACATGTTTCTAGCATTATCATTTTTACTCGACTTAACAAAAAATTATAACCATCACGGCAGTATTGCAGTATTTTCATTAAAGACTATAACTCAGATTCACAGTGAAACACCCTGCTGGCCTAGCTGATGGAGACAGGCCAAATGCTGCATTTGAGCAGGAATTCTGACAGTTATCAGAAGAAATGAAAATAAAATCAATCAAGGGTACATTTTGACGAAACAGTGCTGATTCTAAAACAGCAGGGGCCACATCTCTACTTATTAGAAAACTGAACCAGAAGAAGCCCACAAAATGGCAATGGAGTCATCTGGGTTGATTTTCTACATCTGCTACTCAATGAAAATCAAACCAGCCCCTCAAGGGGTCAATGACACTTCTGAGAACAGTCATTGAATTGGTTTCATTAAATATGTCCCTATTCATAAAATAAAGTTAATCAACGTGTAGATCTTTCACAACTAGATAAATATTGATTATTGAAATCTCTACCTGGAATGATAACAGAAAGCCTCATTTCCTATTTTCTTCATACAGTGCAGCCCAAAGCTGTGGACTGAATACTTGTGCCCCATTAAAATTCACAGTTCATATTTTATCCCCAGTGTGAAATTATTATAAAGTAGGAACCCTGAGAGACAATTAAGCCCTCATGTAAGGGCTCAAGAAAGCTTGCTTAGCACCTGCTTTCTTTATTTTTATTTTTATTTTTTAATATAAATTACAGTTTATTCACGTTGTAGCCCAGCTGTAACCCCCTCCCTTATTCCCTCTATCTCATTTCCTCCCATGTCCCTCTCCAAGTCCACTGATAGGGGAGATCATCCTCCTCTTCCCTCTGACCCTAGCCTATCAGGTCTTATTAAGACTGGCTGCATTGTTTTCCTCTGTGGCCTGGTAAGGCTGCTTTCCCCTTAGGGGGAGGTAATCAAAGAGCCAGCCACTGAGTTCTCCCTGTTCCCCTTAATAGGGAACCCACTTGGATACTGAGCTGTCATGAGCACCTGTTTTAAGCATAAGGGTACCAAAAGAATTTGTTCTTCAACAACTCAGAGGAAGAGTTCTGAACAGGACTCATGCTGTCATCCTGTATCATGATCTTGGGTGCTCAGCTCCAGGAACAATAAGAGAATTTTTATCTATCCGTTCTACAGTACTTTCCATTCTATAGTACTTTGTCACACAGGAGCTCCACTCAATACACTCGCTCAGAGATTTGGGCTATAGAACACCAAGACACAAAGAATTAAAGGTTACATAAAAGGACCTAAAGCACACGCATTCTTAGAGAAAGCCCAAGTTATCTTGAAAGACTGAATCTTAACTTTCAAAATTGAATCAGGATGACTTGAGAAGCTTGTTAAGACACCAATTCCCTCATCTAAAATTGAGGTTTCTGATTCAGGAAGTTTGTTGTAGATACCTTTCACTTGAATTTCTTGCCAGTTCATAAGTAGTATAGATGGGTGGTATAGCCTTCACTCCTAAGGGCCTTTGGAGTATGCTATAGAAGTCAACAGGTCAAATCTCTTATTTCTGGATATATTATACACATACTTACACATACATACAAACATACACACATATACATACACATACATATATATATATACATATATATGCACAACACACACACACACATATATATATATGTATATATATACACACACACACATAACACATATACATATGGAAGAGCATATCCATTTGCTTGACAAGTCTAAGACTGTGGCTTTTATTTATCTGTGTGTCCGACGTGCCATTACTGGATACCTGTATGGTCTTGGTAGGGTCTAAATGGTTACCTGTGGTTAAATCAGCACTGACTCAAAGTACCTAAAGCTGAATCCAGAATTCCAATCAACTGAACAAGCACTCTGTGAAACAAAATAGGTAACCACTCCCCAAAGTTATGGGTAATCAGAGAAGTCTCCCGAGGACACACGTGTCACACTTCCTTTTCCGACTTCCAGCAGATAATAACCAAAGGTCTGAAACTTTTGATGCTAGAGTCCCTGTTCCTGAAATAACATGAGGACATCCTTAGAAGGTCCTTCTTGTCACCCATTTCAGTTTGCCACTGATACACTCACTCCCCTTCACTCTTTTTGCAAATACAAATACACGATTGCTCATCCTCACACAAGAAGAATTGCCTCTGCTCTAAGGGACCCTTCTTAGCTTCCCCAGGCTTTCCTTTTAACCTCTGTACCCCAACACATGCTCACCAGTCCTGTGCTCCTGTGCTCCACTGGAGTGGGATTTTCCTCCTTGGCCTCTGGCATATAGCATGTGCCCCCACCCCACCCCACTTCATAGTGGATACCCTTGTTCTTGACTGTGTCTCCATCTACTCTACTGAGGCTTAAAGTTCTCTGGCCCTTTGTGGATCTTCTTAGGGCTGAGTTCTTTTTTTTTGTCAGCATGGTAAACAGTCGGGGATGAACTTCTTTATCAATATTGTAAAGAAGTCTGATGGGATAATTATTTATCAACTTCTCCAAGTCCTCCAGTCTCCTATTAAACTTTTAGATAAGGAAAACTACAAATTCTTCTTTTTTATAATTTTTTATTGTTTTTATATTAATCACAGGTTATTTACTTTGTATCTTAGCCGTAGCCCCCTCCCTCATTCCTTCCCAATCCCACCTTCCCTCCCTCATCTCCTCCCTGCCCCTTTCCAAGTCCACGGATAAGGGAGGGCCTCCTCCTCCCCTTTCATCTGACTTTAGCTTATCAGGTATCTTCAGGAATGGCTCCAATGTCCTCCTCTGTGGCCTAGCAAGGCTGCTCCTCCCTCGGCAGGGGTTGGAGGGGGAGGTCAAAGAGCCTGCCATTGAGGTCATGTCAGAAATAGTCCTTGTTTCCTTCACTAGGGAACCCACTTGGATACTGAGCTATCATTGGCTACATCTGAGCAGGGGTTCTAGGTTATATCCATACATGGTCACTTATAAGTGGGTACTAGACCTATAAGATAGGATAAACATACTAAAATCTGTACACCTAAAGAAGATAAACAAGAAAGAGGACCCGGGGCAAGATGATCAGTCCTCACTTAGAAAGACAAATGGGATGGACATTGGAAGTAGGAGAAAGCAAGTAACAGGACAGGAGCCTACCGCAGAGGGCCTCTGAAAGATTCTACCAAGCAGTATATCAAAGCAGATGCTGAGACTCATAACCCAACCTTCAGCAGAGTGCAGGGAATCATATGAAAAAAGGGGAGTTAGTATGACCTGGAGAGGACAGGAGCTCCACAAGGACCAAATATATCAGGGCACAGGGGTCTTTCATGAGACTGTTTCTCCAACTAAGGACCATGTATGGATATAACCGAATTCTTCTTCTTATAATCACAGTTTCTAGCAAAAAGTGACTTCACATAACAGAACCTAATGACATTTCATGGTAGGAAGAATGTTTTCAAAAACTGACAAAAATGGATGCCTACTGACAACACATTTCATCGCTTGAAGACATCTGTTGATCATACAAAAAAAAAAGTGTGAAAGTTTATAGACAACTTAATAGAAGAGTAATAACAGAAAAGTTGATTTCCATAGCATATTGCTAATTCTATTGTAAAAAGCGCCGCTACTTTATACATGTAAACAGTTGGATACCCAGTGTGTGATGAATTGTTACGGAGAGGCTCAAAAGACAAATAACAATGATGCATGTGCCATCGGCACCACAAATAAATTCAGACATGGATTTCCTCCACATTGTCTGTGGAATGACTGCACCTCTGACCTACACTTTGACTGTAACCTTTGTAAAACAGGAAACCATGAAATGTCCAGTGAAGAAACTTCCGGTTTCCTTACCCACAATCACTGTGAAATAATAGTTTGTTGTTTCATGCAGTTGCTTTGAAGTAATTTGTTAGCTGACAATAGTTAGTTAGCATCCTAAATAATATCCCATTTCTTTCATGGAGATTGTTTTAACATAAGCAAGAAAGATAATCTTCAGTTGCATCAAACATTTTACTTAGACTATGATTTTTTTTTCTAATTTCAGATTTAGTAAGTGGTTAGAGAAGATATTTTTATTCTTTGACTTTGTGGCTCAGGAAATAGCTAATAATTCAGAATCAGTCTCTGGGAGACATATTCCTAAAGATATGGTTCTATAAACATATTAGGTGGCAACCCTTACAGCAGCATCCCATAGCAATTTTAATGCTAAATGTATCCAGCCACACTCTGGCCAATGATACTCATGAAAACAGAATCCCGGGTCTAATTACCATTGTATGCTTTACAAAAACCTACCATAAGCTTATAAAAGATTAATTGGGTAGGATATCTGAGCCAATGAGACCCTTTTTCATGCAATGATTGTTTTAGCTGTGGGGACCTGGAATGAATGCTTTATAGACTTACACTCCTACATGAAGCCAACATTGTGAAGGATATTTGACTTAGAGAGAGATTAGACAGTTTACAAATTGGTAAACCTAAACCAAATACATAAAATGAATCGTGTTTAAACAAATCCAGAACCACATGAGCTCATGCACATGCACACCCATACAAGTGTTTGCACACACACATGCCTATACATGTATGTTTGTACAGGAACACACACACACTCTTCACATATGCATTCGTGCACGCATCTCCCCTGGTGCATGCGCGCGCACACACAAGCTCAAACCTAAGGTTCCTTTAGTTAAATTTTAGGATTTTTTTTTTATTGTTTGAAAACTTTATACATGAGCTCATCGCCCAAATTTGTGTCACCTTTACAAAAGTTATTATAACCTCCTGAGTCCAATTAGTGGTGACTGAGTAGACATGGGTTTAGGGCATTCCATTATAGCACAAGGTTCATAGGGATGATATAAATTGAGTCCAGCCTCTCCAGCAGATGTAAACTGCCAATAGCTCCCCAGCTGGGGGTGGAACTTATGAATCCCTCCCCTATGCATACTAGAATGCTGAGAGGCTAAACTCGTACAGGTGATGTGCAGGCAACCACAGGTATGAGTTCATGGGCACAATAGCCCTCAAGACTCTCTTTCATAGATGCCCTCCCCAACCTCTGACCCTTCCAATATTTCTGTTCCCTCTTGAGTGACAATTCGTGAGTCTGGAAGGTAGGTGTGCCTTTTAGGGCTGAGAACTCCTCACTCCTTCTTTCTGTACATTTTGATCAGTTTTGAGTCTCTGTGTTAACCATTACCCACCGCATGAAGACGCTTCACTGATGAGTGGTGAGCAGTGTATGAATCTCTAGGTAGAATGATAAGCATTTAAAAGGCATCTTGATAGTGTGTACCTTTTAGCAAAATAGCTATAGGAGATTCTTTCCTAGGTCCTACGATCTTCTCAGCCAGGTATTCTTGGTCAGGTGGACAGTACTAGGTATGAGGTCTTAAGTCCAATTAGAAAGTTATTGGTTGCTTCCTTAATGTTATTCAAAAGGCGTATCAATGGCCGTATCCTGCCAAGCCGTTCTCTATTATAGCTCCTGGGGTTCACAGCTGGGTAAGCATATTAATGACTTTCTCCTCCAGTAGCCCATTTAACATCTCCCGGTATTGGTATTTGAGAGATGGGCAGCAGGGAAGACACTCCAGGTAAGTACCAGCTTGATCTCTTCATGTCCTGTGACCAAAGAGTCTGTTGTCTTCCTCAGTGGGGTCTTGCCAATAATTTCTGGTTGGCGTACAAGAGCAATAACCACGGGCTGTATGGTTTTATTCCTGGCCTGAGACTGGGCTTCTTGTTTCTTTTAAACGACTCTGAAACATTTCCTGTTGAGGCAGTTTAACTTCGGTATGCTTCTGTTCCTGTACATCCAGCATCCCTAAGGGGTGAACGTCAGAGAAAAGCATCCATCAGGCTCTACCAGGAACATGCTGTGTCAGATTATTTTACCCACGGCCCCTTGAAGAGACCAGACAGTGTGCCAGTGAGTTCTTCACCAAGTACACATCCACTGATGAATGAAGGAGTTGTGTTTTCTTTTCTCCCATGATATTTCACTGTAAATTAAGCCTTGTAAATATCAGAATCTTAACAAGAAACATGCCATCTTATTCAGCAAATTGTAGTATCTGTAATCTGATATTTTTGACTTAATAGGTGATAAAAACTGCCCGTGAGAGCAGATTATTTGTTATATTCCCAAGAATTATAGGTGTATATCTTAGATGACCTCATTTTCTTACAAGTGTGGGTTATTCCGAGACATGAAATGGAATCTCTTTTAAGATTGTAATATTTACTATATGTGTTCATAATAATATCTCTGTAACAAAAAGTGCAAATGTTTTAAAAGAACGCCAACGACAGACTCAGAGATTGTTTTTTCTAACTTCATGATCCCTGCTCACTCTTTATGTTGGCAAAACATCTGGTATTCTGCAAGCAGACTGCAGACAACATTTATTTATTAAAAAAGTGTTTGCTGAGAATCTTCAACTGGCACAACCAAATGACATTGAAGATACTCATACACATGAGATTTTCCTGGATGTATAAACATATGTGATTTTCTACAACATACCTGCTACTCAGTTTTACAATCTAGAAGCTAATTTTGTACTTGTATGTCTAAGTCAACTTATGTCTATGTATTCCTAATATAAATACAATAACTCTCATTGTTTTTATAATTCTACATAAAATTAACCTCAACTATTGGATGCTCATTTGGGTATTGGAATTAAAATAATTCAGCGGAAGGGAAGTACAATCAACAGCAGCAGAACAAAGTGTCTGCAAGCTAAGAATGGATAACGCGAATGCAAAGACTTCACTAGCAATTACAATGGGGCTTTTTCTTAGGCTCAGGCTATGTAGAGTAGTGACTCTAAACCTAAGGCCAGTGATTCGTTAGAAATCTAAAAGCCCACCAAGCCTGCCCCTAAAATTCTGACATTTCTTCCTGGATTGATCATTTTCTCCCTTTAAAGTTTCTGACTCTCATTTCAAGAAAATACTTATAAATTATAAATAAATTATTTTGGCCCACAGTAGATTAACAAAAGCAAATTAAGCACCAATGATGTTCTTGAAGTACAAGAATACACTCAAGTCCTAGCTACATAACAAGGGTCAAAAGGTAGAAGAAGCAATGAAAAGTAGTTTAAATGCATCTATAGGAATGTCTAGACTGTCCAGAATGATGACTACAAATAATCAAGGTCATGGAATATCATGTCTAAAATGCTGTGTTTAGTAAGGTAAGGCACCGAATTTAAGACTGAGCCAGAATTTTTACTTAACACAGATAAAGAGAATGGTAGAAGCTTAAAGTTTTAAATATTAAATTATAATTCTTCTGTTCTTTAAAATTTGGAGGCATGTAATGCTACAGTTCCTGACAATGCAGAATAGCAGAGGCATTATTTAATGTGTCTCACACCCAACTGAGCCAAAGTTAAATAACATGAAATTGTTTATTATTTTGGAAGTACAAAAATGTATTGAATAAGAGGCTGTAAGAGTATATTTCCAAAGGCACCTATTCAAATAGTCTTTCACTTAAGCACTTCTGGTTCACAAGCCAGTACTTGAGACTATAAACTCCTTTCAACATTCATTTAAAGTGCCATAAAGAAAACACAGCAGGAATCTGTAAAGAGCATATTCGGGCTGGAGTATCACTGTACCAAATCTCTAACGAGTGTTCCATAGATCATGGCCCTGCGGTCGAGCCAAATGTGAGAATACATAAAGGCCAGAGATCCAAATTTGTAGTTAGAGAACGGAGAGTAAAGCAGAGCAACTGAAGATCGCTGTCTCCTCTGGTTGGTACCTGGAATCCTCTTCTCTGCAGATATATTTGCTAGTGTTGAATTCAACTGGAAGTTTAAAATTCTACCTGATTGTAGGCTAGAAGTTCAATTTCTTCAGCATAATTTTTTATTCCTGATTGAAAGCTAATTTCTGCAAGAAGGTGAGATTGGTTCTTGCCTTATTTATTTTTTCTAGTTTTTACATAAAAGGAGAATCAGGTCATCACACATGGCCAGCATAACTGGGGTGTGGAGTTTCCCATTCTCAGGAGTAACAAAGTCTTGATTTAATGCCCTTTTGTCCCCATCTTGAAATTATAGTTTAAAGTAGGCATTCCTCCATATTCATTCTTCCTTGGACTTCACAAGGTCCCATTGATGTACCTTGAAATTCTGCCCAATTAGTCTGTCATGTGATGCTTCTGGTATTAAAGAAATAGCCACAACATCTATGTCACAGTCAGACATGAAATTAATTTGAAAGTGTATGTGTTTTTCTACTTCTTTTGCTGTGTTGCTTCTTCTCTAGTTAAAATGTCATTGAGACAAATTGATTATTAGAACTGAATTAGCCTAGAAACAGACTCATGGATATACACACACTAGCCCCCACACACATACAGACACACACACACACACACATACAAGATGCACACACAGGCATGCCCACACCTATATACGTGCGTCCCTTGACAGATTTCTACCGAGGAAGTGGTCATTGCATTATGTGATGCTAGTGCCTCAAAAAGAGTAAAGGTGTTTATCAACTTTTACCATCTCAAAAGATCAATTTTGCGTAGATTTAAAACTGTGAAAATGAAAATGCACAGTGATAAATTTAGTCATATTGAAAAACACTGTTTTCTCGAGATGCTGTGGTACGTTCCTGTGATCCCAGAATTGGGGGAGATGACAGAGGAAGTATTGGTCGGTGCCAGCAGGTCAGTCTGGCAGTTGAGTTCCTGGCCAGTTCAAGTGACCTTGTTTCATAAAAGAAAAACTCTATAAGGAAGTAAAATACAAAATCTCCAGGGCTATAAAAGTAGCTTACAATTGAGAGCACATGCTGTTCTTGTAAAGGACCCGGGTTTGGCTCTCAGCACACAGATAATGGCTCACAATCATTTGTTCTTGCAGTTGCAGGGGGTCAGTGATCTCTTCTGGACTATCAGCATGAAGCATGCACATGGTCTGCAAACATACATACCACAAAACACCCCTACCCATGAAATAAAATAAAATAAATAAATATTTAAAAAAGAACCATCACGGCCTAATAAAAAGGCTCAGTATGACTTCGGTTCAGCTCCCAACACCCACATAGCACCTAGCAACTGTCTGTGACTCCATTTTCTAGGCATCTACTGCCTTCTACTTCTGTCTACCCTCTTCAGACATAACACACACGTGGTGCAATTTTGTACATGTATATAAAGCATTCATACACATAAAATGAAGATACCTTTCCACTCCTCTACAACATTACCCTCTTCAGGACACCCTAAAGTAAGCCGTAAACTCACAGAATATAGGTCTATGCCATAACGCAGACAAAAGATTAATATCCAGGTGAGAACTGCAAAGAATTCAATAGATTAGAGCAAAGTTTTGAGTGATACATTAAAGAAAGGTTAACATAACAATAAATGAAAAGAGCCTCAGATACAAATAGAAAATGTGCAAAGAAATGTCATACAATCACTATCAGACTAGCAATCATTTAGTCTAGATATTACAAGCCTATAAAAGCATATATATTAACAGAAACTGTGTAATAGATTATAAATTGACAGACTTCATCAAGAAATGGTCTGATCATCTCTGGATGTGAAATACATGGCTCTTGGATCTGTCAATTCCAGCATTAGACTTTAATGAATTATAAAAACCTCTTCATGAATACTAGAAGATTCAGATAATGATATAGTCCTTAATGCATTAAATTGGATGAGATAGAAAGCATTTTCATTCAATAACATAAACAACAATAAAATGAACACTGCTCTAAGCATGACCAGAGATGAATCTCACAAAAACAGTAGTGCAGAAAACATATATCATTTCAAAATTCATATGATGTAATTCCGTTTATATAAATTTCAAAGCAAGTATGGTCAGAGAATAAAGTGCTAAGAGTGAATGATTAAGATGCCAATATTATAAAGGAAAAGAAGGTGACTATTCTCACACCAGTGAGGAAAGGAGTTATTCTTAGTGATAGGAGGCGGGTGGAGGTACAGTCAAATGCATTATTGCCTTCTAAGTTACCCAGGGTGCTCGTGTATTAGCGAGGCTTTTTGTTACTTGGGTGTTGGCTTTGTTTGTCTATAAAATACAGATGTAGGGTTTGCACAGTTATAATGTATGAAAATATTTCATTCATTAAAAAGGCCTCAGATTCAAGGCATTTGTACACAATGACTACTGCACTTAAAGGCAAACATTTCAGAGTTCTGCAGACGGTTGAGAAATCTGCAGTGAAAATGACAAATTAACTCTTGACACCACTTTCAAAATCTAGATAAACAGTAGTAATCATTAATGTGTTGCAATTTTTCAAAACAACATTGTATGCCAGAACCATTGTTAGCTGCTGTCAGACTAAACATGAACATAAATGTTCATGTTATCATAAAAAGGCTGGCGTTGCTGCAGAGAAAAGAATATCAATAGATTGGCCGGAGGATTCACTTTTATGAGAACAATGATCTACGGCCTTAAATGCCTAGTCCTAGCTAAGCCTTATAGGTCTCCAAAAGTTGCTTCCAAAGAAAAGTTCTCAATAAGTTCTTAAGCCCCAGTAGAGCTTTGTTCCTAGGAACAGAGACTTTTCTGGACATGGATTTGGTGGCTACCTACATAGTTACAAAAAAAAAAAAAAAAAAAAGCAAAATTCTATAGTGTATATATAACATCCACTTATAAGTGAGTATATACCATGTGTGTCTTTCTGCTTCTGGAATACCTCACTCAGGATTTTTTTTTTCTAGTCCCCACCATTTGCCTGCAAATTTCATAATTTCCTTGTTTTTAATTGCTGAATAGTATTCCATTATGTAAATACACCACAATTTCTGTATCCATTCCTCAGTTAAGGAACATCTGGGTTGTTTCCAGGTTCTGACTATTACAAATAGAGCTTTTATGAACATAACTGAGCAAATGTCCTTGTTATAAGGTTGAGTTTCTTTCAGATTTATGCCCAGGGATGATATAGCTAGATCTTGAGGTAGTGCCTCAATTTTCTGAAAAATTTCCCAATTTTCTAAAAAAGTGCCAGACTGATTTCCAAAGTGGTTGTACAAGTTTTCATTCCCAAGAGCAATGGGGGAGGGTTCCCCTTTCTCCAATCCTCTCCAGCATGTGTTGTCACTTGAGTTTTTGATCTTAGCTATTCTGATTAGTGTGATGTGAAATCTCAGGGTCATTTTGATTTACGTTTCCTGGATGACTAAGGACACCGAGCATTTCTTTAAGTGTTTCTCTGCCTTTCGATGTTTCTCTGTTAAGAATTCTCATTTATTTCTGCACCCCATTTTTTAATTGGATTACTTAGTTTCTTGGGATTTAACTTCTTTATTTCTTTATATATTCTGGATATTAGCCCTCTGTCAGATGTAGGGCTAGTGAAGATCTTTTCCCAGTCTGTAGCCTGTCTTTTGTTCTGACGACAGTGTCCTTTGCTTTACAGAACCTTTTTCAGTTTCATGAGGTCCCATTTATTGAATGTTGATCTTAGAGCCTCTGCTGTTGGTGTTCTGTTGAGGAAGTTGTCTCCTGAACCAATGAGTTCAAGGGTCTTCCCTGCTTTTTTTTTTCTAACAGGTTTACTGTGTCCGGTTTTATGTTGAGATCTTTGATCCACTGGGACTTTACTTTAGGGCAGGGTGATAAGTATGGGTCTATTTGTAGACATACAGACATTCAGTTAAACCAGCACCATTTATTGAAAATGCTATCTTTCTTCCACTGTATGGTTTTGGCTTTTTTGTCAACAATTAAGTTCTCATAAGTATGTGGGTTTATTTCTGGGCCTTCTATTTGATTCCATTGATCTACCAGTCTGTTTCTATATCAGTACTATGCCATTGTTATTACTGTTGCTTTGTAGTACAGCTTAAGATCTGGGATGGAGATTCCTCCAGGAGATATTTTATTGTAGAGGATTGTTTTAGCTATTCTGAGCTTTTTATTTTTCCATATGAAATTGATAAACATACTAAAATCTATATCCTAAAGAAGCTAAACTACAGGGAGGACCCTAAGGAAGAGGCTGAAACCTCACTCAGAAGGGTGAACAGGATAGACATTGCAAGTAGGAGAAGACAAGCAACAGGACAGGAGCCATCTACAAGGGACCACTGTAAGACTACCCTCTAGGGTATCGAAGGAGATAGTGAAAGATTCACAGACAAATTTTGGGCAGAGTGCAGGAAACCTTATGGAAAAAGAGGGAGACAGAATGACCTAGAGAGGACAGGAACTCCACAAGGAGGCCAACAGAGCCAAAATACCTGGGCCCAGGGGGGGGCCTGCAGAGACCAATACTCCAACCAAGTACCATGCATGGAAAGGACCTAGACCCCCTGCTCAGAGGAAGCCCATAGGCTGCTCAGTTTCCAAGTGAGTACCATAGTAAGGGGATCAGGGGCTGTCTCTGACATGAACTCTGTGGCTGGCTCTTTGATCACCTCCTCCTGGGGGGGGGGCGGTAGGCAGCCTTGCCAGGCCACAGAGGAAGATGATGCAGCCAGCCCCGATGAAACCTGATAGATTAGGGTCAGATAGAAGTGGAGGAGGTCCTCCCCTATCAGTGTCCTAGGGAAAGGACATGGGGGAGAAGAGGGATGGTGGGTAGGACTAGGAGGATATGAGGGAGGGGGCTACAGCAAGAATACAAAGTGAATAAATTGTAATAAATAAATAAAGTAATAAAAAATAAAAAAGAAATTTAAAAAACAAAATTCATTTAGGAGGGGAAACTCTCACCTTTCTTAAGGGGTGAAACTTTTCTAAAAGCACATACATTATTTAACCATAGCTCAATAGACATTTTTCTCTTTTCCATTCATTATTGGGATCTTTGAGGATTGCTTCTGTGGACTGGGGTGTGACAGACTTTATGTCAAAAGTAAAAACCTAAAGCAAAATAAATAAAAAGGGGAAATTTGGTGTGGCCTGTCTGCCTTTGGTTTCCTAAAGACACAATTCATGATATATGCACTGAGGGCCGAGAACTATGACCTCACATTCTTTACAGTATCTATTCCACAGGACAGTAATTCACACTGGAGACATCATTGATGCTAAACTATTCAACAAGCAGTAACTAAAATTATTTGTGCTACTGCATTTCGGAGATGCAAAGGCTGAATTGTTCATTTGATTGTCTTGTTTAAAATCTTAATTTCAGCTGCAGAAGTCTTGGTTATAGAAACTTAGATGTCAATGCACACAGCTAGATGCTACAGAATCAGCAATGAGAGTGGTGACTGGCTCCTCATCAAAACTCAGCCTTCAATCTCGGTGTCTTCACTCAGACTTTTTCAGCCAGACTGCAAAGAGAGACGTCATTCAAACTCTGATTCCTTGATGTTAAGCTTTCAATACTATGGTGATTTTAGTGAGAATGGCCCCAATAGGCTTGTGTATTTGAATGCTTGCTCTGCAGTTGATGGAACTATTCGAGAAGGACTAGGAGCTATGGTCTTGTAGGAGGAGCTACATCACTGGGGTCATTTTTTAAGGTTTCTAACGCCAGCGCCACTTACTTCTTTCTCTTTATGCCTCATAATTTCAGTCAGATGTACGCTCTCAGCTACTGATCCGGTGTCCGGCCTCACTGCCTGCTGCTTGGCTCCCTACCGTGGTGGTATATGGACTCACGGTCTGGAACCATGAGCCCCAATGAAATTTTCTTCTATAAAGCTGGGCATCGTGGCTCAAGCCCCTAAACCCAGCACTGGGGGAGGCAGAGGCAGGCAGATCTCTCTGTGAGTTCCAGGCTAGCCTGATTTACAAAGCGACCCCCAGACAACCAGGACTACACAGAGAAACCCTTTCTCAAAAAAACAAAACAAAACAAAACAAAAACAAAAAGTCTTCTGGTTCTGGTCCTTTGTCACGGCAGTAGAACAGTAATTAGACAAATTTAAAGTGTCCCACATGGGTTCATGCGTTTGAATACTTGTTCCCCAGCTGCTAGTGCTTTTTGGGAAGGTTATATATTCTTTGGGATGAAGGGTGCAGCTGTTTGGGTAGGTCACTTGAAGTAGGTATTTGAGGGTCGTAGTCCAGCCCTGCTTCCACTCAAGAGCTACCCAAATCCTATCCTTTCTTTGTCATGATAAACTGTGCCTTCTGAAACTAAGTCATAAAACTTTCCTTTCTTAAGCTATTTATGTCAGATGTGTTGTAATAACATTGAGGAAAGTAATCATTTTATTTGGGGAACCATCTTGCTTCCAAAATATTGAAGTGACTATGCATTTATTATTATTATTATTATTATTATTATTATTATTATTATTATTATT
>NW_026591086.1:38158030-38319242 GCF_907164565.1 Psammomys obesus
TTATTATTATTATTATTATTATTATTATTATTATTATTATTATTATTATTATTATTGTGTGTGTTTTTTAAGTTCATGTGTGTGCAGTGGCATGCCTGTTTGGGTATAGGCATGTACATTTAGAGACTGGAAGTCACCCCTGGGAAATGTCCTTAAGGTACCATCCAGCTTACTTTTTAAGACAGGATCTCTTACAGGGTTGGGACTCACCAACAGGCAGAAGCTGATTGCTCAGTGAATTCTAGGGAGCCACCTGTCTCTGTCTTCCCAATTGTGAATTACAAGTGCTGCCACCATGCCCAGCTAACAAACTTCTGATGGTGGCCTCAGATCCTCACCCTTGCACAGGACAACTACTTCACTGACCTAGTTAATTCCTCAGTTCCCCAGCCACCATTTGTATTTATTTTGCAGGACAGTGTTAACATGTTTTCAGCTCCATAGAAATAACATTTCACTAGGTTAGCACCAACCAGAACAATGCTTTTGATGCCAGACACCATCATTATACAAAAAGCAGTATTTTCTTTTCAATTTTAAGCCAAATGAAAATAGATTTAAAGGAATTCCATGTATTTGAATAAACAGCAGTGTTATGAATGACAAGTAGCTTTACTTTCAACTGTGGCTCTTTTTGCAGGGCTCTACTGGAGGAACTTCGGTAGCAGAAGTTACCCTATGTGTAATGTTAGCCAAATTTATACCCAAGATTCGGGGTGTTCTTTAAATTCTACATTATAAGACCGGTTGAATGGGAGATGTTTTTCATGTTGTCAGTTAACCTACTGTGTTTCCAGCTTCTAAGCTGATAAAAGCATAAGCGTCTTCGTAAGTGGAAAGGGACAAATGTAAACTGTATGTGTTTCCAAAGATGAGATGGTTCAATAAACTAATTTCTAAAGAGTAATAAGACTGATCATATACCTCTTTGCCTCTCAAGAAGCTACTTGAGGTTGAGGGCATCAGAACCACCCCAGTCCCTGTTAAAAGTGCAGATTGCGAACCCTCAATTCACACATCTACTCTATGAAAGTTTGTACTGAAATAAGGCTGCTAGTTCTTGCAATGAACACAACAGCTGGAGACAAACCTCCAGGTAAATGCAAGTCAATGCAAAACTTGGTCAGCTAAATTACATTACCCAGTGAAGGATCCTGCAAGCATGGTTTTCTTACAGGAACTATTATGATGGAAGCTGAGGCATGGTCAAATCTGAGCTTGTCTAGTAAAGATAACATAGAAAAGTTAAATTATACGTAAGTGGAGATGTAATTTCTATGGTAACCCATGTTTCCTAGGTGTCTAGAATTAGGAAATTGAAAGGTGATCAGTAATAGTTGCTAGGGGACGGTGATAGTGTACGAAATGGATGAAGTCCTTTGCCAAATGGCAAATGAGTGGAAAGCTACAATTTGGCACCAAACTGAGATCCCTGCTGCTTTTTCAATGGCCGCGATAAAGTGCTTGCTATCAATTTTAAAACTGCTGTGACATGATAAAATATAAAAAGTAATCTCAATGTCTGGGTGAAAAATAGTGTCCCAAAAGTCCATCTTTGCGGCAAAATACTCACAATCTTTTGCTACTTCATTGATCTGTGATAATCCAAAATTCACAGTGAAGATGTATATTTTGAACAAAATAAAACAATATTTTGCATAGAAAATCATGAAAAATAACTTATGAAATTTAAAAGACTATTTAGATCTTAAAATTTTTGTAATTCTAATATCTGTTATCTACCATCTATCTCTATGTCTATCTATCTATATATCTGTCATCTATTCTTTTATCTATCATCTATCTACTTATCAATCTATCAATCAATCTGGCTACCTATCTGTCTATCTATCTATCTATCTATCTATCTATCTATCTATCTATCTATCTATCATCTGTAATCTATCCATCTATCTCCATCTATCTATCTATCTATCTATCTATCTATCTATCTATCTATCTATCATCTGTCATCTATCAATCCATTTACCTATATATTTATCTAGGTAGCTAGCTATCATTTTCCATCTATCTATCTATCTATCTATCTATCTATCTATCTATCTATCTATCTATCTATGTATCTATCATCTAACAATCATTTATGTATTGTCTGTCTAATCATGGTTGTCAACTTGATAGGGTTTAGAATCACTATGAAGACATACTATGGGGTAAATTGTGAGAGTATATCCAGAAAGGTTTAAAAGAAGAGGGAAGACCTCTGAATGTGCTTCCTGATTGTGGGCACACTGTGATGTGTGATCTGTGAGCTACCTTGAGATGAGAATCTGCTCTGCTATGAATGACTATTCCCTCCAACTGTGATCCAGGATAATACTTCCTACCTTAATCTAGGTTTCTGAGGTATTTTTGTCAAGTCAAGGAGGAAGGCATCTCTCCTTCTGTCTAGTGCTGGAAATCAGGATCTAACAGTAAGTAAAATAGATCCCAAATAGGTTGCAGTTGTGGCGCTAACAGTGTGATTAATGGTTGTCAGTTGGAAGCAAGACAAAGGCAGCAACTTCCTAAGTGCACTCAAAATGGTAGAAGGAGGAAAGGGGTGAATGCTTTTGTTTTGTTGAAGGTCTTATTCTTTAAAATACACACTTTTTTCCCAACAGTCTTTGGTGCTGCTGTTTGCAGTGGCCAATGAGGCAAAGTTTTGAATTTGGTTTTCCGATATCTGCACATGTTTCTGGCTATCTGAATAGTTTTATTGTCTGGCTTTCCTGAATGCAGACGTGGGTTGTGTTCTAGGGGGGGGGGGTGTGGTGACTGACTCCTGGATACAGTACTATCCCTCCAAAGCTGGAACCCAGGATCTGCTGTGACATCTCCTCATTCCCAACTCATGCTGAAGAATTGCTACTTACTCAGACGTCAGCATGGATCCTGTCATTAAATTTTGGCTTAACACGTCCTAAGATCTCAATCTGTCCTTATAAAACTCACCTCTTACCCCTGAATACAACTATAAAAATGTTACTCATTATCTTTATTTATTGCTTTAAGGCATATTCATACGTTTTGTCATTGTATTTTTTCTATTTTTCCTTTCCTTTCCTCACTTCCCCCATTCCCCTTTCCCACTCCAGAGAGTCCCCTGTCCTTGCCTAGTTAGACAGCCTTCATGCCTTGCTGTCGCATGTATTTCCTTACATTTTGCATTTCACCTCCTCCTTAAGATCGCTTCCTCCTTGCTGCCACTTCTATTTCTAGTTTCATCACTTATATATGATGAAATATATATGCACACATAAATGCACATACCTATCATTTTAAATATTTTATTTATTCTTCTCTCATCCAGAACATTCCAACCACAGTTTCTAGATGACGCCTCTCTGATGATGAATGGGCCAAGCACCGATCTACGAGTATAGCAGAATATCATTAGGAATCAATCTGTTTTCTTTTTTCAGTTGTGTTTGGTTCTTTCCTAAGTCTCTGAGGTTTTAGCCTCTGGTTTCTGGCCATTTGTAAAAGCGGCTGACCAATGACTGGTCCGAGGCTCACACAGTGAGAGGGAGACCATGCCTGACAGCTGCCTACATGACACACAGACCATTTTACCTCTAGAATCTGCATATTAAAAACATGCAATACTTGTGTGCAATAGTTTCGAATCCTGATTATTTCAATTAATGTAATATTTTAAAATCATATCCATCATCTTGTCAAGATGTCATTATTTTTCTCCATAGCTGCATAAAAATCCATTGTCTAAGTACCTCATTTTCTTAATTCATTCATCTATTGATGGGTATCTAGGCTGGTTCCATTTCCTGGCTACTATTAATGGTGCAGCAATAAATATGGATGTGCAGTTATCTCTATGGTAGTTGACTTAGAGTCTTAGCTATTTTTCAAGTACCTTTTTCAAGTGATACATATTTAATAGAATTAATATTTTATCATATAATATAAAGGAGTCATTGATTTAATTACACTCAAAATGAATCACAGTGGAGACAGAATAATCTCAGCTAGTGAACAAGTGCTTGTTGATTCACTGACTGAACATTTTCACAAAGCCAAACAATCTGGTTAAAAGAGGGCAAAGTCCTAAGCTAGCATCCTACAGGCAATAAGCAGATCTGACAGATTTATGGAAAAAAATCTAATATCATTAATATCAGGAAAGTACAAGTCAAAACTACAGTGAGAAGCACCACCTCACTGAGATTTAAATTGTCATCCTCAAAGAAATGAAAGAGAAGAGTGCTGGAGAAGATTTACACTGTTGGTGAGGAAGTGAGGTGCTATTGAGGAGATCAGCAGAGAGGTTCCCCCCAAATCAAAATTAGAATTGCCACAGGATACAACTATCCTACTACTAGAAACACTCTCAAAGGAAACAAAATCATTAGGTCAAAGAGACATCTGCACTACCATGTTTTCTACAGCTTCATCTATAATATCTACTAGGTCTATCTATAATATCTTCTAGGTTTATGTGGTCCCCAGCTTTTTTTTTTTAACATCTTCAATCTTCAGTGTTATGTATCTTTTAAGTACACTTGTTCCCTGCTCTGTTTTGCCCCCCATTACCTTATTCTCTTCTTCAGTGTTAGTCTGTACTAATGTTCATATTTTCATGACAGGGTTGAGTGTCTTGCATATAATAGACTGACTTGTGAAAATTAATTTAACTTGGTCTCTCTCAGTGACCAGTGTCTTGCATCCTAATTGTTGATTTACTGCAAGTTTTCCAACACTCTTACCTGTCTCTTGGTTCCAGGTACTTTGGCTCATGACATACTAAATTACCATCCATCCTAATTCTGATGACCTGTGAATGATACTTTAGGAAAAGAAATCCTTCTCTCTTATCTTCCCGGTAAGATCTTGATCTCGATTCATTTAACTCATGATTTACACCAGAAGTAGGAGGTCAATAAATTAGAACTGAACATGAATCGACTTCCTGAACACGTATTTCCGCATGGCCTGTGTCTCATCAAATTTCCTGAGTACATTCTTATCTTTGCTAATGTCTAGGACCTTTACTAACATTCGTTGGCTCATACCATGCTTAAGCTAAGTGGCCCTAAAGATCAGTTTATTAAACTATTGACCACAATTTCATATGAGGTCACATAACTGAATGTGGAAGATGTAAAAAACATGGTAACAGTAAAACATTTCTGAAAGTGCAAAAACTAAGTAGCAATTCAGAGTCAAATAGGTAACAAATCCACGGTGTCTCTGGCAGTACTCACCCCTACTGTGTCAGGTGATATAATGGCAGCCTTGATTTTTTTTAAATTTATTCACTATTAATTACAGTTTATTCTCTTTGTATCCCAGCTGTAGCTTCCTCCCTTCTCCCCTTCCAATGTTACCCTCCCTCCCTCATCTTGTCCCATGCCCCTCCCCAAGTCCTCTGATAGGGGAGGTCCTCCTCCCCTTCCCTCTGATCCTAGCCTATCAGGTCTCATCAGGACTGGCTGTATTGTCTTCCTCCATGGCCTGGTAAGACTGCTCCCCACTCAGGGGGAGGTGATCAAAGAGCCAGCCACTGAGTTCAGGTCAGAGACAGTCCCTGTTCCCATTACTAGGAAACCCCCTGGGATACTGAGCTGCCATGGGCTACATCTGTGTAGCCTTGATTTTTAATACACAACACACATTCCACTGTGAATGTCATCCATCGTATCAACATTGCCAACAAACAAACTTCCTAAAATACCTTTGCTCTTATTCAGGACTGTTATTGGTGTGAATTACAGTGTTTTTACTGTGCTGCATACAAATTTTTCTGACACCATGATTGTTTACTTATAGAAAACAAAGAGTTAATTTATTTCATTCTTCAGCTATAGTGCAAAGTAAGTATACATTTCTAGGGGGTTACATCATAGTGCTTGGTTTTTAAAAGTGTTTGAGTTGTAGACTTGAATTTCCTTTTTTAATTTTTTAAAAAAATTCTTCTCTCATATATTACATCCTGACCACAGTTTCCTCCCTTCCCCTTCCTCAGCCTCCCCATCTCCCAACAATTGGTCTCCTCTCTCCCCCAGATCCAACCCCTTCCTCCCCCCAGAGAAGAGTACACCTTCCAGGGACATCAACCAAACACCAGATAAGTTATGGTAAGATCAGGCACATCAAGGATGGACAAGGCAACCTAGTAGGAGGAAGAGTCCCACAAGTAAGTAAAAGAGTCAGGGGCAGCCCCTGCTACCACTGTTAGGATTTCCACAAGAAAAGCAGGCTACTCAGCCATAAAATATATGCAGAGATATATGCAGCCAAAACACATATGCTCAGATCCCTGATTGCTGCAAGTTCCTATGAATTCTGGGCAGTTGATTTGGTTGGCTGTGTTTTTGTGGTGTGTCCCAGACCCCTCCAGTTCCCCAAATCCTGCCTCTTTCTCCTCTGCAGGACTCCATGAGCTCTGCCTAATGTTTGGCTGTGGGACTCTGCATCTGGCCTATCAGTTACTTGATGAAACCTCTCTGTTCTCTTTGATTAAGATTCTACTAGGCTCAGGTGCCAGCACACTCTGAAGACAGTGCAATCTGTAGGTTGAAAGTTCTGTGGCTGTTTGGTATCCCAACCCCTCTACTTGAGGCCTTGATGGTTATAGAAAATGGCTGGTTCAGGCCCTGTATCCTGTGTGTCCTCATTTCTAGGAGTCACTGTTAGGGTTACCCTTGTAGATTCCATGGAGCTTTCCCCAGCCCCCGAAATGCTTTCCTATTCCAGTCATTTCTCTCGGTATTTACTCCCTCCTTGTCTGGTTCCCCACCCCCCATCTGATCCCTCCCAATCCCAACACCTGCCCCCCCATACCTGTTTTCCCTTCCTGGAGAGATCCTTGCACTCCACCCACCCTTGAGCCCTCCTTGCTATTTAGCCTATCAGGGTATGTGACTGTCATGTGGACTGTCGTATGACTGTCTTTTACTTTACAGCTAATATCCATTTACAAGTGAGCACATATAATGTTTTGTCTTTCTGAGTCTGGGTTACCTCAGTCAGGATAGTTTCTAGTTCCATTCATTTGCCTGAAAATTTCATGATGTCCTTGTTTTTAATAGCTGAGCAGTGTTCTGTTACGTAAATGTACCACATTTTCATTATCCATTCTTTGGTTGAGTGACATCTAGGTTGTTTCCAGTTTCTGGCTGTTATGAATAAAGCCGCTAGGAACATAACTGAGCAAGTGTTCTTGTGATATGATGGAGTGGCATTTGGATAGATAGCGAGGAGCAGTGTAGCTGAGTCTCGAGGTCGAGCTCCAGTTTTCTAAGAAACCACTATATGGATTTCCAAAGCGGCTGTACAAGTTTGTGCTCCCACCAGCAATGGAGGAGGGTTCGCCTTCTTCCACATCCACATGTGCTGTCACTTGTGCTTTTTATCCTAGCCATTCTTACGGGTCTGGAACCTCAGAGTTGTTTCAATTTTCATTCCTTTAGTAACTAAGCATGTTGAACATTTCCATAAGTGTTTCTTAGCCATTTGAGATTCCTCTGTTGGGAATTCCCTTTAGACATGTACTCCATTTTTAATTGGATTGCTTACCTTATTGATATCTAGTTCCTTGATATGTATGTATATTGGATATTAGCCCTCTGTCAGTTGTGGAGTTTGTGAAGATCCTTTCACATTCTATTGGTTGCTGTTCTGTCCTATTGACAGTGACCTTTGTCTTACAGAAGCTTTTTATTTTTATGACATCCCATTTATTAACTGTTGATCTTAGAGCCTGAGCTGTTGGTGTTCTGTTCAGAAAGTTGGTGTCTGTGCCAATGTGTTCAAGGCTATCCCACATTTTCTCTTCTATTAGATTTAGTGTGTCTGGTTTTAGGTTGAGGTCTTTGATCCAGTTGGACTTGAGTTTTGAGCAGGGTGATAGATATGGGTCTATTTGTATTCTTCTACATGCAGACATCCAGTTAGACCAACGCCATTTGTTGAAAATCTTTCCTTTTTTCCACTGTGCATTTCTGGCTTCCTTATCAAAAAACAGGTTTCCATGTGAATTTATGTCTGGATAATTAACTCTGGATCTAATTCTGTGTAATTAACTTGACTGTAATTCAAATAGGCTTGCCTTTATATATCCATTGGCCTTTTTCCCTTGCAGATTTTATATTTCTTTCTTTGTTCTCTGTGTTTAATATTTTTATTATTATGTGGTGGGAGGATTTTTTTTCTGGTTCAATATATTTCATGATCTGTAGACTTCTTGTACTTTTATAGACATGTCCTTCTTTAAATTAGGAATTTTTTCTTCTATGATTTTGTTAAATATACTTTCTGGGTTCTTAAGCTGGGATTCTTTCATTCATATTATTTTTATATCTTTTTTTTCTGGTATCCCAGATTTCCTGGATATTTTGTGTAAGGAAGATTTTTAGATTTAACATTTGCTTTGACCAATGCATTTATTTTTTTTTCTATTGTAACTTCAACCTCCGAGATTATTCTTCCATCTCTTGTATTCTGTTGGTAATGATTGGCATCTGTAATTCCCATTTGCTTACCTAGATTTTTCATTTCCAGAATATTCTCGCAATTTATGTGTGTGTGTTTGCTTCTATTTCCATTTTCAGGTCTTGAACAGTTTCCTTCAACTGTTTTTTGTTTATTTATTTGTTTGCTTCGTTTGGTTTTGGCTTTTTTGTTCTTCTTTTTCTTTATTTCTTTAAATATTTTCTATATCTTCTTTCCAGACTTCTATCATCTTCATAAAGTTGTTCTTAACGTTGTGTGTGTGTGTGTGAGCGCGTGTGTGGGCGTGTGCGTTGCACTGAAATATTCAGGCCTTGCTCTCATAGAGTAGCTGGGCTCTAGGAGCACCATATTTCTCTGGCTGTTGTTGTTGAATGTGTTCTTACACTGGCATTTGGGCATCTGAATTTGGGATGATTATAGTTCTAGGAACTGATTTCCAAGTTTGACTTTGTAGGGTTTGTTTTGTTCCTTGGTTTCTCTTTCCTTTTTGGTCTCTGAACTTTGTGGCCTGAATTTCTGGTAGCCTGCTTGGCCTCTGATCTACTAGGGAGTCTCTGACAAAATTTGGGGCTTGACTTCTGGCAATTTGCTTGACCTTTGGTGCATCAGCGGTGTCTTTTCTTCTGACTGGTATGGCCTGAATCTGAGCAGATGGAATATGCTGGAATTGAGGGCAGGGGCCTAGCCATGGGGCCAGCAGTGAGGTGGAAAGGGCAGGCAGTAGAATGGGTCTTGAGAAACTGAGTCAGGGAGTAGAGCAATCTTACCATCTCACAGACTTGAATTCTATCCAACGGTGTTAATCAAATTTTTCTCAGGACTAGAACAGAATTTCTAAGTATTTATGGAGTAGTCTTTTCATACTGCTGATTACAAAAATTGAAACATTGATAAAAATTGTTGGAGACATTTTACATCCTGCCCTATCAAATATTCAACCAAGATTGTTTTTTATGCCAAACTAACAGGCACATATATCTTGTTAGTATACAAATTTGATTGGCCTCAATAAATGCCAAAACTACATGTATACTCATTTTAAGATAAGTGTCTTTGTTTATTATCAATAAATGTTTGACTTCTCTGCCTCCTTCATATGCCTGTATACCTGAGACCATGTAAAACTTTCTCAGGTTTCAAGGGGTCACCAGTGGATAAGTATACAATTCCATGCATTAAAGGAACCAAATGTTCTATCATGACCATGTGTCAGTCAGCCTTATGTGCCACCTTGGATTATTAGTCTCAAGAAATATATAAAGTAGATTACAGGGAAAACCTGTACTCCTTTAAACATGTACATATATGTTGCGTGTATCATGACCAGCCACAGTCCATTCTGCTTGGTCAAGTGAACTTCAAAGCCTCTGTCCTAAAGAAGATGCTTTGCTGGAGGCTGAGGATGGACCCAGCAGGAAGAGGGTGTAGTTCCTGTTTTCAAGAAATGCCTAGAAATATATAGTCACATCCTGGTTCTTCAGGCCCATATCTAGCACCTAGGAGCCCTGTGATTTTATTGAAGTCACTAATGCTGACTACCATGCACTGGTTTTCAAAATGATAATCAATATTTCCATGTAGCAGATATGTTTTTGACAGTCTCTAGCACAGTGAACATATGAATTATATGCTTAAAAATGGTACAAATGACACAAAAATCTCTTTGGTCCTCCAATTGGCATTCATAAACTCAGATTTTATTTACTCGTTTCTTTGTTATTGTGTATACGATGTGTGTGTGTGTTAGCTTTTCACAGGAGTTCAGGGATTCAGTTGGAGTCCTCAGGATTGTACAGCAAGCACTTTTTACCCACTAAGCCACTTTGCTACTCTAGAATTTCATATATTTTTCACATTTTGGTTTTCTACCCTTATTTGGCATTAATGTAAACTGAGAACTGTTGTGCTTTCTTGCCTACAAAGGCTCTTACTTAAATACAATACCTGGGAAGGAAATGAAGGGGAAAGAAATAGGATTTTTCCAAACCTCTCAAATGATTAAAATGTACATCAAAGATGGAGAATAACTTTGGTAAACAAATTCTGTCTTACTTTCTCCCTTTTGTTTACAAAAATTTTACTCATGTGCACCCTGCAGGCATAGGTTTCTTCTCAAATTGTTTTGTTAACATCAGAGATATGTACATATTGAGGCTAGTAGATCTGGAGAATTATGTAAAGTACAACTGAATTGTCTTTGTTCCACCAAGCATTTTAGAGTTCCTTCAGAAATTAGGACTGGGTTCCTTTGGAGGTTGTATACATGGATGTAGCAACTGCAGATAAAAATAAAGGCCAACAAGACATAGATTCATACGAAGGTACCATGCTCTCTGAAGGTTTGTCCCAGATGTGCTAGTTATCAATGTGAATACATCTATGAAGCAATCAGTAGAGCGTTTCACCTAGAGCTGACTCACAACCCCTGTGATGAATGAGCACTAGACACGCAGGGTCTATGGGTGAGACAAAGCTCAAGGCTTTGGTCTTCTGATAAAATCATTTTTTTAAGCTTTTGCTGTGTCTATGAATTCAATATCTCAGAGATTTCCTATGTATTTCTGAGTATTATGTGTCCAAACATTTGTGAGGCAGAGTTTTGGAATTATCAGGTTAACCAGTATGTGGTTTCATCCGAACCCCTAAGGTTTAAAATGAAAATGTACTATCAGAATCTGAAAAGCCATCAAACATGAACCTGTTACTAAGCCGCAAAACAGTGTTGAGGTCTGAACCCACAAGGAAAAAAAGAAGGATTAGGTGTAACACGGTGTCACACACATCCCGACATCCAGGAATGTCTCCACTTTACACAAAATTATTTGGGATATCATTGGAAAGGGATACGTAGGAAATATGCTTCAGTGGATATACCTCTTGACTTTCAGAGTTAAGGACTTTAATGGCGAAAGGAAAGGTATACCTGATCAGGAAATGAGGATCATTTCTTTTAATCGAAGTAGTAAGACCCTCTGCCAATGTGGTGACTATTAGACTTTCATCAGAAAGGCATCTTCTTTTCATCATTTGCTTCTGAGGTTTAGATAGAGCTCACACAGTCTCTAGTCCCAAACAAGAGGCTCCACAGTACCAGCCTGAATCTTCTCCAGCAAAGTCTTTTAAACTATTGCAAGGCAGCATTTTCCTCCTGTGCAGTTTGTGTCTTAAGTGATTCCCACAGCTGCATGTGCTAAAGTGTTGGTCCACAGATGGCAATGCCCCTGGAAATAGTGCAGCTATAAAGAAGTCGGTTTTAGCGGTAAGAAGGAAGAGCATAGAAACATGCCTTTTCAGAAGACAGTATAACCTCAGCCTCTTCTCTCTTTTAGCTTCCTGGCTGCCTTGAGGTGAGGAATTTTCCCCGCTACATACTCTTACTGCCATCATGTACTGCCATGACCATAGGCATAAAAGCAATTGGACTAGTTAAACTGAACTACGTGAAACTGAGAGCCCAAGACAAATCATTCCTTTCATAATTTGTCTCAGATACTTTTGTCAGAGCAGCAGACTGACACAGTTGTCTTTCTTTAGGATGCTTCACCTCAGAGTTACACTTAGTCTTATTCCCCTCTGTATAGAGCAACATAAGCAAAGAAAGGGACTATTTTGAACGAAATAAATGTCAGAGGGTAAAAATATTAGTATTTTTACTAATATTTTAATATTAATAAGTCGGCTTCCTCTTGTTCTGTTCATATAAAGTATCTACATCACTCTTTTATGAAATATGTTTTCATCTGAATATCTTCATTACATGATAGACAAATGGCCTTAATGATTCCTACTTGTGACGGTTTAGGTTATCATGGTATCATCTCTAACTATTTAAACAATTAGTTGGGCCCTAAGTAAGTATCTATCCCTTACCTACCCCACAGGGGATTAGAAAAATGTTCATCCCAGTAGATATTCTCAGCGATCAGTCATAGAAAAGATGTTTATAATTCTTTGTAATCCATCAGTAAATTGAATTCAGTCTCCAACCTAATTTTAGGTGCAGATTGGTAGGTAGGTAAATAAGCAAATGAAAATAATTCACACCTTTACATAGTTTCTCAAAAGCAATCTCCGTCATTTCTCCAAAAATACAAGCCTGTCTCTGCTGTAATAATTGGCAGACAGAGAAGTGTCAAGGGAAAGGATGCTGAATAATGAAATAACAACCATCTGTTTAAAGAGTCTTTGGCAGTCTCATCCCATAAAGGGATCTCGCATTTCTTGTGCCAAAACTAGTCCAAGCCATGTAGAGAACACCCAGAAGTGCCATGACTTTATTTCACAGATGAGGTACACAATTTCCTTTCACTCTTAAGCTGCCACACACTTGGCTCCTTTAAGAACAAAAGTTTCACATACTCCTCGTGTTTGCTGTCTTGCCCTGAGTATGACTGGCTTATTGAATTACCTGTACTGCATGCAGTGCAGCAGAAAATAACTCCATTCTTTGTCAGCGTGGCTACTTCGAACATGCTCTCTCAATGTATACCATGCTCCCATTCCATAATCTCCCAAGTTAAATCTCTGCCAACTCCCACAGTTTTCTTGTCAGTTTTAGTCTATAATCATATGACCCCTTTCCCCAAGGCATCTTTCTGTTCAGTTTCCTCTGTTAGCTGTCATTCAGGAGCACGAGACATGATGCAGTTTCTCTCTTTTCTCACCAAAGTCTTCTACTGTACCCTTTCCACCCACCAGGATCCATTGAGCTGTGCCAAAGTTAGAGGTAGGAAAAACAGTGACACCTGGGTAGGCATGGCTTTTGTAAGCAAGTCCTCATGCTCCCTGAGTACAGAAGATTCCAAGCAGTGGGTCTTCTTGGTATTAGTGGCTTTAAAGGTTCCTGATGAGGATCTGACAGCTGCACATACTATTTTCTGCAGCCAGAGGCTTAGAACTGTACTTAGAACCGGTCTCTCGCTGTCACAAGGTTCACTGAGGCAATGCCCTTGCACTTTCTAGCATTCCATTTCAGTACAATTGCTTTCAGTAGGCACCATTGCTGTTTCTTCCGTTGTGCCCTATGGTTGATGCATTGAAGGTTCGTGCTTCTACCCAGCCGCCAAATTCTGCCAGCAGAACAGCTCTTGCTTCTAGACCGTTTTGGTAGAGATCAGGTAGCATGCTTGGGTGTTCTGCATACATTGGGAGAAAATAAACTGAACTCACAATGCGGTTCCCTCAGGGCCTCATTTTCCCATTCACAACCCCTCACAGTTGGGTTTGAGTTGTGGGTAATATACATATTATACTCCATGGATGAGTGAGAGACTGCAGACATGTCATCTAAACAGACAACCAAGCAGCCTCACTCTCAACACCTTTGAACTCTAGTACTGAATTATTTGTTTATAATTCACAGTTGAGAAGAAGTACATTTCAGACAATGTTGAGGGCATTAATTTGGAGATCTCTCTGATAGTCTTATATCATCTGGTAATAAGTTTTACTTTATAAAATTTGAAAACTAGAAATTGATTGTTCTTCCAGTTTTGAGTATAACCATTTCATCCTGTTAAAATTAATAACATTAATTATAAATATTTCACAGTTTACTGAAGCACTTAATCCTTACACATTTAATGCAATTAATTAGCCTGTTTGGGTTTATAACATCATATTTAAATGCTATTATTTATGCTACTCCATTTTTTGTGATTGTGTTCATACTTTAAAAAGTGCTTTTCAGGTCTCAGTACTTTTTACTAGTTCATTTTTCCCCTCTAATTTGAAGTGTATATCATTTTACTCTTCTTAACAGCATCCCCAGGGATTAGAACAAACACACTTAACTGATTAATATTTAATGTTAGTTTTACCTTTGCTTTCTTGCCAGATGATGCATTCAGCTTTCAATGTTTTAATTCTACCTACCAAACTCCCAAATCAGGTACTATTGCTTTTAAACCGTTTAATTGTTTACATATATAGATTTTTGTACAATATATATTGCATCTTCCATTTGCACTTATCTATGTTTCTTTATCTCATGATTTCCATTTGAATTTAAATTTGGACTTGAGGAATAAATTTTAATATTTCTTTGGGTACATTGTTCTTGCTATAATATCTTGATTTCACCTAGCTGCTGAGGTGTGAAATTTTCTATTATAGGGCTGCAATGTTTGGAAATTAAAAGTATGGGTAAAGTTAAGTGGTCAGGACATTACTGAATAAGCATATTTTGTTAACTATAATTTATGTATTCTGTAAGACATTGTAGGAAGATGAGCAATTTAAAAAGAAAATAAATCATTGCTCAGTCACCCACGGGAAAACACTGATCATAACATGAGTTGCTTTTACAAAGATTCATTAAGTACGGTACCATCCTACTTGGACTCTGTGATTGAGATGGTAGAGTGAATAGAAACCTTAAGCAACTACATTTATATCATGAAGATAAGCACTGACGGGGAAGTGACACCCATTTAATATCAAGTTCAAATATGGATTCTTAAACTGTATCAGCCCCAGGATTAAATATAATTAGGGCATCTGAGGAACTAAGATGTGAATAAAGAAAAATTTAATGATATGTACCTATTCCTTGGTTTTCCAGCAACTAGTGAGAGGAACTTCATAGCTGTTAGTTTCCAACAACTAGCTCTAGCGTTGCTTCTGAGGATTTCAGTTGGATTAGCGCCTTTGTATCTGTGGGCTGTTTGCTGCTCTAGTTCTGAAGAGAGAGAGCCAGTAAGCTATTGCCTTGGTGTTTGACTGTGAAGTAAAGGTAGGCAGTGATGAGGGCTTTTGACAAGGCTTGCCTACTGCCAACAAGTCACATGATAATTCTTGTCTTTATTGTCTCCTAAAATCTCTGTTTCTCCCTCACCTTTGAAAGATGAATTTTCAGGCACCTATTTCTGTTGTAGTGAGATTTTTTTTTCAACTGTTTAAATATTTTATTCTATTCTCTACAGGCTTGCCTGTTTTCTGAGAATCAATTTGATATAATTCTTACACTGTTCTTCTATAGATAAGAAAGCCACATTTTCCTTTTAAAGATTTTATGTTTGATTTACTATATTTTAATATGATATGCCAAAATATAGATGTTTAAGAGCATTAATCCTGCTTGCTGAGATATGTTCTCAAATGAAATCATGAATATATTTTAGACAAATAAATTCAAATTTTGTATCTAATATTGAGATATCAAAATGACTAAGTCTTTATGAAATTTTCTCACCTGTAATCTAAACTCTCATACTTATTATATGCTTACTTTGAAGAAAATGTAGTAATTCATGGAACACACTTAACAAATTAAGCAATCAAGAAACTGATAGGAACTGCGCCAGTGGGATAGCTTATCAGGTAAAGGGACTTGTCATAAAACCTGGCAACCTAAGATTGACATTCAGGCCCCACATGATGGAAGGAGAGAGCCAACTTGTCTTAGCTTGAATTTTATTTCCATAAAGAGATACCATGACCACAGCAACATTCATACAGGAAAATGTTTAATTGGAGCTGGCTTAAAGTTTCAGAGGTTTAGTCCATTATCATCATGGCAGAAAGCATGACAGTGTGCAGGCAGAAATGGTACTAGAGGAGCAAGAGTTTTACATCTTGATCCAAAGACAGCAGGAGACAGTGACACACTGGTTAGACTTGACCTTATAAAACATCAAAGCCCACCTCCATAATAACACACTTCCTCCAACAAGGTTATTCCTACTCCAATGAGGCCACATCTCCCAATAGTGCCACTTTGTATGGCCAAGCATTCAAACACACGAATCTATAGGGGACATTCTTATTCAATCGTGCTATTCTATGAGCCCCAAAGCAGCAATAGAATATAGAAATGAATTCAGTCAAACTTAAAAGTCCCCATAGTCTATAGCAGTCTCAAACTTGTTTGAAAGTCCAAAGTTCAACATCTTTTCTGAGAGTCATGGAAACTATTAACTGTAATCCCTATAAAATAAAAATCAAAAGCAGACAACATACTTCCAATGTATAATGGCATAGGATGAATGTTACTATTCAAAATTGGAGGAAAGGAAGCATAGTGAGGAAATATTGGACCAAAAACAAGGCAGAAAAGTAGCTGGGCAAACTCCAAACTTAGTATCTCCATCAGCTTTGTTAACTGCAACACACTTCCCTCTCTTGGACTGATTCCATCCCCTGTTAGCAGCTCTCTTTGGCTGATATCCTACAGCTCTGGCATCTGTAACAACTTGGGGTCTCCAAGGGAATCCAGGTTTCACTTTCACGCAATGACCTCTTTAGGTCTTCCTGCAGGGACACCGTGACATACACCTGGCCTCAGAGGCTTTCCTCAGTCACAAAGAAAAATTTTATAACCCTTTGCTCTCCTGGATACAAAGCCTGAACCACGTTGCTGAAGCTGATGATTTCTGCTGCTTGCTGGGGCTGGAACATGACCCCTTTGTTCAATTATGTATTTATCAGCTTCCTGTTTTCCATGGTTTCCTTTACAGCCTAAGCTTTGCTGTCCTGGAACTCTGTAGACCAGGTTGACCTTAAACACAGGCACCCTAGTGCCTCTGTCTCTAGAGTGCTGGGATTAAAGACACACCCCAATACAACCTGCTCTGAGCCTTCCTTTAATTCCTATCACAAATGGGAAATTTAGCTGGGAATCTTCCCCTGATGTCACCACCCCTTTTATGCCATTTAATATCTTTAATCTGCTTGTCTTCTTAAACACAAGATTTAGTTCCATTCTATATCTTCATGTGCCCCTCTCTTTTTTTAATTTACTTTTTACATTTTATTAGCTGTATTCCCAGATTGTAACCTCCTCCCTCCTCTCTTCCCAGTTCCACTCTTCCTCCCTCTTCTCCTCTATCACCTTCTCTTAGTCCACAAAATGGGGGAGACCTCCTCCCCTACCCTCTGACTCAAGCCTATCAAGCCTCATCAGGACTGCCTGCATCCTCTTCCTCTGTAGCCTGGCTAGGCCACCCAACCAGAGGGAAGTGATCAAAGAGCCAGCCACTAAATCCATGTCAGAGACAGCCCCTGCTTCCCTTACTAGGGACCCACAAGGATACTGAGCTGCCTATGAGCTACATCTGAGAAGGGTGTCTAGTTCCTCTCCAGGCATGGTCCTTGGTGCATCAGTCTCTGCAGGGCCCCCTGGGACCAGATGTGTTTGCTTTGTGGAGTGCTGTCCCACCCAGGTCTTTCTATCCCCCAACGCTTCCATAAGATTCCCTGCACTCTGCCTAAAGTTTACCTGTGAATCTTAGCATCTGTTTAGATGGCCTGATGGGTAGAATCTTTCAGAGGACATCCTGCCCTCTTCCTTCTTTTCAAATGCTTCGGGTGTCTATCCTATTTGCCCTTCTGAATGAGAATTAAGCATCCATCCTCCCTAGGGTCCTCCTTTTTCTTTAGCTTCTTTAACTCTGTAGATTGTAATGTGGTTTTCCTGTATTATAGGGATAATATCTGCTTATAAATGATTATATATCATGCATGTCTTTCTGGTTATGGGTTTCATCACTCACGATGATCTTTTCTTGTTCCCACCATTTGCCTGAAATTTTCATGATTTCCTTGTTTTTAAAAGCTGAGTAGAATTCCATTATGTAAATGTACCACAATTTCTGTATCTATTCTTCAATTGAGAGGCATCTAGATATTTTCCAGTTTCTGGCTATTACAAATAAAGCCTCTATGAACATGGATGAGCAAATGTCCTTGTTGTATGATGGAGCATCTTTTGAGTATATGCCCAGGAATAGTACAGCTGGGTCTTGAAATAGAGCTGTTCCCAATTTTCTGAGAAAGTACCAGATTGATTTCCAAAGTGGTTGTACATGTTTGCATTCCCATCAGCAATGAAGGAGGGTTCCCCTTTCTTCAAAACATCCACAGCATGTGCTGTCATTGAGTTTTGATCTTAGCCATTTGATGGGTATAAGGTGAAATCTCAGGGTCATTTTGATTTGCATTTCCCTGAGAACTAAGGATGTTGAACATTTCTTTAAGTGTTTCTCCACCATTCGATATTCCTCTGTTAAGAATTCTCTGTTTAGCTCTGTACCCCATTTTTAATTGGATTATTTGGTTTGTCAGTGTTAATTTCTTGAGTTCGTTATATGTTTAGAATATTAGCCCTCTGTCAGATATACGATTGATGCAGATCCTTTCCCAGTCTGTAGGCTGTTCTCATGACAGAGTCCTTTGCTTTACAGAAGCTTTGTGGTCTCGTGAGGTCCCATTTATTAATTGTTGATCTTAGAGCTGTGCTGTTCGTGTTCTGTTCAGGAAGTGGGAAGACATAGGAAGACATAGGAAGTGTTTCCTATGTCAAGGAGTTCAAGGCTCTTCCCCACTTTTTCTTCTCACAGATTTAGTGTGTCTGGTTTTATATTGAGGTCTTTGATCCACTTTGGTTTTTAGATTTAGTTTTTAGATCCACTTTAGATTTTAGTTTAGTGCAGGGTGATAAAAATGGATCTATTTGCATTTTTCTACATGTGGACATCTAGTTAACCAGCACCATTTGTTGAAGATGTTATTTCTTTTCCATCGATGGTTTTGGCTCCTTTGTCAAAAACCAAGTGTTTTAGGTATGTGGGTCTATTTCTGGGTGACAGAGTTGATTCCCTTGATCCACCATTCTGTTTCTATTCCAGTACAATGCAGTTTTTATTACTCTTATGCTATGGTACAGCTTGAGATCAGGGATGGAGATATCTTCTGAAGATATTTTATTACAGAAGATCATTTTAGCTATTCTGGGCTTCTTTTTTTTCCATATGAGAGTTGTTCTTTGAAGGTTTGTAAAGAACTGTGTTGGTATTTTGATGGGAATTGCATTGAATCTGTAGATTGCTTTTGGTAAGATGGCCATTTTCACTCTGTTGACCCTACCAATCCATGAGCATGGGAGATCTTTCCATCTTTGATATCTTCTTCAATTTCTTTCTTCAGAGATTTGAAGGGTTTTGTTTGTTTGTTTGTTTTTGTTTTTGTTTTTTTGTTTTTTTTTTTGTACTTGATTGGTTAGAGGTACACCAAAATCTTTTGTTTGTTTGTTTGTTTGCTGGTACTGGGAAGGGTGTTGTTTCCTAATTTCTTTCTCAGCCCATTTGTCTTTTGTATATAGGAGGGCTACTGATTTTTTTTTTAATTTTGTATCTAGCCACTTTGCTGAAGATATTTATCAGCTAGAGGAGGTTAGTGGTAGAATTTTTGGAGTCACTTCTGTATACTATCCTATCATCTGTAAATAGTGATACTTTGACATTTTCCTTTCCAATTTGTATCCTGTTAGTCTCCTTTAGTTGTCTTATTGTTCTAGCCAAGACTTCTATTACTATATTGAAGAGATATGGAGAAAGTGGGCAACCTTGACTTGTCCCTGATTTCAGTGGAATTGATTTAAGTTGTTCTCCATTAAGTTTGACATTAGCTATAGGTTTGCTGTATATCAGCCCTGAGTTTGATTATTTCCAGCTGTCTACTCTTCTTTGGTGTATTTGCTTCTTCTTTTTCTAGGGTTTTTAAGTGAGCCATTAGGTTGCTTGAATGTGCTGTCTTGAATTTCTTCTTGAAGGCACTTAGTGCTATGAACTTTCCTCTTACTACTGCTTTCATTGTGTCCCATAATTTTGGGTATGTTGTGACTTCATTTTCATTGAATTTTAGAAAATCTTTAATTTCTTTCATGATTTCTTTCCTGAGCCAGTAGTCACTGAGAAGACTGTTGTTCATTTCCTGTCTGTGTGTAGGCCTTTGTTATTTCTGTTGTTGAGGTCTAGCTTTAGTCCATGGTGGTCTGGTGGGATACAGAATATTATTTAAATCTTGTATCTGTTGAGGATTCTTTTGTGACCACTGCATGGTCAATTTTGGAAAAGGCTCCATGAGATGCTGAGAAGAGGGTATATTATTTTTTGTTTACGTGAAAAGTTCCATAGATATCATCTGTTAGGTCCATTTGATTCACAACATATGTTAGGGTCATTATTTCTCTGTTTAGTTTCTGTTTCTTTGACCAGTCCTTTGGTGAGAATGGGATGTTGAAATCTCCTACTATTGATATGTGGGGTTTGATGTGTGGTTTAAACTTTATTAATGTTTCTTTTAGAAATGTAGGTGACCTTGTATTTGGGGCATAGATGTTCAGAATTGAGATGTCTTCTGGGTGGATTCTTTTATGAGTATGAAGTGTCCTTCGTCATATTTTTTGATTAATTTTGTTTGAAAGTCTATTTTTTTAGATGTTAAAATGGTTGTTTGAGCATGCTTCTTGCGTCCATTTGCTTGGAAAACCTTCTACCAGACTCACAGGTAATGTCTATCTCTGCGGCTGAGCTGTGTTTCTTTTATGCAGCAGAATGGTGGGTACTGTTTATGCATCCATTCTGTTAGTCTGTGTCTTTTAATTGGAGAGTTGAGTCCATTTGTGTTGAGAGAGATTAATGACCACTCACAGTTAGTTCCTTTTATTTTTATGTTGGTTGTGGTAGTATGTTTGTGTGCTTGTCTTCTTTTGGTTTTGCCATAGTGAAGCTATTTATTTCCTGTGTTTCCTGGGTGTTGTTAGCTTCCTTGGGTTGGAGTTTTCTTCCTAGTATATTTTTGTAGGGCTGGATTTGTGTATAGGTACTATTTAAATTTGTTCTTGTCATAGAATATCTTGTTTTCTCCATCTATGGTGAGTGAAAGTTTTGCTGAGTATACTAGTCTAGACTGGTATCTGTGGTCTCTTAGAGTTTGCAGGACATCTGCCCAGGCCCTGCTGGCTCTTATGGTCTCTGCTGAAAAGTTAGATATGATTCTCATAGGTTTTCCATTATATGTTACTTGGCCTCTTTCCCTTGCAGCTTTTAATATTTTTTGTTTTGTTCATTTAGTGTTTTAATTATTTTATGGTGGGAGTATTTGTCTTTTCTGGTCTAATCTATTAGGTGTTTTGTAGGCCCCTTGTATGCTTTTAGGCATCTCTTTCTTAAATTGGAGAAAATTTCTTCTGTGATTTTGTTGAAAAATATTTTCTGGGCCTTGTTGCCAGGAATCTTCTCTTTTTTCTATTTTTCTTATTCCTAGGCTTTGTCTTTTCATGCTGTTCTTGATTTCTTGTACGTTTTGTTTCAGGAATTTTTTAGATTCAATATTTTCTTTGGTGGATGCATCAATTTATTTTATTGTAGTTCTAAACTTGAGATTCTTCCTGCATTTCTTATATGCTGTTGGTGATGTTTACCTCTGTAGTTCCTGTTCTCTTCTCTTAGTTCTTTCTTTCCAGGATTGCCTCAGTTTGTGCTCTCTTTATTGTTTCCATTTCCATCTCCAGATCTTAAACCATTTTATTTATTTCCTTAACTTGATAGTTTGCGTTTTCGTGTATTTCTCTGAGTGATTTATTGATTTTTCCTCACAAAAGGCCTCTCTAAAGTCCTCAATCTGTTTGACTGTATCTTTCTGTATTTCTTTAAGGATTGTATTTGTTTCCTCCAATCTTTATAAGCACAGATTTATGGTCATTTTCTTGTGTTTCATTTGTGTTAGAATGTCCAGGGATGATTGTCTTGAGATAACTGGGTTCTGTAGATCTCATATTGCTTTGGCTTTTGTTGATTGTATTTTTTGGCTAGCCTTTAGCTATTTGGTTGATTTTGACATTGTCTGTTAGTTCCTGGTGCCTGCTGAAGTTCTGGGAAGGGGGGTTGCAGAAGAGCCCTAGGCAGAAATCTGGCTGATCCTGTAGGAACCCTCCTCAGATTAGTGAGTATGGTCTTTGACTGGCAGGTAGTTCTCAGGGGACTGCTTGTGGTCCTTTTCAGATGTATGACCCTGTGGAGTAACTGGACTCCTCAGAAGCCTATGGGCTCCCCTTTTTACCAGGGGAAGTCCTAGAGACAGCTGTACTACCACTGGCTTTCTTGATCTGAGGTTGATGAACTTCAGTTACCCTGACACTGTGTTCCCACACTGAGCACAGCCAATTTGGAAAGCCAGCAAGCCCAGAGATTTGGTCTACCTCCCTAGGGAGATGGCTTGAGCTTTGGAGTGTCATCTGGGACTGTTGCCATGTCTCCTAGGTGTCACGAGGCCCTGAGGTTGGAGCTGCTTGACCCAGTACTCAGAAGGTATTCCCTGGCCTGTGAGAGCAGCATGCATGTGTGTGGCTATACACTGAGACCCTGCGCCTTCAGGAAATTGGAAACTTTTCCAGAGATTAGCCAGTGATGTGAGGTTGGATCAGCTTGTTCCCTCACTGTGGGGTCTCCTTTCAGATGGGAGACCCAGATACTCGTGTTTGGAGCCCACAATTTTGTCTGGGACAGTGAGCATAGAATGCTATACCTGTGACTCCGTAGATGCTGGAGACTTCATGCAGGTGAGAGCCCAGGAACTTCTCTGGGGATTAGATAGGTGACCTGAGGTTGGACCTGCTTATTTCCCTCACCGTGGGGTCTTCTTCACCTGGGAAACACAAACCCTGGTGTGGGGGCCTATAGTTCAGGTTTTTCTGTCAGTTGCTGTATGGTCACTGCTGTTCTGCTGATCAGACAGTGTGCAATCAGGGAGGGCTGCTTTTCCGGAATCCCAAGTGGCCCTTTTCTCCTTGAACTGTAAATTTTTATTGTTCCTCGCTCAGCTTGCTTCTTTTCATTAAAATGCTTGTCATAAGTGTGAACAGTAGTAACCACACCACAGAGTCAACACTAGACTGTTCTGAGATTTGCTTTGCCCATGTAATTAATCCAAACTCTTCATTTTAGCCTGAGGCCAACTTTTCAAACAAAGGCAAAAAGCAGCTAAATTCTTTGCCAAAATATCGCAAGAACAGTCTCCAGGTCACATATTAACATTCTTCTCTGAAACCTCTTGATATGGCCTTGATTTAAGCCACATTTAAGCATCCAACTGCTTTCCTAATCCAAATTCCCAAAGTCCACATTACTCCAAACAAAAACATGGTCTGACCTATCACAGCAATGCTCCAGTACCTGGGACCAACTTCTGTCTTAGTTTGGGTTTTATTGCTATGAAGAGACAGCATGACCATGGCAACTCTTATAAAGGAAAACATTTAATTGGGGTTAGCTTAGAGTTTCAGGGGTTTAATCTATTATCGTTATGGCAGGGAGCATGGCAGTATGCAAGCAGACATGGTGCTGAAGGAGCCAAGAGTTCTAGATCTTGGTCTACAGGCAGCAGAAAGGAGACTGTGAGCCACAATGGGTGTATCTTGAGCATTTTAGACCTCATAGCCTATCCTCCACAATAACACACTTCCTCCATCAAGACCACACCTACTCCAACAAGGCCACTTCTCCTAATAGTGTCAACCCTATGGACCAAGCTTTTAAACATAATTAGTCTGTGGGGGCCATCTCTCTTCAAACAACCATACCTACTTACTTATCTGGTCTTGGAAGAAATTTTACAGTAATCTTTAACTGGTACAGATATTTTAAATTTTGTTTCTTTCAGTATAATCTAGTAAAAACATTGTTCTCATTCAGATGAAAGCTTTCCTCATCCACAACCCAAACCTAGCTAATGATGAAGAAGCTTAGAGGGGTTGGTCTTGCTACATTCTCCTCACTATTTGCTCATCAAGTGCTGCTCCCTACAAGTCTTGTTCATCCTGTTAAAATGATTCAGAAAGATCTTGAAATTAGAGTTGCAATCTGTTCTTTCGTTAACATGCTCTGCAGTGCAGGTCAATCTGTGGACTCACCAATCATTATCAATACCATGTTCACCTGTGATTTCATGATAGCTTTCCTGTGCTACCTGCTACAACACTTTTTATGATCCTTTCATCTCTAGTCCATCCTGTGGCTATGCTAATCCTGAGAAGTGGTATGAGCAAAGCTCCTCTTAACTGATTCAACTTTCTCATCTTTTATTGAGCTCAGATCTGGCCCAGGGGATACATAAACTTTCCTTTGTTGGATATTTCTAGCACCGCACTTTCTTTAAGGTCTGCAACCATAAGATTTTTTATGCCAAGCTACTCATAAAACAGTGCCAATAAATCCCAGCATTTAGGAGACAGAGGGGATGTGGTCTCCTTAAAGAAATCCTTTCACCAAGCATGTCCCTTCTCCACATCCTAGAGCTGGAAGTGCTCTATCCTGGACTGGATTTGGCATCACTTTTTAGTGAAGTGTGTGTAGATGCTTAGGCTCCCATGTACTCATACACATATAATACACAAATGAACCCCAATGGTCTTAACTTTAGAGACTCACCCACAACTAGGACACAGGATTGCTCTTACTTTATCATCTACATATAGAAACTCAACAGAACGCCAGAAAAACTTAAGATGATAGGTAGAAGTTTTGCTTTTTGTGTATACAGTAACTTAGTACATTGCATTTTAATAAAAAGAAAATATGATGTTATTTCTTGAGGGCATGGTGACCCTGACATGTAATGTGAGGCGAGAGAACTAAAAATTGAAACTTTTTTGGGCTACAAGCACCACATTTGAACAAGCAGCTATGGACAAAACAACAACAAAAAATAAGAAGTTAAAGTAATGGAAGAACTAAAACAGATGACTCAAGTATAAAGAAAGGCTCCTGGTAGAAAGCAAAACATTCCCCCAAAGCAAGCTGGACTGGAACTCTGCTTTTGTTTGTTTGTTTTTGTTTCTTAAAAGATTTATTTATTTTTATTTTACTTTAATTAAATGATTTATTTATTAATTTATTACTTTTTGGTTTTTTTGAGACAGAGTTTCTGTGTATAGACTGGATGGACTGGAACTCTGTAGAGGAGGCTAGCCTCGAACTCAGAGATCTGTGCCTATGCTTCCCAAGTGCGAAAGTGTGCACACTTAACCACTATGTTATGCTGCCATCTCTCCCCCAAATCAGGAAAGTGGATGAATTAATGTCTCTTTCCTGTTTACAATTTCCCATCACTCCATTTTTCTGATATCTAGAAGCATGAACAATATTCCTAGGTGCATGTAATGTATTTTTAAATGATATTTTAAAAGATTCACATTAAAAATCCCAATAGGAAAAGACCTCATGGGTTCCCTTTAAGAATAAGAAACTGAAAGCTGAATTGCTAATGTTCAAAACAAGCTTCCATCTCTTGATTTGCATTATAAAACTTGAACCTAATGAACCACCAGTGGTATAAATGCCTTAGAAGCTAGGTTGCCAATTAACATCTTTTTGGGTGTGCAGAGATAACCAAGCATAGAAAAAGTTAAACAAATTTGATTTTAATGTAATTACGTTGGAGACTAATTTAATCAGATATTTATCAGAGTTCCCCATGGATTCTCTACAGCAGCAGCATTCATATTGTTTTCCTAAACCTTCACCACAGCTAGTCCTTTTGTGGAAATAAGCAAAGAAGACTTTGGCAGAGCCATGGAACCTGATGTCTCTCACTCACCCTTCCAGCTGACCAGAAAAATGTTCTTCCTCACTTTGAAACATGAGCATGTTTGTATCATAAAACATTGTGACCATTTTGTTACTCAGGATCTTTTGTTTGTTTGCATCCTTAAAGTGTAAACACATCTGCAGTGACAGAAGAAAGGCTGATACTTTGTCCAATTTATGTCATGGTGCTGTTTTTCACCTACTCTAAAGGCCTTTCAAATTTCAGAAAGTAGCTATAATTCTTCATTTGAATATCTTCATGCAGAGCCCCATCTGCAGTAGATTCAGAGTCCTGTAAAATACATTTTTCCCTTGAGCAACAATTTTATTCACTTTCTGAAATGTTTCCTAAATCTATTATGGACCATCCACTTTCCTTTTGTACAGCATTAAGCTTTAGAAACGGAAACATGATAAAGGTTGCTGTTGAGTTCTGTGTTTTCATCCACAGACATCTTACACCGGATTGTCAGAGTTCTGGAGGGAATGACTTTGACTTCTCATTCATTTTCATGCTCTGTAATAGACAGATGTAGTTGTTGCCTTGGCTTTGTCCTTCTAAAAATAAGCTGAGAGAAGCAAAGTGGGAAGAAAGATGGTGAATAGTCATTTTTGGTGGTAACATTTTAGAAAAAGGTAAATGAAGAATTTACCTTGCAGATTAATTAGTGAGAGATTGTTCAGTAGAGAAAGGATTCTTTTAAAAGGTTCCTGAATTCCTAAACATATCAGTGGGTATTCCTAAGTGTGTGTGTGTATGTATGTGTGTGAGAAAGAGAGACAGACAGACAGGCAGAAAGACAGAGACAGACAGACAGGTATAGGTAGACTGAGTTTGAGGAAATGCTATACTATATATGCATTCTATATATGCCATCTATAGAGAAACAGAACAGTGAAAATATTATAAAAATATAAACAATTTTTAGAAGACAGACTTTAATACAGTGTTCCCTGGCTTAACAGATGACTGAAAATTATTTTTTTAAATGGTGTTTTTATTCATACTTTTACAGCTATCTATCTGCTACACAATAGTTCCCTGAAAGCCCAAGGCTAATCAAGTTGAACAACAGTCAAAATGAATTTTCTCTTTCTTCCCAAGCCCCATCTTTCTCAGGAAAAAGTCCTTTCCTACTCCTTCTGCTCTGAATCCCCACTTTTCCTGTGGCATAGCAGCTGTGTTTAACTTGATGAATTTAAATACGATGCAACAGATGCTGATGAGATCTATGTTCGTCATAATAAAAAAGCAAGCAATTCAAGATTTCTGTTCCCTAGACGCAGTGTCAATTTTCACCATTTACAATTCAAAGATCCCAAGTATATACAGGGCATAAATTCCTTCAAAGAGGGTGTTCATTTTTTCTGCCAATGATAATATAAATACTTTAGGTCTCATTGCTGCTCAAAAGGGGCTTCTCTTCCCTTTTTAGGTGACATGTGTTGGCAAAAGTGACAATGTGTTGGTCATAACGTTTAATGGAAAAGAATCCTCTGTTTTTTCATAAGCCAAACAACTGAATCAGCAAAAGCAAAGAGTCTTGGATAAATGAAAGTTGTTTGTATTTGAAGAGTGTATGGGAAGAGTGTTAGATTGTGTTCTAGAGGTTGGAAATTGGCTGTAAGCAAATCTTCTTTTGTTAATGAGCTATAATTGTGTTCCTGGATAATTACCTGATTATTAACTTAAAGCCGAGACAAATGTTCTTTTTAGGATCACCTCAACCTTCCAATTTGCTGCCATGTTATAGAAGAGAAAAAAAGAGACTTTAATGAATCCTCACTATTCATTAAGCCTTGGATTAGCACAGTGAGATCACTCGGGCACATCTTATAGTAAAAATTAAATCAGGTAACTTGAGTCATATGCTGTTCAAGTGCTTGGTGTCCTAGTTTGTTATAGATGCTATGACAAAATACTTTAGGTGAGGCAATTTGTTAGTAAAAGAGATTCATTTCTCACAGTGATAGATCTGAGAATATCAGCGTTAAATAACTGGCAAGTTGCTTAGTGTGGTGGTATCTTGGTATCTTCTTCATAGATGGTACCTCTTTCGGTGTCTTCAACAAGGCAGAGGTGGGTAAAGGGATCCCTTGCACCTCTTGTATGAGGCTGTTGATTCTATTCACAAAGTTCTGCCACGGACCTAACCAACTTAAAGCATCTACCTTCACTTCCTCCTTGGTGATTAATACTACCTCATTGGTGATTAGACTTGAAGTATTATTATAGGCGAGGAACACATTCAGAAAGTGGCTTAGGGCTTCATAAACTAGCTCAATTACCTTGCAAAATGCCAAGATATATAATTTCTAATCGACCTTCCTCTGTTCACTGGAGGGGTGGCTGTGCTATTGACTTTCAAAGAATAAAATAAGAGTTATCACTGGGAATTACCTACAGGTTGTGTCCAGCCATATTTGAATTTATCTCAACAATATTGTCTTGAGAAGCCCAAAGTTTTGTGGAAATATTCCAATGTTTTATTCTTCTTCCATGCTTAAAAAATAGTAACCATGTCCATGCATTTTGCTATTTGAACTCATTATTCACATAATTGTCTGAAAAACATGTAAACTTTTCAAAAATTTAAAGAATTTGGCTTGCTTGGTGATTGGAAGATGTGGTCATCTATATAATTATATTTAGGTTTGACAATTATGTTTTAAGGAACCCAATATACATTCTAAAGATCTCCAAACATGCATTTCCTTCAGTTTTTGCATCTTCCAAATGCATGAAAAGATGCTGTTGTTTAACTAGCAGAATTTACAGCAGCATACAGTAATAAATATGAGAGCTATGTTGAGGAAATTTGCACCTTGCATACAAATCAGAGCTTGAAGAGTCAGATTTATGCAACATGCTCACATCTGGAAAGTACACATGCCAAACGTTTCCTATCAGTCCAGATGTTTAGTGACTACAACATTCTTCAATTCATGCATACATTTTTCTACCAGGAATAAACAGGTCCCAGGCTGTCTCAGGATCCAGGAGTGTCTCAGGTACTGTTGTGATTCCTGTTAAGGTCCAAATCTTATCATCCAGTGTCTGGTTGTTAAGATTTATTATACTTCAAAATTACCAATAGTTTATAACTTTCTCAGTAAGATTTTAGTAAAATTTGAACATAACACATGTGTGCACAGCAGCATAGACTTTATATTCCCAGATTCACAAAAATAAGGAATTTCTTCTGAGGCTTAAGGAGAAACAATCTGTGAAGTTTATCCCATCTTGTTTATTTGAAAGGGTATGACAATGTAGGAACTTGGATTTTTTGTTTGTTTGTTTGTTTGTTTAAATTTTCTCTCTTACCCACCCCTTACTTAAGACTACTTCTAAATTCCCAGTTTAGAGACTTACTCTAGAAAACTTTAGTGATCATTTAGAAGCCAGTTTAAATGCTAGCTCCTTGGAAACTCTCCCCTAATCTTGTCTAAAAATGAATGGCTACCATTCTTTTCCTCTGGCAGCATTGTTGTGTCAATATCTATATCTTTAGCATTTTTCCTGCAATTTAAAGTCATTTATGTTCATACCTATCTGCTTCATTAGAACTCATCAAAGATGAGAGAGGGTACATAAATTTTGAAAGGCTTTTACTGAGTAGAACTTTCAATTGATTGTACTTTAAATTCAGCATATATAGGGGCCTAAGAAGTGGCTCAGAGATTGAGAGGTCACACTGTTCTTGCAGCAGATCCAAGATCTGTTCTCAGCATCCAGATCAGGAAGTTCATAATCTCCCATAAGGCCAGGTCCAGAAGGTTCAATGCCTTCTGGCCTCTGTAGGCACTGTGCCCAAAGCTATGTAAACACAGATAGACACATACACACAATTAAAAGTAAAAAGTAAAATGAAAGTAGACATACTTGGTTTGTGGAGATGATTTAAATGGTAAAGCATTTGCTTTGAAATCATGAGGTTCTGAGTTCAGATATCCAAATGCAGACAAATCTGGCCAGGGTAGCATGTGGCTATAAACCAAGTGTTCCAGTGGCAATGTGGAGGCAGAAAAAAATTTACCAGATGCTTTCAGGCCAGCTAGCCTGGCATGGGTAGTGGAGAACAAGAGACCCTACCTAAAACAGGGTAGAAGGTGAGAACCAACAGTTAAGGTTTTCCTCTCATCGCACACATAGCATGATATGTGTGTGCCCACACTCACACACATGAATATACACACATACGTCATAAACACATACACAAAGAAAAAATAATCCAACTATTGGCATGCATTTATGAATGTGCTAGTTCTGAGCTCCGAATTACAATGGACTCGACAAGCGTTCTGTCAAATACACACACACAAATGACTTTAGTAAGCCAACTGGCAGGTGCAACGAGTTTGTGTCCCGTGTGTCAGATCTGCTGTGTGTCTGGAGCCTTCTACACAATTCCCTGGCTAAGGGAACAGGAGATGTCTTAAAGTTGAAAACACAGAGGAAAGAGCTGCTGAATTCCCATGAATTGTCCCCATGAAGCTAGGCAAGTGTCCAGCTTTGACTTACTTAAGATAAAAGCATATCCTGGACAGCATTGCCACAGGATATGGTCTACCTGTCCTTAACCTCTCAACAGTCTTCTCCATTATCAGGAGTGGAGTAGAACATATGCTGTACCATATTAAAAATTAAGCATTATTGTGGATAAGCATTATAGCGGAAGTTTTATATAAGGTTTGGTAAGGTTTGCTGTTTCGGGTGTTCACCAGGTGTGACAATGGAAACATTTTCCCCTCAGGTAAGGAAATGTTACTGTGTCTTGTGTGAAGCAAAGGATGATAGGACCCAGGGATCTGGCATCTCCATTTGTGAACTGAAAGTATCATGCTCAGTGGCAACAATGAGAGGTAGGGATAACTTGGCTTTGTTGAACACTAAGGAATTCTTTTAATTATGCTAAGAGCTTTGGGATAAGATAAGTAAATGTCTAGGAATTTTTGTAATTGTTCTGCTTTCAGAAGACTGAAATAGGTCTGATTTCCCAAGTTCAAATTTTTCGTTTTTCGTACCTTTAAGGACATGTATATCTCTATATATTCTAACAGCCATCCAAGTTTATTTTAATTCCATTCTCTCTCTCATAAGGCTTCTCCTTTTTTGGTAAATCATACATGCTAGGAGCAATAGTTGGATGACTAAATGATCTTCTTATATATTTGTTCCATTGCAGCAAAAGATTGTGTTTAAAGAGTAAATATAGCTACATCTGAGCTTATCTCCATGCATGGTCCTTGGTTGGAGTATCAGTCTCAGGAAAGACCCCTGTGACCAGATATTTTGATTCTGTTGCTTTCCTTGCGGAGCTCCTGTCCCCTCCAGGTCTTTCTAGCTCCCCCTTCTTTCATAAGATTCCATGCACTCTGCCCAAAGTTTGTTTATGAGACTCAGCATCTGCTTTGATACCCTGCCGGGTAGAGTCTTTCAGAGGCCCTCTGTGGTGGCTCCTGTCCTGTTCCCTGTTTTCTCCTTCTTCCAATCTCCATCCCATTTACCTTTCTGAATGAGAATTGATCATCTTTCCCAGGGTCTTCCTTCTTCCTTAGCTTCTTTAGATGTACAGATTTTAGCTCCAAGTGGGTTCCCTAGTAAGGGAAACAGGGACTGTCTCTGACATGACTGGCTCTTTGGTCAGCTCCCCCCTGAGGAGAGAGCAGCTTTAACAGGCCACAGAGGAAGACAATGCTGCCAGTCCTGATGAGACCTAATAGGATAGGGTCAGATGAAAGGAGAGGAGGACCTTCCCTATCAGTGGACTTGGAGAGGGGCATGGGTAGAAAAGTAAGAGGGAGGGTAGGTTTGGAAGGGAATGAGGGGGGCTACAACTGGGATACAAAAAATAAATTCTAATTAATAAAAAAACAGTAAAAAAAGAACACCAGTAATATTTAAAATAAAGAATAAAAGAAAAAAAATAGGTATTTGGTTTTCAGAAAGAAAAAAAAAGAGTAAATATAGTCTATTGTTCTTAAAAAAATAACAACTCTATGCTGGTGAATTTTAAGTCTCAAGTTAACATGGCCAAGAGGTACCTAGACTAAACTTTTTTTTTTTTTTTTAATTTTTTGGAGTTTCTTGAGACAAGATCTCTTTATGTAGTCCTGGCTGTTCTGGAGTTTGCTATCTAGACCAGACTGGCTCATAAAGATCCCCATACCTTTGCCTTCCGAGTGCTTGGACAAGTGAATATTGTTTTATGATTGTCTGAGAGGACATTTTAAATGAGGCTGAATTTAGGTTTGGTGCATTGCATTTGCCATGAGGCTAGATATCATTCGCTCCACTAAGAATCTGGGTAGAACAAAAGGGGAAGAAAAGAGGCATTTGCCTCTCAGGCCTTTTGACCATAGTTCATGGTTTGATGGGGATCTCTCATCTAGTGTCACCAGGAAGAGATTTATGTCATCACCAGTGCTGGTCGTTTAGTCTTCAGATTTAGCTGGAATCAATCCATCTGATTTTTTCAGTCTCTAGCTGTCCCACTGTAGATTGTAAAAAATTTCAGCATGTAAAACCTTTTCAGTTTTCATATATAAAGTCTCTATTATCTCTGCATCTTTCACAATAAATAGGAAGAATATATTTACATTCTGTAGTTGGTAAAGGATGTGATCCAAAAAACAAGAATTGGATCAGAAAGTAAGAAAAGCAACTCACATTCAGGAAGAAGGAGCAGTTCCCTAATAATAAGAAAGCCTCCTGAGAATACCTTTCAAACCATAACAAGGCTTACACTCTCAAGTCTTTTCTACTCACAAACATGAACATTGAATTAGTATTTATTAAATATAAAGTTAGTTTGAAATTTAGAGGAGCACACAGGATTGTAAGCCTCTTATAGAAAGTTGAGTCTTTCACTTGCTTAGTTAGAGTCACACCAAGGAACTTTATGTTATTAGTGGCTATTTTCAAGGGTGTAGTTTCCCTAATTTCTTCCTCGGCTCTTTTGTCTTTGGTATACAGGAGGGCTTCTGATTTTTTTTTTTTTAGTTAATTTTGTATCCAGCTACTTTGCTGAAGGTGTTTATCAGCTGAAGGAGTTCTCTGGTTGAATTTTGGGGGTCTCTCATGAATACTATCATATCATCTGAGAATAGTGAAACTTTGACCTCTTCCTTTCTGATTTGTATCCCCTTGATCTCCTTTAGTTGTCTTATTGCTCTAGCTAGGACTTCAAGCACTATGTTGAAGAGATATGGAGAGAGTGGGCAACCTTGCCTTGTCCCTGATTTCAGTGGGATTGATTTAAGTTTCTCTCCATTGAGTTTGATGTTGACTAAAGGCTTGTTGTATGTTGCCTTAACTAGGTTTAGGTATGTGCCTTGTATCCCTGATCTCTCCAAGACTTTAAACATGAATGGATGTTCAATTTTGTCAAATGCTTTTTCAGCATCTAAGGAGATTATCATGTGATTTTTTTTCTTTCAGTTTGTTTATATGGAGGATCACATTGATGGATTTCAGTATGTTGAGCACTCCTGCATACCAGGGATGAAGCCTATATCTGACAGAGGGCTGATATCCAGAATATATAAAGAACTAAAGAAGTTAAAAAGCAATCCAATTAAAAATGGGGTGCAGAATTCTCTGTAGAGGAATATAGAATGGCAGAGAAACACTTAAAGGAATGTTCAAGGTCCTTAGCCATCAGGTAGATACAAACCAAAACGACCCTGAGATTTCACCTGACACACCTGACATCAGAATGGCTAAGATAAAAAATTCAAGTGACAACAGATGCTGGAGAGGATGTGGAGAAAGGGGAACCCTCCTCCATTGCTGGTGGGAATGTAAACTTGTACAACCACTTTCGAAATAAATCTGACCCTTTCTCAGAACATTAGGAATAGTGCTACCTCAAGATCTAGCTATACCACTCCTAGGCATATATCCAAAAGATGTTCAAGTACACAAAAAGGATATTTACTCTATAATGTTTGTAGTAGCTTTATTTGTAATAGCCAGAATCTGGAATTAACCCAGATGTCCTCAAGGGAGGAATGGATACACAAATTGTGGTATATTTACATAATGGAGTACTACTCAGCAATTTAAAACAAGGAAACCATGACATTTGTAGGCAAATGATGGGATCTAGAAAAAATCATCCTGAGTGAGGTATCCCAGAAGCAGAAAGACACATGAGGTATATACTCACCTATAAGTGGATACTAGACCTATAAATAGGCTAAACATACTAAAATCTGTACACCTAAAGAAGATAAACAGAGGACCTAGGGTAAGATGATCCATCCTCACTTAGAAAGACAAATGGGATGGACATTGGAAACAGGAGAAAACAAGTAACAGGACAGGAGCCTACCACAGAGGGCCTCTGAAAGACTCTACCTAGCAGTGTGTCAAAGCAGATGCTAGACTCACAATCAAACTTTGGGCAGAGTGCAGGGAATCATATGAAAGAAGGGGGAGTTAGTAAGATTTGGATAGGACAGGAACACCAAAAGGACCAAATATATCTGGGCACAGGGGTCTTTTCTGAGACTGTTTCTCCAACCAAGGACTGTGCATGGTATAACCTAGAACCCCTGCTCAGATGTAGCCTGTGGCAGCTCAGTATACAAGTAGGTACCCTAGTAAGGGGAACAGGGACTGTCACTGACATGAACTCAGGGGTTGGCTTTTTGACCTCTCCTCCCCCCCCCTCGCCCCTTGAGGGAAGAAGAGCCTTGCTAGGCCACAGAGGAAGACATTGCAACCAGTCCCGAAGATACCAGATAAGCTAGGGTAAGATGGAAGGGGAGGAGGACCTCTCCAATCAGTGGACTTGGAAAGGGGCAGGGAGGAGATGAGAGAGGGAGGGTGGGATTGGGAGGGAATGAAGAAGGGGGCAACAGCTGCGATACAAAGTGAATAAACTGTAATTAATATAAAAAATAAAAATTTAATTAAAACAAGAAAGTTAAGTCTTTCCTTTTCCCTTACTTGTGTTCTTTGGGAATCTTTTTGTATTTATGTGTTACGGTTTGGTTGATACCCAAACCTAAGGGGTTTTAAAATGTTTTTGACTTAATTTTAAGATCATATTGCTTAAATGAAATGTAACTTTATTAAGTAATGATAAAAATAAAACGGGTGTGTGTGAAAACATCAGGATGTTTTTTTTGTTTGTTTGTTTCTTTTCTACTAATAGCCTACAAACTTTATCTCACTGAAGATCATGTTTCCATAATTTTATCTGGAAATTATAGAACACCAAGGACTGGGTATCAACAGTGTTTTTCTGGAGGATATCTTCAATTGTACATCTCTTGACAACCTTTCAACCCAGAAATATTACAGGAAACTGCAATAGAACACAGGTGAGTCGTACACTTCCAAACTGGGTTCAAGGCAGAGGAAAGATCTTTCATAAAACTTTTCTGTGAAAGAAAGTTCCCTGCCTAGTAACAGGCAGTGGCAAATCATGCTAGTTGGGCCAATGCAGCTATTACTTCAGTTTGTAAAAAAGATTTTCACAGTTATTCTCAGTTGTTTGCCTGTTATCTATGCCTAGTTTTGTGCTAAGTGGAAGAGCAGAAGAAAGTAAAGAAACTGATTTACATGTTCACTTTCAGCATGTTGATTCTGTTAGATTTCATTCAATCCCAGCATCAAAATTTGAAATACAGGGACAGCAACATTGCTCAGCAGGTAAAGGAGCTCACTACCCTGCCTAATTAGGAGCATGGGCATATATTTTCACTGCCTCCCCTACAATAAATATATAAAGAAAAAAATTTTAAGTTGAAACACAAAATCAAATCTTGCACAAAGTTTGCTTCTCCTCTTTTTCACAAATGGCAAATGATCCAAAATTGAATTTGCTTTTAGAGAAACCAAACCATAAATTTAAAAAAAAAAGGCATCTTTGAGAGCGAAAAGATGCTATTCATTATCATGTCAGATTCCTAGGCAATGAGGAGGCTGAGGCAGGAGGATCAAAAGTTCAAAGCCATGTCAAAATAAAATTAAAATATGTTGAGCATGTGATCCATCGCTAGAGAATGTGCCAGATTCTCTCCCCAGCACTAAGAAAAGAAAACCAAGTCAACAGCCGTCAAGCAGATGAGTATTCTTCCTCATGCTGGGTGACCTGACTCCTGGCATCTTGTGGCCCTGCAGACTGACCTCCGCATACATCCCTGTGTGCTTGTGTGGACTCCCCTTGTCTGGGGCTCATACTGGGTAAGAGGCCCAGGAAAGCTAGCTTGCTTGTCTGTTAAGTAACCACGCATTTCTAAAACCATATCAATTGTTAATCCATTTACTCCTCCATTCACTGACCTGTTTCTGTTCCTTTCCATTCACTTTATACCCATTTGTTTTCATTAAAAATTTGCATTTATTTTGAAAAAAAAGTCATAGTTTCTAGACTATCCATGAAAACTGTGATTTGGGGGGGTAGTGCTAAACTCTTTCATTAACAAGACAGTACTTGCCTCTAAGGATAGCAATTGGGATATTTAATTTTGCAGATATGTCTGCAATCATTGGCCAGTTTAGCAAATAGTGTTTGTATAATGATGATCCCAAAAATATTTATCAACTCTAACACAGACATCTTCTCTGGGTATTTATAATCTTATAAATGTTTACTTTCCTTACACTTCAAGATGGTTTTCATTGGATAGATGGAGTAGTTATTTAACCTGGATTTCTAAACCCACCCCATAACATCGTGACCTGATGTTATGCCTCGATCCATGTTCGAAGGGTTACTCTTCCACTTTTTAATACATATGACTTCAATTTTATCTGCAGAATTGGTTTTTGAGAAACTGAGAATATCTAATTGGGTTTTCACACCCAGCCCATGTCTCAACCAATGTCAAAGCATATGAATCAGTTCCTTGATTTGGCACAAATGATTGAATGTCAAAAGCTTATGCCTCTGATTATCTATGAAGAAGAGGGCTATTCCAGTCATGGTAGAGAAGATAGCTGGGTTTGTCCTATAATTAGATCTTCCAGAAGGATCATAATTACACATTATAGACTTCTCCAGGCTGTTGCACACAGAGGGATCTCTGTGAATTTATGAATAACTGTAATAACACAAAATTTAATGATTGACAGACATGAGCCAAAATGGAACCATGAGACCATGGCTTCGGTTTCATACAAAAAATGTTATTGGTTTGAAAATATATTTCTTGGACTAAAACTTCTATGCTAAATGAATCCATAAATCTTTGAAAATAAACACAAATAAAAAGGAAGGAAAAATGCAAGCTCTCTTTTGCTAACCACTTTATTTTAGAGGGATTTTTTTCTGTCAGTTTGAGAGTTTATAGCCACAATCATGAATTAGAATTAGTTCTTTTCTATTACCTCATTTTCAGGCAGTATATGAGTAGTAATTTAAGATTATAGTGTAAAGAAAAATTGAACTAAGAACTGTGCAGGGGACTTCAATCAACTTTTCCAAATATAATGATTGATTTGTTTTGTGACACAAAAACCACATCATCAAACTATCTGTAATCATCAGTTTTTTTTTAAATAAATAAAATTTCTACTACTTTTATTTACTCTGTGTCAGAAAGAAGGAATATATACTATTTTTTTTTTACTTTTTACAATTTATTTATATTTTTATACATACAGTTTATTCACTTTGTATCCCTGCTATAGCTTCCTGACTCCTTCCCTTCCAATAGGGGAGGTCCTCTCCCCCCTCCATGCGACCCTAGTCTATCAGGTCTCATCAGGACTGGCTGTATTGTTTTCTTCTGTGTCCTGGTAAGGCTGCTCCCCCCTCAGGAGGAGGTGGTCAAAGAGCCAGTCACTGAGTTCATGTCAGAGACATTTCCTATTCCCATTACTAGGGAACCCACTTGGAGACTGAGCTTCCATGGGCTACATCTGTGCAGGGGTTCTAGATTATCTCCATGCATGGTCCTTGGTTGAAGTATCAGTCTCAGAAAAGAACCCCTGTGCTTAGAATTTTTTGATCTGTTGCTCTCCTTGTGGAGCTCCTGTCCCCTCAAGGTCTTTCTAACTCCCCCTTCTTTCATAAGATTACCTATACTCTGCTCAAAATTTGGTTATCAGCCTCAGCATCTGCTTTGATACCACCTGGCACTTTCTCAGAAAATTAGGAATAGCGCTTCCTCAAGACTCAGCTAAAACATTCCTAGGCATATATCCAAAACATGCTCAAGTATGCAACAAGGACATATGCTCAATGATATTCGTAGCAGGTTTATTTAACCAAAATCTGGAAACAATCCAGACATCCCTCAACTGAAGAATGGATACAGAAATTGTGGTACATTTATACAATGGAATACTACTCAGCAATTAAAAACAAGGAAATCATGACATTTGCAGGCAAATGGTGGGATCTAGAAAAGATCATCCTGAGTAGGGTATCCCAGAAGCAGAAAGACACACATGGTATATATTCACTTATAAGTGGATGTAATATAGGATAAACATACTAAAATCTGTACACCTAAGGAAGCTAATCAAAAAGGAGGACCCTGGGTAAGATGTTCAATCCTCATGCAGAAAGGCAAAGGGGATGGACATCGGAAGAGGAAGAAAACAGGGAATAGGACAGGAGTCTATCAAAGAGGGCGATTGAAAGACTTTATCATAAGTTTTTTACAGTAATCTAGATGTTGTAGTCTGTAGTGAAATACTTGAATTTTAAATCAATACTGAAAATTTTGCTTAATTAATTCTGAGTCATCGATGGTAATTAGGCTAAGGTTGGCTTGCATGGATTTTGGGTAAGACCTTTTGCAAGAGCAGAAAGACCACCTTAAAAGTTTGATTCACCATCCTGAGTGAGTTGTCCCAGAAGCAAAAAGACACGCATGGTATATACTCACTCATATAAACATACAGCATAGAATAAACCCACTAAAATCTGTACATCTAAACAAACTAAGCAAAAGAGAGGACCCTAACTAAAATGTTCAATCCCCATCCTGAAAGGCAAAGAGGATGGACATCAGAAGAAAAAGAAAACAGGAAACAACCTTGGAACCTGCCACAGAGAGCCTCTGAAAGCCAGAAGAAAACAGGAAACAACCTTGAAACCTGCCACAGAGGGCCTCTGAAAGCTTCTGCAGTATAGACTGTCAAAGCAGATGCTGAGCCTAATGGACAACTGACGGGCAGAGTGAATGGAATTTTATGTAAGAAGTGGGAAATAGTAAGAGCTGGAGGAGACGGGAACTCCACAAGCAGAGCAACCGAACAAGATAATTTGAACACAGGGAACTTCCCAGAGACTCATACTCCAACCAAGGACTATTCTTGGAGATAACCTAGAACCCTACAGAGATGTAGCCCATGGCAGTTCAGTGTCCAAGTGGGTTACCTAGTAATGGGAAGAGGGACTGCCTCTGACATAATCTGATTGGCCTGCTCTTTGATCACCTCCCCCTGAGGGGGGAACAGCCTTACCAGGCCACAGTAGAGGACAATGCATCCACTTTTGATGAGAACTGATAGACTAAGATCAGAAAGGAGAGGAGAACCTCCCCTATCAGCGGACTTGGGGAGTGGCATGCATGCAGAAAGGGGAGGGAAGGTGGGATCGGGAGGGGAGGAGGGAGGGACTTATGGGGGGATACAAAATGAATAAAGTGTAATTAATAAAAAATTTAAAAAAAGGTTTGATTCATAATAGTTTGTTGTGATGTTTATCAAATGTCTAATGTAGGCCATAAAACTGCCACCCCTTGTTTTCTTCACTAGAACCTTCACCTCAACTCTTGTCTTTCCCTTTTCCATTTTGGAGAGACATTTTATTTTTTACTCTTTTCAGAACCACATGAAAGTTTCTCTCTCCTTCATTTCTTCCATCATCCTACCTGTCTCCTGACTTAAATGAGGGTCTCTATATTACACACTGGTCATGAACATGTGAACTCAAGGAGTCTGCATGCCTTAGCCTTTTGAGTAGACTGGATAATAGGTTTATAATATCATGCTTAACTCATATAAGAGAATTTTTTACTGTACATATTTCCTTTCTGGCTGGCTTAGAATGGTAAAATACTAGAGATGATGGCATCAAGATCTACATATTTAGAGTACCAAATATCTGTACGATGGAAACTCTGTGGGTGAACTTTTTCAGTCCTCCAGTAATTGTTACATTTGTGGCTGAAGCACATCCGGGCACTACTCTAGAGCTGGTATTTATTTGATTAGCATGAAAGCTTGAAAATAAACAACACTCACCAAAAAACATACAAAATAAAACTCCAGTTGGGAAGAAGATGCTTTCCTATTTTAAGCATCTAACAGTCATATCCTCTTAAACCTTAAGGCAAAGAGGCCTTATCTCCTTTGATTTGTACCAGTATTTTATAAGCGAGAATTGCAAAATTAAATAGTTATAATGCCTCTGCAAACTGTGCAGTAAAGTCGTTGAACAAAAAATAAAGATTTTTTTTTTTAAATCACAGCAATAAAACTCCCTGCCAAAGTGGTGAATGTTAGGTTGTATCTAGGAATCATCCATTCAGAAATCCATCTTCTTCTTGTCATTTGTTCAGGCTCTCATACAAAACACACTTATAAGAATTGCTCTTCCTTTTCACTATTTTAAAGCTGACTTCGCCTTACCTGAGCTGTAGTCGTCATTTCTCTACAAATCATGTTGCTCACCACCACATGACTGAAAATAATGAGCACCAGCAGATATTGAACTTTATATAACATTTATTAATATAAACCAAGACCCTGAATGAAAGCAATAATTACAGCGGTGCCACTAATGAGGAAATATTTTAAGTGTTATAGATTTAATAGCACACAGACCTTGGCTGACACAATTTAAAGTGACAGATAATATTTAAAGAGTAATATTTTACATTTATGATCAATAAATTATCACTAGTTGTGTCATGGAGAGCCTAATCACTAATATCATTTCAAAACTTTGGTCCTAACATAGCATACTTAACACTTTATGCCTAAAACTAATTTTCTTTGAAATGTGCTGATCTTGTTTTTATCCGAGCCCCAACTCCAACAGGCACTCCCTGGAAACCTACAAGCCTCTTGGACTAGGAAAGCAAGTAAACTGATTGTAGCTCTTCACTGCTCCATCTCTTCCTCCAAGTCTAGTCCCCAAGTCACATCCCAGATCTGTAATAGACCTTCTGCTGTGGCCCTTCCTCACTCTCTGCCCCCATTCCTAGGCGACCAAGCAGATCCTGTGGATCCCCCTGCTTTCCTCCCTCCTGTGGATCGCCTCAGCCCATTCCTCAGTGTCAGCTCCCAGTACCTAGAAACATCATTTACCTGGAACCCCCAGTGGGTTCTCAGGTGGGTTCTGGGATGGGATCCCAGAAGAATTTTTTACCAGACACACACTTTCTACAGCCAGCACACTTTCCTATGGACCAGAGTGGGCAACAGAAACCAAGGAAGAGAACACACACCCAAAAAGACAAGCCCAAATATCAACACCTAGAATTGTAATCTATAAGTCATAGAACCACACAGGTTAGGTATAAAGTAAGTTAATAGATGAAAACAGAGTGATATAGTTAGGAAATGGAAATAGAATAAGTATGGCTAGATGGGGGGTGGCTAGAAAGGGAAAACCAAATGAGTAGGGGAAGGAATGAGGGGGTAAAGGGAGGGAATATGAGGTAAAACAGCTAAAACTAAGGGCTACCAATACATTATCTAATACAGTAGAAGCTTCCAAAAGCGTATACACATATAAAGATGATCTAAGTGAAACTGCCAACTAATATGGGAAAACAGAGCCCCAGCTGCCCATCACCAAATGAATCTTCCAGTGTTGTGGATTTAAACATGTTTTTGTTTTGATCCCAGGTGTAGGATATGGGACTGATTCACATCATCCACAGCAGCAAACTATTTGCCTCATGCAGACTTTGAGAGGGGCCCTTTACCAGCTGCAGATAGTTTAATTCTGAGGACTCTGAGAGAGGACAGAAAAGGGGGGCTGAGACAGAAAGAAGAAGGCTGCTGGTGCCCTCCCCTGCTGCTCCCGTTTGCTGTTGACGAAGTTTGAAGAGAAGTCAGAAATATCCTAAAACAAAGATTGGACTTCTCCCAAGAAACCCAATGACCCTAACCAGCAAGAAGTAGCTACGACAACTATGTCCCTTCTCCCCACTAACCATTTTTCTCTCCTACCCTGTATTGGGTTTAGAAGGGATTGGGGTGGAGAAGGGAGGTAGATACACAAGAAACCAAAATTGAGTTGAAAAGTAACACCAATATTCCAGTACCGGTATTGGGTTACATCTAATTAAGTTGCTGGCAAAAGGATTCCTGTGAGAATCCACAAACAATCCAAGCTATTGCCAAGAGTATAAGTTGTTCTTCACGAACAGACAGCAAGGCCCCATTGCTGAGTACAACACCTACACATCTCATTGAACAGGGAGAAATCGAGCTGGCGCCTATCTAGAACCTTGGCCACTACTTTGCTATCATCTTTGGTAAAAGAAAATGCTCTAAAGGCTACGAAAACAAACAAACAAACAAACACCAACCCAGCTTCAAAACCCTTAATTAAAACAGTGTCCTATTTGCGAGAGAAGCCGGGGCAATGTGCCACAAAGCTTTTGGGAATAGCAAACCAATACGTAATTTGACTGAAGGCCCAGTCTATGAGATGGAACCAGTATCCAGAACTGCTTCTGTAACCAACAACCTCAGACTACATAGCCTAGCGACCTCATGTACAACCAAATGCTACTGTTCTAAAAACAAAACAAAGCAAGCAAACGAACAAACAACAAAAGACCAAAAACAAAACGTAGTAGCAATGTTTCCTAATGACAGTCTGATATAGCTATAAATCAGTGCCTGGATTATCCATCATCAGAGACGTTCCCTCCTGCAGCGAATGGAAACAAACACAGAGACCCACAGCCAGACATTACACGGAGAGTACGAGACCTCTGAACACTCAGCTTTAAATGGGATGTCTCCATCAAATCCCTCCCCTAAGGGCTCAAAGAACACTCCAGAAGAGGAAGCAGAAAATGTAAGAAAAGACTGGAAGACACCAGTGAAACAAGGCCCTCTAAATCAACATCATCAACACTCATATGAACTCACAGAGACTTAGGCAGCATGCACAGAGCCTGCCCAAATCTGAACCAGAGCATGTATATATAATGGCTTCCACTTTAGTATATTTATGGGATTCCTGAGTGTGGAAACAAGTTGGTCTTTATTTTTGTGCCTTCTCCTGAGCTCTTTTTCTCCTGTTTGTTTGTCCAATCCCAATGTGTTAGTTTTGTTGTACCTTATTATACTTTATTTTAGTATTAATAAAAGGAAGAAATCAAGTTATGGGGCCTATAGGTAAGGCTCCGGCTTCTTTTGTAAACCCATGACTGAGTCAGAAAACTGTTAAAGAGCTGTGAGCAAAAGCAAGAGCTCCAAAAATTTACAAGATCACTCCAGATCCTAAACTGAGTTAAACCAAAGGACTCTTACAAAACCAGGTTAGGAAAGAAGCTGGCAGAGACGAGAGTTACAGTAAGGGGGACTAGAAGAAGGAGTCAGATTCTGGGGCGTTTGAAAAGCAGAGCAGCACAATCTGTTGATGCAGAATTGACTGCTTAGCAAGACTCCCATAACAGAGGAGTTAAAATCAAGAGTGTGTATATACCCAAGTGAATTGTTTTCAAACCTAAAGAATGAAGTTGTGTCATAAACAAGGATACAGAGTCAACTGGAATAATCATATTAAATGAGTTTCACCAGTCTCAGAAAGACAAATATCATCTTTTCTCACACTGGGGTTCTTTAGTCACAAAAAATCATAAATGTATCCATAAACTGACATTAGAAGTTAATAAAGGATAATAAATGAAGAAGAATAAATGAGAGAAATGAGAGGGGGGAGTGAAAAGGGGAGAAGGGGTAAAGAAACAGGACTGTGGTGAGGGATATGCTTGCCATACAAAATATACCTGTAAAATACTAGATTAAGTGGACAATCGAATTACACAAAAGAAATGGGATCTTGAATTCAGAGCATGTGACAATATCTGGGGTTTTGTTCTGAAAGGGTTCAGCCTTGTGTGTGGGTTTGTGATTCATAAATAAACATAAGTATAGATTCAAATGCTCCCATTCTATTTCTATAGTTGGAAAACAATAGTTATTGTCTATAAAATGCTCATTATGTAAAGGACCTAGTGCAAATCTTTATTTATACTCTTTCCCCAGATTTTGAGGCAAACTCTATTGTTCTTATTGCTAGTATAATCAGTAGCACTAGTAATAGCAATGTTTTATAAAAGACAAAACTAGATCTTGGAATGTAATTTGTTTAATGTTACATTGCTACTACATATACTGTTAATTATTATGTTAATTACTGTTATGTTATGTCTGCAGATTGTATCATTATGGTACTAATGAGTCTTTTCATTGTTTTAACATTTAACCAAAATTATACCTTAGTCTCCATGAGTGGGCTTTAGAGTTTTGAAATTGTATGAAAGAAAGAATAAAAAAATTTTCTTACATACTCAACTTTCAGCCTCTACAATAGGAAGACAGATGTTCTTCACTTAAGAAAAAATTCTAGAATAAAGCTTGAAGTTGTCAATGTGGAGCATTAGTTTTGGGGAAAAACTATAAAAATCACCACGAATCTAGAGGCAAATGTAAATAGCATAGTTTGAAAAAGTACGCTGCCCCAGTACTTGGTAACTGTACCATGTCTGGTGTCTCTAAAGCATATATCATTTCTTTGAAAACTGGGGTGAAAAGTGGGGAAAATGTTAGGTTTGAAGAAATGCCTGTGTTGCAGTTACAAAGGGTTGCTTGCTTTTTTATATCTCTCTGCATGTGAAAGGACAACTTCATACAAGGGTGCAAACAAAAAGAAATCAACATTTCATGAGGGGGGAAAAAAGCATTCTAAATAGTATGAGTATGAAAATGTCATGATTCATAGGAAGTAAGTACCGGTTGTATAAACACTTTGAATGCATTAAATTTTCCTTTCTGGGCCCTGGAGTCATGTAAGACAGGTACATACAATGTTTCAGGGCATAGATGCTGCTGGTGTGACAAAACATTGTGATTTGTGGATCTGCTCGTGGTGCTTTTGATGGGAACCAACAGATGAGTGGATAATGAAAACACAGTGTGTTTGCACTATGGCACTATGGCATACTACTTTGCCTTAAAAACAGACAGGTTTCCATTTGCAACAATGTACAAATTCCAGGAGGTCATGCCACAATTGAGAAATAAACCAAGCTCGGAAAGACAAATGCCATGTGTTTTCATTTCTATAAGGAAACTAAGACAATTGATTCCAAAGAAGAAGGAAGAAGAAGAGAAGGAGGAGCAGGAGGAAAAGGAGGGCGGGGAGGAGGAGAAAGAGGAGGAGGAAGAAAAGAATAGTGGTTGCTAATTGCTGCCAGGGTAGGATTGGGAGAGATGGTTCAAGGGTAGAAATAATTTAGCTACTTGATGCAGACAAGTACAAACTTAGTATTAGTACAAACTTACTTTTAGTAAAACTTAGTATTAATGAACTTTAAAGGTACACAGACGATCTTTTGTCCACTGTGCTTATGATGCAAATTGCGCTTGCTCAAAAATTATTCCTGCCTGACATTTTATTGTTGGAACACAGGCTACATGGTCCTGAACTTACCATGACCCTAAATGTGCCTACCATCTCTAACTCTGACCTTAAACTGAGTATGTTCATGGAGGTAGCCTTTAATTGAACACGCTTTGGGATGTGTCACACCCCCAAAATACTTTCCTACGTGAGTGCGTATTAGTTTATCTGATAAAATCTCCAGGCTTTGGAAATGACTCCTATGGAAATCAATCTGGCGCTTTCTCAGACAATTAGGAATAGAGCTTCCTCAAGATCCAGCTATACCACTCCTGGGCATATATCCAAAATATGAACAGGTATTCAACAAGAGTATTTACTAAACCATGTTAGTAGCAGCTTTATTCATAATAACCAGAATTTGGAATCAACCCAAATATTCCTCAACTGAAGAATGGATACAGAAAATATGCTACATTTACACAATGGAATACTACTCAGCAATTAAAAACACAGAAATCATGACATTTGCAGGCAAATGGTGGGAACTAGAAAAGATCATTCTGAATGAGATATCCCATAAGCAGATACACATGGTATATTCTCACTTATAAGTGAGTATTAGTCATATAATATAGGATAAACATAAAATCTGTACACCTAAAGAAGTGAAGGAAGAAGGAGGACCCTGGGTAAGATGCTCAATCTTCATTCAAAAAGGCAAATGTGGTTAACATCGGAAGAGGGAGAAAAGAGGGAAAAGGACAATAGCCTACCACAGAGGGCCTCTGAAAGACTGTCCAGCAAGGTATCAAAGCAGATGCTGAGAAACATAGCCAAACGTTGGGCAGAGTGCAGGGAATCTTATGAAAGAAGGGGGAGGTAGAAAGACCTGAAGGGGACAAGAGCTCCACAAGGAGAACAACAGGACCAACATATCTGGGCTCAGGGGTCTTTTCTGAGACTGATTTTCCAACCAAGGACCATGCATGGAGATAAGCTAGAACCCCTGCACAGATGTAGCCCATGACAGTTCAGTGTCCAAGTGGGTTCCCTAGTAATGGGAATAGGGACTGTTTCTGACATGAACCTAGGTGGCTGGCTCTTTGATCACCTCCCCCTGATGGGGTAGCAACTTTACCAGGCCACAGAGGAAGACAATGAACCCATTCCTGATGAGACCTGATAAGCGATAAGCTAGGGTCAGATGGAAGGCAAGAAGGACCACCCCTATCAGTGGACTTGGGGAGGGGCATAAGAGAATATGAGGAAGGGAGGAAGATATTAGGAGGGGATGAGGGAGGGGGCTACAGCTGGGATACAAAGTGAATAAAATATAATTAATAATAAAACAATGAATATGACTACTATGTTCTCTTTATCTGCTGTAATAATTTTTTCCCTGTTCTTGTTTGTTTGGGGCTTTGCACTCAGAGATGCAAACCCTTTTCTCTATTACATAAGAGAAAGATTTGGGGGTTGTGACCTTTTACATAGCATGGCAAAAACAGAAAATCATATGGGCATTAAAAAAATCTAGAAGAGAATATTTCTCGTGCTTTTACTTCAAAAACTTAAGTAATAAAGTTCATAGGAATACTTCTGGCTTGATTTAATTATTTTATTTTATAATTATGAATAATAATATCACTTTGTATCCCATAAATACACGCAACCATCATTTGTCAATTATAATTAAAATTATGTTATAAATTATATATATATATATATATTGCCTGTTTTAATAACAAAAATTTTTTTGAAAGAGCTTTTATATACTAAAAGATAGGTCTTTGAGAACTTTTAAAGACCCATTGATATTGATATTAGAAACCATACAGATACTGTCATCTATGGGAACAAGAAAAATTACCTTTACACTGTTTTCATGCTAGGAATCTACAATTCTAGCTATTTCTTTCTCATGGTCACAGTTCTGGCTTCATACCCACTGTGTCTTTGTTATTCCATTCTCTAATGACTATCACTGCTTCTAAATTAACTTAATTTTTCTTGTTTTTTTTTTTTGTAGAAAATCAAACTATTTTTCTCTGATGCCTACCACTGCTTCTAAATTAACCCCATTTTCTTTGATTTTTTAAAAAAATATATATTGCTTTCATAGTAGGATTTCACAATGGCTGTCTTATGGCTTACAAAGTTTTACATATTTAATAATACATTGTATTTATTATACTTCAGTAACCCAATTCTTTCTAGTCGCATTGCATGGAAGGTAGATATTTGTGATTATCTCATCCAAGCAAAATGTGAGAATTCCCATGAGCTCCATACAATTCGCAGACTTTTATACCGAGACAAACAAATAAGCAGAGATGTATTATTTGGAATCAAATAATGTGTCTGTGCAAAAGAGAAAACTAGAATCAAGGGAAAAGAGGCCATAAATTTGAAGGAGAGGCACAAAGGAGGGTTGGGGGGGGGGAAGCAAATGTAGAAATAATACAAATTTTTAAAAGGCACCTCTCACAGTCACCTTTGCAACTATGAGAAGCCTCGGATTAATTAAGATCAAAACTCTACAAAGTTAAAGAAAGTAAACAACCACCACAACCAGGAACAACCTCAAAATCAAATAAATGTTTACAAGGAAACTTGTCCTGCAAATGTCCTTATGATTCACTTCTTTAGTCCCAGTGTCTATGCAAAGGGTCACTGAGCAGGGCAGCCATGCATCTTTGCCGTCTATTTCCTCTCAGTTTCGAAGTCACCTTTTTACCCTTGTGAAAATAGGTACAATGGCTTCAGGTATGTCCCCTTTGTGTTTTAGCACCTCTTTGTTCTGTAAGTGGATCAGGAAGGAGAAGCACGGAAGGAGGAGATAGCTTTTCCCCTTGGTCCCACTGTACTTGTTCAGCAGGCTCCCAAGCTTAATGGCTTTTCCAGCTTCAGCCTTGGCAGCACGGAAACCTCCTCTTGTGCTTTTGTACCGCCCCATCCCCAGCCCCGTGCTCCACGCTCTACTTTTCCACAAAGCACTTTCTCTAGAGCCTCGAAAGAAGATTTCTGATTCCTTATGGCAGATGTTCAGTCAGCTCTGCCAACCTGATCCCTTACTGTCACCCAGTGAGCAAGACATGCCATCACCAGCAAGGCCGTGACCTCAACTCCCCTGTTATGAGGCCTCGTTTTTACATTTCTTTCCCACCCTAGAGGTAGCAACTATTCCTTATACCCGTGATGACTGAATTTCATAGGGTTCCTTTAATCTCTTACTGCTCAAATACCCACTCCAGGTTAGTAGTTCCTTATATTACACTTTTTCTGATAAAATCACACTGTGGTTTCTCATCACTGACTGAACTTTGACCATTATACCATGGGACCAGAGCAGGGACCCCTGTGTGAGCCCAACAAGAATTGTCTCCCCTTTAGTGACAAAGACTTTGCTACTGTCATTTTTAAGGACTAAACTTATCAGGAAAATCGAAAACAAGGTATTCTTCCTCCATTCCTGGTGTCCTGGCATACTGCATCTAGCCACTCAACGGAAACGTTGGTAGCCATCAGATCCCAAAAAGCACACGTGTGGACCTGCTCAGTGGTGACAACAAATATTAACCGTTAATAAGGCTTAAACTGCTGGCTTAAACTACATCTTCTCATGGATGAAGTCAGGAAGCAAGCAAGCACACCTGCGGAAGTCCTGCCTGAGAACGGAAATATAGCAGTGGATGGTAGAAAAAGATAGCTGAATATTAATGAAGACAAGAGGGTGATATTAGCTCGGGTGGTAGTTTGTTGCACTTATCTTTGTACACTGAGTATTATTTTAGAGAGTGCAGCCACTCCTAAATTGAACAATGTGAATGAAAGGGATGTGATTTTTAAAAAAAAAAAAAGTCTATAAGATATAGTTGCATACCCTACATTTCCTTTTCTGGAATCTCCTTGAAACCCCGGCTCTGACTGTGAGCACCGGTGCTGTCTACTGGTAAACTAAAAGCATCCATGTTCAAATCAATGTTTTCTTTGCTAGGGTTTCCCTGTCACCAACACATGCAATATCTGTGGGAAACCTTCATTCACTTATCAATAGGCATTAGTTGGCTTTAGAGTAATTTTTATTGATATCTACATGTGTGCCTGTGTGAATGTTTGGGTATCATGTGCAAGCACATGCTGATAGATTGCAGAAGAGGCTATCTGTCCTGTGGAAGTGGAGTTACGAGCTTGTTAGCTGCCTGGATATGGGTGCTGTGAACCAAACCGGAGCAGTAAGTGTTCTTAATCACTGAGTCACTGCATCTCCACCACAAACATTAATTTTGCTCTCCAATGGGATTAACATGTGAGGGCATGGCAGGCTCCCTGGGATTCGGCAGCCAGGATTAAGTGCTGTTCCATTGTGTCTCAAGCCATGGACTATTTTTTAAATATTTGTTTTTATTTTTTTTCTGCATGAGTTTTTGCCTAATTGTATGTACATGACTCTGTGCCTATTGCATGCAGAGACTAGAAGGGGATGCCTCGTCCCTGGAACTTGAGTTACAAACAGTTGTGAGGTTCCATGTGGGTGTTAACAATCAAACCTGGGTCCTCAAGAAGCGTAGTCTGTGCTCTTAACTGTTGTGCCATCTCACTATCCCCATCATGGACTATTTTGATGAGTGTTTTGAATGCAGTTTCTCAGTGGCTCATAGCAGACTTGAGTCTTTATTGCCCATAACAGTGGGGAAATGAAGATGATACTTGGCTTTCCTTCCTTGTTGCATTTTTCCAGTCCTCTGCCTTTAATTTTGGAACAACCAAAATTAAATATCTGCACCAAGACATCATTGTGAGTTTTAGTTCTAGAAGTCTATTCACTGTATTAATTACTCTCCTTGCTGTTGCAACAAATTCCTCGGAAGAAACAACTTAAGGAAAGAGAGATAAACCCTTGATGCATGTGTAAAGGTCTCTATTACAGTAAGGAATGGATGGTGGCAGGTTTCTATGGCAGCCAATTGACCACATCTCTATAGATCAGAAAGCTGGGACAGGAAAGGAAAAGGGGCATAGCTACAAATAATGAGGCCCATATGCAGTGACTTACTTTGTAGAGCTAGGCAGACCTCTCAAAGTTTCCACAATTTTCTGAAACAGAACCACCTGATAGGAGCCAACTGTTCAAACATACACCAAGGAGACATCTTATATCAAGCCCATTAGTGGGGTAATAAGAATCTCCTTTGCCTTTTATTCTCTGCTTCATAGATATGTTTCTTTTTGTGTTATTTTGAATACAGATGGCAGCATGGGTATAGCCTTAGCCAACTGGTCCTCTCTATTCACTTTTCTGCTCGTGTGCTGTTACACTTCAAATAATGATGTGTTCGCTAAAACTCCCCCATGTGTTCTCCCTCTCCACTTCCCTCCTCGCTTTGTAAAGTTTGCACGGCATACTCTTTTTATAGGAGGGTGTTGTGGAGACAGAGTCTCGCTCTGTCTTGGGGCTGAAGAGATGGTTGTTCTTTCAGAGGATCCAGCGTTGATTCCCAGTACCCACATGATGGCTCACAACCATATGTAACTCCGGTTCCAGCAGGTTCACTGCACTCTTCTTAGTGGGCAAAAGTCACAATTGTGGCACACAGCCATACATGCAGACAAAGCACCCGTGCAATAAAATCATCATCATCATCATCATCATCATCATCATCATCATCATCTCATGGTATCTAGCCTCAGCTATTCAGTACTGGAATTACAGGTGTGAAGCAATATAACCAAAGTTAAAGCCTACAATTCATTAGAATGTCTATGTAAATCTTTTAAACAGTTCACAGTTGCCTCCTCTGCTTCTTAATGGTAACACCATGCTTGAAGTCAAACAAGTTGCAAATGACTCTTTATAACTCTCTACGACTAGTCCCAAGCAAACAAGAAGAAATGCTGATTCCTACCTTCATAATCCCCTCTATTTTTACTGTTTCCGCTACCTGTAGTGTCTGATTTATACCATGGTCTCCTTGAAGTTCCATTTCTGTAGGGGTCTTGTGGAAGGGAACTCCCAAGAGGGAACTGAGTCAGTAAACAGGTACAACGAAGGAAGTATAAGAAGAGCAGGGGCCCACTGCTTGCTTTCTCTGTCTCAAGAGAGATGCTGACCACAGCATAGTGGCAGAAATTCCTTAGATGCACAGTAGTTATTTGTTGAGTCAATAAATGTGCACCTGACTCTTGAGGCAGATGCTGCAATCAGTCGGGAATAAATACACTCTATATGTAAGTGAGGACAAATGGAAGAGAGGATTAGAACAAGTTATACTTCTTCACAACACTGTCTAGAAATAAAGTACTTGCTTTATGATATGGAGTTCTCTGTCCTCTTATCTCTCATAAAATTGAGCCTCGAACCTCTTCATGATCATAAGCATATTGGAAGGCAAGTGGTCAACATTTATGCTATATATCTCTTGTGAACACACGTTCTAGGATGTTTCTGGGGTTTGTAGGTGTAAGTATAGTGCTTTAGTGCACTTGTTTATTTGTTACTGGGAATATGTCATAGAATGGACAGGGAATATGGAACTAGAGAAGAAAAATATGAGTTATCAGTTCTAAAGACTCAACATGGAAATGTCTACTGCCAAATCCCTTCTGTTCATCTTCAATCTGGTGCATGTTTTCATATAACTCTTTAGGTACTTTTTGCAATGATATGGGGAGAAGCACTCTGTCTTTTTATTTTTTTGAAAAAAAAATACATTAGAGAACTACATTTTGTGCATAAAGTAAGCAATTTAGAGACACAAGTTTAATAAAAATAATGATTTTCTGTTAAGATCTCCATAGTTCATGTATAATTAGTTAACTTAGTAAGATGGAAATTAGAGTTAGACAGATGCTGAATTATTCTCAGTTAATGCTGGCTTTTACTGAAATTATACAATCTTCAAGTGTGAAAATACCTATCTGCAACAGTTTATTGCTTTATAGGTCCATTTCTTTTGTGGCAATTGTCATTGTCATCTTTATTGACATAAAGAAAGACAAGTTTTAAATACCACCAAGAGGTTTTCAGAAAGAATGATATTACTTTAACAGAACAATGGAGTGTAATTATTACTACAAGTATTGACTATGCTTTTATTTCTGCCATGATGCTTCAAAACTTTTTTTCCTGAAAAAATATTATATTAGTTATATAAAACTTTCTGAATTAACTGGAATATAGTTATTGGGACTAAAATACCAAGCTCTTTATTTCTGCTCTGGATGGAAGCCAAATGACAGTAATTGCTTCTATGCATTGCCTGGAAGCAGGTGGCTCGCCGTCTGGATGGCTGTCCTCCACTTCAGTGAGCAGGGCTGCTGATCAAATGTTATACCCCTGGCCTTCAGGCAAGGAGGAGTAGGGGAGAACACCGTCTTGTAGAGCCTCATAATAACTTTCATTTCCCTTAGGGGTTTAGAGCTCCCTTGCATTTGGTGATTATTTTAAAGGAAGGCCCAGGACAAAAGATTGAAAGGTGGCTTTTGTCCTAAACATTCAAGCTCTGATTGAGGTTGCATGTTTCTTGATTTTCTGATTGTAATCCAAAGGGTTATCATAGTTATAGCCTCATTAAAAAAAATGGTAGGTAGCATGCGAAATATACCAATGTGGATCTTGAATGGGAGAGCCGTGCTCTCCATCTGGGAGATCCTTTTCCCATCAAATGTAATGTGGTAGGTGCAGCCACTAAACTCAAAGTCGCATTTCAACAGGCCATCCATCTTCTTGCTATCGTTGTCGTAACGAGACATTTCCTGAAATCTCTTTTTCTCTCTCCTCAAATCAGAAAGCATTACATTCCCAGTTGTCTCTCTGTCCCTCTGTGACTTATATGTTTTCCTCTTATGTGTAATTTCTTAATCCAATTGGCTTAACTCACCCGAAATTCACTATTCGGACAGTCACTGGTTGCCTTGTAGCCATTACTTGACAAGGCTGTAATTAGTTGGGCCATTTTACACCTGCTTTCCCAGCTGGGCACTGTTCTCTGCTTCACAGTGATTTGTATCACAACTGAAAGGGCCCTCTTTCAAAAGTGAGTTTGCTGTGTCCAGAAATAATATGAATTTGTATACATTATACATTGTAGAGATCTTCTAGCAAGGGAAGTTCACTCAACTGTCCACACATCCTTTTTTTCTTTTCCTTGTTTTTCTTACAAATGTATTTTACCTCTACGATTTAAATCTTTTGATAGACTTAGTGAATGGCATCTAATAGAGAAACCCAAATTAAATCTAACTGTGTTCATAGCTCCTTGTTTAACGAATAAACTTGTTATTGCAAAGATGTTCCAGATAGGGTGGGTGTTTATAATACTTACCATCACAAGTGAAACTAACCCGTAAAAAAATACACCTCTCAAATAAATCAGCATGTATCTCTGATAATCTTACTTGTGTCAATTCTCATGCCCAATTAATTTTCTTCAACATGCAGATTTTGTTTGTTTGTTTGTTTGTTTGTTTAATGTCTGATGTTCCCTGGCCATGAAGGAATGTGATCCACAGAAATGAAGTAAGTTCTTCCCAAAAAATCTCTGTTGTCAAAGCAGAATGTCTCACAACTTTCCTGATCTTAAATACACTTTATTACAAACAATCTCTCTTTAATTAGAGGCATGGATGGGATTTTTTTTTTATAAGCATGAGTGTTTTGCCTCCAGATATATCAGTGAGCCACATGTGTGCAATTGGCCAGAAGAGGGCATTGGGTCCCCAACAACTGGAGTTATAGAGAGTTGTGAACTACAGTGTGGGTGTTGGGAATCAAACCTGGGTCCTCTAGAAGAGAAGTTGTTAATAAAATTATGTCATCATAGATTTAAACAAAAGGGTCAACACATAGGACTGGCCTGGAGAAATCCATACCCAGAAACTTGGGTGTGGGTTTCCGTAAGAGAGTCTTTTGCTTCTTTTTCTGAAAAATGTAATATAGGTGGCTTTACTGAGATTAATTTATGTTAAACTGATATTTGTCCATAAGAGGTATAGAAGAATCATAAAACTAACAATTAAGTTCCAAGAAATATAATATAAACATGGTTTATATAAATATCATGTAAATAAGGTTCCTAACCTCTGAGCCATTATTGGGACAGCATTTTGGGTGAACTTCAGTTACTACTCTTCCACTTAAATATTTCTACCAACAACACCATCTATAGGCCTATGTTTTGGTTAAGAAGTCGTAACAGCAGATGTAGTAATGCCTAAAAGCCCTTCTGGGTTAGTTTTTATTAAGAAGTAAAAGCATATTTGTTGCAGAAGATTAACAAGCATAAATATTATCTACAAATTTTAATACTTCCTATTGTGTGAACTTGGTCTGAAAAAGCGGTTAAAATTTTGTCTCTGTCTTCCTGTCCCTTTATACCTAATGCTTGCATTCCTCATCACCTTTACAATGGTGTCATTTATTTGTTTCTAAAGAACCCCTTCACCATCCTCTCCCTTTGCCTATCCTCACAGCTGTCAGTCTAGTTTAGACTGACAGTACATCATTAGTACATCGAGCCCACCTTCCTATAAAATTCTCATCCGTCCAGCTTGTCTCCCTCCTGTTGCCAGACTCACTTCAGTGTTTTGTTGTCCTGCTGAGATGGCACCCCTTTTCCCCTAACTCTTTATCTGGCATCCAACATCATCTACAATCTGTTACCAAATTACCATTTCCTTACTTCTGTTGATCCACTTTGAATATTTTCTACTTATATTTACAGATGCTTTTGAATGTATTTGATAATTGGTTTGCCGTACTCTGAATGACCCAACTATTCTTCTGTACTAATTCTGTTCAGCTTCTGACATCTTTCTACTCTGTCATTAATTTTTATTTATATCTGCTTTGAAAATTCTTATGTCTTTAAGTAGTAACCTACTTCCTAGAAAACCATATGTATGTATATATCTTACTCATATTATCTAACAATATCTCTTATGTTTTAATTTTTGTTTCATTTCCTTTAATTTCAATTATTAATTTGTTATCATATGTATAATTTGCCATGAGAATTAAACTAAAATCTTCTAAGCAAGTATCTCACTCTAAATTGTATCCTTATAGCACCTGGAAAAGGGTCATTGTGAAATGAAGGCTCAATAAATCTATGCTGAATGTACTGTTTCTTTTGAATTTTGAGAATTGCATGCTTATTTCAATTCTGGATAATGGAACTTCTATTATACTATTAAATAATCATAAAGAGTGTTCCCTTCTGTGAAGCACTTCGTTACATCAAAAGAACGATGTTCTTTCATTTCAACACTCTTTGGAAAGAATGTCTTACATATTCTCTTTTGAAAATCTTCTATAATAATGACTTGTTAAAATGTAACACTTTCAGAGAAATATGAATTGCACATAAATTAAACTCTTTCTTGCCAAATTCATGTTGCCATAGATATACCTGCTGAATGTACACAAGGCTACATTTTCTATGGCCACTTTTAGACAGCTTATTTGGAGTTCACTTTTGGAAGCCGGTTATTTTGCTTTGTTTTGCTTTGCATGTCTGTTTAAATCCTTTATCATATAAAGGTTGAATAAAACCAGGTGGGTGGATACAAATTATTTCCATTATTTACAGAAAAATACCATTGAAATTAAACATAAGAATTTTGATTAATTTTGTTAATCAAATTTTATCATGGCTTGACATGTTTGTTTGTTTGTTTGTTTGTTTTCAAACAGTGACTTTGGTTGGAAAGAGCAACCAAATTTCATTGATTTTGTCCAAGATCCTTTCTAGATGATATTTTTTTGTGGTGATAATTAATCTGGTCAGATTTTATATAGTCAATAATATTGTGTTGGTCTAAATGCATAGAGCCATACTGCACAATTTTCTAAGATATTGGAAAAGAATTAGAAAACTGAATTAAGTTAAGCACAGTTTTTTTTCTGATTAAAGTCATATATCATTTCCATTGAATTGTATATATTTATATTGTGCTGAGGCGAGAATATTACAATTATATTTCCCAGGAATCTTTGTTGGGGCTGGCTCATGCACAGTTCCTACAGTGTGCCATGCTCACTCTCCCAAGTACTGTAGCTGACTAGGTATAGGGTCAGTTCTCCTGCTCTCATGCCCCCAGCGCCAGTTCTCCTAGGTTGCCCAGGTGAGTGGTGGGGCCATTTCTGCACAGCCCTCAGACATCAACATATCGCTGGGCAGCAGCTCAGACCAGGCCTGGCCTTTGGTGGTAACAGATCCCTGCTACTACAGGGCCACTCTCTCTAATTTTTAACGTTCTTTCTGTACCCTTGTCTGAACAGACTTCTAAGCTTTGAGCGAGGGGTGCCACCTCGCTCAAAGATACAACATTTAGGACTGAGCATTTCAAAACATCTTATTCTCTCTGTGTTGGTGAGTTGTAGGTTTCTGTGCTGAGTTGACATGTACTACAAGGAGCTCCGTTGGTGTTAGTGAGGGTTATGTGGTATCCTGATCTGTGTGTGAGGTCTCACCATGTCATCAGGAGACATTTAATGACTACGTTCAACCTCTCACTGCTCAGCGGACATCTACTGAGCACCTACTCTTTGTCAGCAGCAGGTCCTAATGAGCAGGAAAGACACTGCAATAGGCAAAACCCAGTCTCCAGGCACATGTAACTTCATCTCTCCCCTTCAACTCACAAGTTGGGTTAACTCTCCATACAGTTAGGCTCTCAAATCAATTAAAAGTACATGAGAATCTTAGGCTATTTGCAATACTGCATCATAGAGAGTGCTTGCATTGAAGCTTACACTACAAGTACACATTACAAGCCGGTAACTAATCCACGAAATGGGGGTTTATATTTACTTTCCGTAACAGGGATGGAAAAAAGAGTACTGAGCTGAATTACTTATACATAGATAAATCAAATTTAAAAATCTACTCGGCTATAGTGATAGGAATTATAATAATTTTAAACTTTCAGTACTAGTACTAATGTGGAGCATCTGATGAGAAGCCATAAAAGCGTTCTTCAACAGCTTGCATTAAAATGAGGTTCAGGTTGTTAGTATTGCAACACACATAGCACTTAAATCATCTCATCTGCAGAAAGGCTCTATGAAAACGGTCTATCAGTTTATCTGCATTATGGTCATATTTTAAAAAATAATATAAAGAAACTTTTCAAGTTGTAATAAATTAATTTCTGCTTCAAAGGCAGTAATTCCAAAATAGATCATTCTTGCAATTTTTATCTGTTAAGCTAGAAAAGTATGTGTAGATAGTGTTAGAATATTTTTAGCTGCAAATCCCTTATGTATCAGGATGTTTTATGTAGAAATGTTCAAGCTTCATTATTATTTGTTTTAAAGCAACTACAGGTCCTTATGTATATATCTAATCACCAAAATTAGAATATGCATTTTATGCTTAATTTTGTAAAGCAGAAATAGAGAAATGTTATTCTAGCTCTTTCATAGGAAATGATTGTTAGCAGGGTTGAATGTTAACATGAAAAATTCAGTATGAAAGGAAAGAATTTCATACTGAAAGATAATCTATTTGCATTTGTCAATAAAGTTGCAATTATGTGCCTATCCACATTTGCCTGCATTTTTTTTCTATGAGACACATAAGGTAAGAAGAATTTAAAACAAAATAGAAAATTCTCAGCACAGGAGCAGGAAGGGACAAGATGATGACAGTTTAGAATATAAGAGAAGGTGACAATGGAGATTAGTACAAAGAAATGAAATCTTAAAATTAAAACATTATTTTCCTGAAACTTCTATTACAATGAAAGTAAAAGGTGATGGATGAGGAATTAATAATAGAGGCATCTAGAATGTGAAGCAAACCTAAGATATGGAAAGAAGGGAACAGTAGTGGCTTCGTGTCTTGCATTTTCTCTCAAATGACATTGAATTTTATCAAACTTTGTCCACACCTAATGGGGACTTAATTATGTTCTCAATTTTGGCATAATTTGTATTTCCAATGAGTTTAGAATGGCTGAGGATAAATCAGAATATTAAGACTTATTTGTATAGAAACTGTGTTTATTTAGCATTACAGGCTCCAGAGAAAGACAAACTAAAATGTATGTATATTTTAGGAAGGTTTCTTTTGGAAAGATTAAATCATCTGTATTCAAAGATAAAGTACAACATCTGAGTCTTGGTAGACATATTAGCAATTGTGACTGTAAGAATTAAGAAGCACAGATCTACCCCTTTCTTTCCCACCTGAATAGTGTCAGAGGTCACCTAGGCAGAGATTAGCCATCCTTGTGTCTGCATGTTTGCCATATTCTATCACTGAATTCTTGTCTTGTCATATCAAGTAAATTTTTTTATTATCAACTCACTTTCTTCAAGCAACCTTTTATATCCTTTTAAAATGTTCTCATACCAAATTGTAGATGAGCCCTAAGCCAGGCCACTACCAGGGCTTTAGCAGATTCTTTCTTGAATGGTTGGTTACAAGATGTCTGTTTTCAAACTCCCCAACTCCTGCCTGGGCACCTACATGCTACCTCTCTCTCACATCTTCCAAGTCTTCTGCTTGTCTGAAATGAGGCACCATCTACATTTTTGACTCCTAGTGTTTGCATATTGTCCAAGCAAAAGGGATTCACACACCTGGACAAGAGATGATGTGAATAAAAAACAATGGATAAAAATTGTAAACAATCCAGACACTAGGAACAACAAGAGATGGTCCCTGTGTGTCTTTGCATTGCCTAATACGCTGGCTGGATAAAAGCAGATCAACGTCTCAATAGAAAGCACAGAGTAGAGTCAAATATGTTAATTAAATTCGTACAGCTCTATTTCATGAACTAAATTAAGATTAACACTTTTTATAACCCCTTATATTGTCTATGTCACATTAGATCCTTCCTGGAAAGAGTGAGTTTTTACTTATTTATTCAATTTATTCCTACCTTCATTCAGTTTGAACTTTTGTTCTTTTGTTGTTGTTTTGTTTGTTTTCGAAATTTCAGGGGTTTTTTTTGTTTGTTTGTTTTTTGTTTTGTTTTTTTTTTGTGTGGAGGTATGTTCTTTACATTCACCTTATCTGGACTATTTAATTTCTATTATGGCAAAAGGAGTGTGATAGAAGTATTACTTTGCTCACTGGTAACCAAAAAGAAATCTTTACCAGCGAAGAACCTGTGCACCTCTGTGGTGACCCCATCTGCTTAATGAGACTGACTTTCTTTTAGAGCCAGGTGTCCAAGCAGAAATAAAGAAGTGCAATGTGATATGTAAAAAAGAAAGAGGGTTTTGTTACCTACATTTTCTAGAGAGTAAGTTTGATAAAATTAATTTAGATTATGACCTTGCTTTCTCATTCATGTCATATAATTTAAACATAAAGTTCTAAACAAGTGATTAATCAAATAATATTTTATATAAATTCAACATTTTATCCTCAAGCAAAGACCTGAGACCTACCAATGAGCTAATATACATATAATAAAGATCATCATATTATTAGGTTATTCTTGTTCCTTTTCTGACTGGCCTTCTAATTATTTTTCATATTTTAAAAATTATCTTAAACATAAAGTTAATGTACACTCTTGGCAGACAATGTACAATAAGAATAAAGAAGTAAAAATGTCTTCACACATAGTGGCAAGCAATCGGTAATGTGAACAAACACTACCAGTGATATCATTGAACTGAAAATTTCTCTTTGAAGGTCATCAAGAATAGATTGTGCTTTGCCTTTCATTTCTCCTAAGGCTTATTGACTTTTCCTTTAACCTTACTTCTGAATGTTAATTGTTTCTAATGAGAATACCAAACATCAGTAAAATAAACCATTTAGCTATACGAATTAATTTAGTTTCAACTTGCTACCAGAATGAATGACAATGGACTTCGATGCAACTTACATACAATAAAATCAGTATACACATAAGGTATTGTAAAGACTTCTCAAAAGTTAAAAACCTGAAGAATAGCGACCATTCTATTTTGCCTTTCTTCACTGTAGTTTTGTCTATTTGGTATCTTGTATTACTTATCTTTCTAGTTTTGTCCATATTTGTGTGTTTTATTTTTTAAGTTTATTTTTTATAAATTACAGTTTATTCACTTTTTATCCCAGCTGTAGCTTCCTCCCACTTCCCCTCCCAATCCTACCTTCCCTCCCTCATCTCCTACCATGCCAATCCCCAAGTCCACTGATAGGGAAGGTCCTCCTCCCCTTCCTTCTGACCCTTGCCTATCAGGTCTCATCAGGACTGGCTGCATTGTCTTCCTCTGTGGCCTGGTAAGGCTGCTTCCCCATCAGGGGGAGATGATCAAAGAGCAACCACTGAGTTCATGTCAGAGACAGTCTCTGTTCCCATTACTAGGGAACCCACTTGGACACTGAGCTACCATGGACTACATCTGTGCAGGGATTTTTATCTTATCTCCAAGTATGGTCCTTGGTTGGAGTATCAGTCTCAGAAAAGACCCCTAGACCCAGATTTCTTGGTTCTGTTGTTCTCCTTGTGGAACTCCTGTCCCCTCTATGTCTTTCTATTTTCCCTTTCTTCATAAGATTCTCTGCATTCTGCCCAACATGTGGCTATGAGTCTCCACATCTCCTTTGAAACCCTGCTGAGAAGAGCTTTTCAGAGGCCTTCTGTGGTAGGCTCCTGTCCTATTTCCCTGTTTTTTCCCTCTGCTGATGTCCATCCCATTTGCCTTTCTGAGTGAGGATTGATTATCTTATCCAGGGTCCTCCTTCTTGCTTAGCTTCTTTAGGTATACAGATTTCAGTATCTTTATCCTATATTAAATGTCTAATATCCACTTATAAGTGAGTATATACCATGTGTGTCTTTCTGCTTCTGGGAAACCTCACTCAGTATGATCTTTTCTAGTTTCCACCATTTGCCTGCAAATTTCATGATTTCCTTGTTTTTAATTGCTGTGTAGTATTCCACTGTGTAAATATACCACAATTTCTGTGTCCATTCCTCTGTTGAGGAACATCTGGATTATTTCCAGAATCTGGCTATTACAAATAAAGCTGCTTCTAACATGGTTGAGCAAATGTCCTTGTTGTGTACTTGAACATATTTTAGATATATGCCCTGGAGTGGTATAGCTGGATCTTGAGGAAGCACTATTCCTAATTGTCTGAGAAAGCACCAGATTGATTTCCAAAGTGGTTGTACAAGTTTATATTCCCACCAGCAATGGAGGAGTGTTCTCCTTTCTCCACATTCTCTCCAGGATGTCATTTGTGTGTTTTAAACAGTTGTTCATCAATGTGTAGCCCCAGCTTCACCTCTTCACCAAGAGAGAAATTAAAATCTCATAAAGTGTAAATGAGTAGAAACAAACTTTATTCATTCTCTCTTCTTTGCATCATGGTCTCCTGGCTACACTATCCACTAGAAAATTAAGTGTGCTCTATTTTATTTGTAACTGAATATATTGAAAAGCTTTTACTTTTCTATGGATTTGGATTGGGAGTGCCTGAATATATTTTGTAAGCTAAAACTTGTATATGTTTGCATTGTTCATTCATTAAATAGGTAGGTGAACATGAAGGTAAGTAAAGCTAGACAGGATTCTTGTTTGGAGACCCACAGAGGTTTGGGGAAAACATTTTCAATAAGAATAAGGGTTTACCCCAAGTAAATCACAGACAAACATACAGCAAGCTTGTCCTGAATACCTTCCTCCACTTTCCCCAACTCACCACTTCTGAGTGTGACAGCTCACATCTAGTGTCAATCTGGTGGGACTTGGGATCAGCATAGAAATGATGCTCTGTGAGAGATCAGCTAGGGCAGTGGTTCCAAACACTGTGACCCTTTAATATAATTTTTCCTTTCTCAGTGACCTAAAACAATAAAATTATTTTGTTGCTGTTTCACAAATGTAACTTTGCAAATGTTATGAATCTTAACAGAAATATCTCATATGCAACCCTGGTGAGGGTCACGATCCACAGGTTGAGAAATGCTGATCTAGAATGCTTCAGTGGTACAATAAGCTAGCATGTGGAACTTACAGAAAACTGCTGATCTAGATTAAGTTCCCTGAGGTGGGTGGACAAACTCTAATGTGACTCATTCCAGGAGCTGGAGTCCCAAACTGAAGAAAAAGGAAAAATTGAATTGAGTACAAGCATTCATCTCTTTGCATCCTGACTGTGGGTGCAATTGAACCACCTTTCTCACGCGCTTGATGCCATAACTTTCTTTCCAGGGTGGACCGTACCCTCAAACTGTGGACTGAAATAAACACTTCCTCTTTTAAGTTGCTTTCAAAACTCTTATTTCATGTACAAATATCTCTCTCTTGGACTAGAACTAATATTTCATTTTTCTACTTGTGGACATTCAGTTAGACCAGCACAATTGTTTTGAAGATGTTATCTTTTTCTATTGCATAGTTCTGGCTTCTTTGTCAAAAATCAAGTGTCCTTAGGTATCCTGCAACAAAGAATGAATAAAGAAATTGTGGTACATTTACACAATGGAATACTACTCAGCAATTAAAAACAAGGAAATCATGAAATTTGCAGGCAAATGGTAGGAACTAGGAAAGATCATCCTGAGTGAGGTAACCCAGAATCAAAAAGACATCCACGGTATATACTCACTGATAAGTGGATATTAGACATATAATACAGGATAACCATCCTACAATCCACAGACCTAAAGAAGCTAAATAACATCCATCCTAGGGAGGATGCTTAATTCTCATTCAGAAGAGCAAATAGGATAGACACCAGAAGTGGTTGAAGAGAGGGAACAAGATGGGAACCTACCATAGATGGCCCCTGAAATTTTCCACCCAGCAGGGGATCAAAGACCCACAGCCAAACTTTGGGCAGAGCACATGGAGTCTTTTGAAAGAGTGAGGAATAGAAGGACCTGGAGGAGACAAGAGTTCCACAAGAAGACCAACAAAGCCAACAAATCTGGGACCAAGGGGATCTGCAGAGACTGATGAACCCAAAAGGATGATATATAAATAGGACCTAGACCCCTCCTTCTCAGGTGTAGCCCATAGGCAGTTCAATCTTCCTGTGAGTTCCCTAGTAAGGTGAGCAGGGACATTCTCTGAGATGAACTCTATTGCCTGCTCTTTGATCACTTTCACAAGACGGGGGGGGGGTGTCTTTCCAAGCCACAGAGGAAGAGGATGCATGCAGTCCTGATGAGACTTGATAGGGTGGAGTCAGGTAGTAGAGGAGGGCGGCTCTCCCTTTCTGTGGACCAGGAGAGGGGAAGGGGAAAGAGAAAGGGAAGGTGGGACTGGGAGGAGAAGAGGGAGGGAGCTACAATCAGGATATAAAGTGAATAAATTATAAATAATAAGTTTTTAAAGGAGTGCTAAGAATGATTAAAGTTTTATTTTGTGTAAGACTAGAAACTCAAGACCCTATAAACAAATGTGATTGTTTTCTGATGAGTACATGATGCACATTCTCCCCATAGAGGGAAACAGAACCACTAGTGAGTCCACACAAAGATACAAAACATTTGGGTCCTTTTGCTGTATAAAGTCTTTTTCTGAGTTAACAAGTTGGTCTTTGGAGCTCTCATTCCCATGTATGGGTTCTCTTAATATATACTGAATAATTCTCCTAATATGAACTAAAACCTTCCGGTAAGTCTGTTCTAGCACTGGCCTATTGAGGAATTCGGTCTCAGTATTAGGTTAGATGGAGACAACCCAGAATCGGCCATGGTAGATGAAAAGGTAGAATGTTGTCGACCGGGAAGATAGAAGCGAGACACCAACAGTATGTATGGGGACTTGGTGTACTCGTGAGCAAAAGGAGTCATTCAAGAACCTATTTACAGGGTAGCATGTGGCTAAGTATGAGGGCTTTCTCCTGTCCACAGAACTGCATACCACCTAGACACTGGGAGGTTATAAATTAGGCATCATGACCATCCATGCACTTGAATAATGGTAGTTGATCACTGCACCATCATAATACTGATTTTCCAAGGAAAAGTTTAATCTTATCCTCCCTGTCATCTGCTTTCTCTCCACAATTAGAAGGCTGGGGAGATGGCTCAGCCATCAAAGAGCTTGCAGTTCAAGAATGAGTCGTGGAGTTTAGATCTTCGTAACTCATTTGAAACCCCGGTGGAATGGCAGCTCACCTATAAGCTCAGCGCACAGAAAGACAATACTTGTGGAGCAAACCGGCTCATCTGACAAACTCAAATGACAGCCTCTTAGTTTGCTGAGAGACCCTGCCTCGGTATATAAAGTGGAGAGTGATGGAAGATATATCCATCTCAAGTCTTATCATAGAGGCATTCCCCAACACATTCATCCCCACACAGGTGAACATGTATGCATGTGCATTACACACACACATGCAGAGAGACAGAAGACTAAATCTCTTTTCTAATATAACTAATGCTTTATCAACCAAGGAGAGGAGAAAAATTAATGTTACCATTATATGTTTGCTGTTATTCTAGGCATTATGCTACGAGCCTTATACACATTACTGAGACATGGATGTTATGATGACCCTAAGTGATAGATTATCAGGATACCAGGTCTTAGAAAAACATTCTGTATTAATAAGAATATAGTAACAATATTACATAAGGGTAAGAATTTGAGCTCAGTTGATCTTATAAGATGGATCAGTGGGTAAAGCTACTTGCTCAAACTTGGCAATCTAATTTGAATCCCCGGGAGCCACATAAAGATGAAAGGGTATAATTAAGTCTATCATGTTGTCCTCTCACCTCCACATACATGCTGTGGTATTTGTGCCTGTGCCCTACCAATCATCTACAACATCTATACCTAACAATAGCGAATTAAAAATATCTTTAAGAATTTGAAGTCAAGTCTAGAATTCTCCAAAACCTACAGCCTTTGCACATCACTGTGATACCTCTATAATTCATGGACAAACTTTCATCTTCTATGTTTATGAAATAGACCAATTCCATCTTTGGTCATTCTATATCACAATAAAAGGACCGGCTGTCTGGTGCAGACAGGCTCTCCTTGGGTGGGGAGGATACTATCTTGTAAAGCGTGTCTATCCAAGCTGCATTAAAATTTGTTTCCTTTTCGCTTTAGACTGAGCAACACGACTCTCAGTTGAACTACTGAATGCTTTGTCAAGGCAACCATGGGACCGTGCTCTAGGCAAAATCATAGTCTCTGAGGAGTGAAAGGGTTACACCACCCTCGAGGTCTGGTTGGCAGCATCACAGCCATTGTCTGCCATTCCTACGCACACAATTCCTTCCGTGGTAAGGTTTACACTTGAAGCTTCTTTAGATGTGAGCTGCACTCTCTTTTGTGAAACTAAAATTTCTCTTCTTATGCCCACCACATGTTGGTTGTATTTAACTCCTTGAGTTCCTTCACAGAAAGCCTAATTCTGCCACGTGACAATTCCCCCAATAATGAAAATACCACCGACTCCTCTGGCGTAAGTAGATACTGTCAGTTTATCCAGTTATTTCATGTTTAGCATGGTTTCCAAAGTAATGTTCGTCTTGAAATGATGTTATTTTCTTTAAAATGTGTCTTAAAACATAGGGTGCATGTCAAATAAACTGTCATCTCAAAAGAGAAACCACTAGTTTCTATATTCTAGTCATTAAGTGGAGGTTAAAATTACACAGATGTATTTCTTTATTTAGTAACATAGTACCATTTCCTCACATATTGCCAAATATCATTTGATATTTGTGGTTTTTAAAAAATGTTATTGCTAAACCAGATATCATTAAATACTTCTCCTCACTTTATTTTTTTTTTAAAATTTTGAAATAATCGCTTTTCTCATGTGCTTGAAGGTGATGATGGAGTGAGAAGTATGCATTCACAAAGGCCCCTTCAAAATATCATACACTTTTTTATAGTCTTTATTCACTTTTCTCCAATGACAACTTGTGATGTTATGGCCATTTGGTGTCAGTTATATACTGACCCCAAACAGTGAGAATGAAGAATGTTTCTGCCATGATGTGATGCTTTGTATCAACTCACAGTTTCAGAGGATTCAGTCTGAGATGGCTGGACTAATTACTTTATCTTAAGATGAGGTTGACTAAACTGAAATGACATGGTGGAGGAAAATAGTTCACCTCATGACTGATGAAGAGCAGAAAGATGGAGAGAAAGAGAGTTGGGATGAGATAGAGTCCTCAAAGAAACCACTGTCTCCACCTAAGCCTCTCTCTTAAGTTTTCCATCACCTGTCGATCATATCACCAAATGATGACCTAGTCAGTGGATGATCTATTGATAAGATTCTTTGAGGGAAACTTTGAATCATAACTATATCATCTGTTCCCTAGTCTATTGTTCTGCCTCCAATCTATCCTGCAAGTCTCTAGTGGAAGATTAATAGCAAAAAGCCCAAAACCAAGAGCAATCAGGTCTCTGTCCAGACATTCTTATGCTCTCAAGTGATTTGTGTCCTGTACTTGACTCTTCAGATTATGCTGAGCCTTGAGATGGATTCTTTTGGATTATTTCTACTTGCTTCATTCTCCTTTAAGGGCTTTGGCACTTTGCCATCTGAGTCTCAGTCTTCATACAACTTGAACCTCAGGAGTGCTCAAAGAAATTTATTGTGAGAAAGGATGCAATATTTATTATCTTGCAGCTTGCGAGTGCCTGAGTAGAACAGAACTCCTTAGAATGTACGTTATAATCAGTTCACAAACAACACTGTTCAGAAAAAAAAGGAAAATGTGAAGTTAGACTGTATGATTACAGCTGTTTGTTGAAAAATACCATAATGAACATGAATAAGCAAGCCACAGGACAGAAGATGATAATCCCCATGCTATCAATCACCAACAAGATATCATACAGAAAATATGTGAATAAATATTTTAAATTGATAATAAAAAGGCAAACAATCCAGAAAAAAATAGAAAAGAGTAAACAAGTTCATCAGATAAACATAACAAAATATCCAATATACATTAATGCTATATAATCTTGTCTGTCATCACAGAGACAAAAGAGGAATCTACAGTGAGCTACTGTTACACAGAAGAGAGTTGCTAAAATAGGAAGATCAACTGCATGCAGTCTCAGGCAAGAGTCTGCATTGGTACTCCCAAGTTGGAAGAAAGTGTGAGATCACCTACTCATGCATTTGCTATGATCCAGCAGTTTTTCCAGAGGCATTGAATAAACGGAAGGGTGGATGTGAGACATATATGCAGGTTTGGTGAGGGCATTTGCAGTAACATATTCTTAATAGTCATGTTCTGGAGATTGCCCAAATGTTTCTTAGTACAATAAAAAAGGGGGTACAGTGAGTTTAGAGAATAAACTCATTCTTGGCAATAGGCTGTTGAACAAAAATTCCACGTATAAATGAACACTGTTGGTTCATTGGTAGAGCATTGGAACCAATGAAAAACTAAAGTAACAAGTTCAGAGTCAAGTTAAGAGGGACGCAGAAAATGAAACTAAGGGTTCTAGGAGAGAACAGAGGCTTGTGGAGGCTTCTATGGAACAAGGAATGTCCCATTGATTCATTTGTGTGTTGGCTAGTTGACTGTGACTATTTTGTAAAAATCAAATGCATTGAGTACTTATTATCTGACATGCTGTCTATTTGTGTTCTCAGTGGAAGTTATACTTCATTCAAAAGGCCCACTTATTTAAATTTCCACCTTTCCCTCTCTTCATTTTTTCCCAACCAGGGGTGGGTGGATAGTGAATAAAGGGAGGGATTTTCCAGAGCATCCCTTTTGGTATAAATCCCTTAAGTTTTAATTGACATACCTCAGTTATGTCCCTACTTGGGTTATGCTCATGAAGCTGTCTGTGACAGCTTTAGGTTGGCATCCTCTTATGCTGCTATAAAATTCACACCCAAAATCTGAAACATTTTTACAGTTTCTTAAAGTTTATTTTTCCAAATACAGCCAGTTTCTCAATTTTGTGTTTCCAGCAGTATATCTTTTCCAAATTTTAAACACAATTTTGTCATCGTATTGCAGCCTCATGAAATCATGACTTGCAAGAGGGCATGAGAAACATTCACCAAGAGCCACCTGCCTGTGTACAGATATATTTTCCTTCTTGGCACTGATGGACTTGGCTGTGAAATGTGTTTGGTATCATAACATTGATTCCTTAGAAGACTGTCAAAAAGATACATAGACAAATGTCAAGCAAGCTCTCTGCCTGGTCTGCATAGGGACATAGTTTGTGCTCTACATTTGGATAAAGCTCTTGATCTCTCTTATATCTCACTTCCAGGGCTGTTCCTACTTCTGTATTGAAGTTAGGGTTTTTATTTTTTACTTAGGAAATCCATTTTTTATTAAAATTTTATTTTTTATATTAATAACAATTTATTCACTTTATATCTCAGCTGTAGCCCCCTCCCTCATTGCCTCCCACCACCCCCCTCCCTCATCGCCTCCCATACCCTTCTCCAAGTCCACTGATACAGGAGGTCCTCCTCTGCTTCCATCTGAACCTAACTTACCAGGTCTCATTAGGACTGGATGCACTGACCTACTCTGTGGCCTGGAAAGGCAGCTACCCCCTCAGGGGGGAGGTGATTAAAGAGCCAGCCACTGAGTTCATGTCAGAGACAGCCCCTGTTCCCCTTACTAGGACACCCACTTCGGTAGTGAGCTGCCATGGGCTACATCTGTGCAGGGGTTCTAGGTTATAACCACGAATGGACTTTGGTTGGAGTATCAGTCTCAGAAAAGACCCCTGTGTGTTTTGCCCTTGATGTTTTATTGTCCCCTGCAGTTTTGATTAAAATTTTGATGATATAAGGGATATTTAAAAGCAACTGAGGTTGCTGGTCAGTTGACCTGGAAATGATCAAAAGCAGCATTATTTAGGTAGAATTACTGATTACATGAACCCAGTAAGAAAATTTTCTCTAAAAGATGACAGGATAGATTATAAGCATTAGGAGCAGATGACCCATTGCTGGCTTTGCAAGACACGTGTTAAGGGCCAGAAAGTGGCCACTGGTTGCTGATAGCAACATCTGGCGGATTGTTTATGTGAGAAGAAATCATGATCCTACAGCTGCAATAAACTTTACTCTGCTAGCGGTCTGAAAGACTGTCAGTTAAGAACGCAGTCCTACTGATAACCTGCTTCTGGCTTTAGGACACCTATGGTAGTTTCAACATCCCTCCAAAGTTCCTTTGTTGAAAATTAACCTCCAAAGCAACAGTATTGCAGGTGTACACTAAGGTCTTAAAAACTCTAATCTGGTAAATAAGTTAACTCCGCTCTTATAAGACTGGGTTAGCATCGTTGAAATGGGTTGTAATAAAAGGATAAGTTCATTCTCATCTCCCCTTTACACTGTTGTTCCTTTACTTTCCCACCTCCTTCTATGGGATGATGTAGCCAGATGTGGCATCCTGAACATGGAATTTCTTGCTATCGGACCTGTAAGAAATGAATTTCTACTCTTCCTAAATTGCCCAGTCTCAGTTGTTCTCCTGCAGTAGCAGAAATGAAATAAGACCCTAAGCAGAGAACTCAGTCAAATCTACTCAGACTTCTAGTATAGAAAAAATATGAACCAGTAAACTGATGTTTAGCATCTAACTTGATCACAGTAAACAGAACTGTGAATTTATAACATGGTTCTGTCCTAATCTATCAAGTTTTCCGTAACCTTTCATGCAGCAAGGCAGAATGAATACACCTCCCCAGAAGTGACAGCCCGGTTTTCAATGATTTCTATGATACAATAAAAAACTTGTCAAAGGGCAGTCTGGCTTCTTACAAAGTTTTAATGACAATTTAAAAGTCAATCATTAGGGACATGTTATAGATTTTTTAAAAACTCTAAACAAAACTTAGAAGTGAAGACTCTGTTCTTTCAAAGCCATCGAGCCTATTTTTATCCTAAGTTCAAAGTACCTTTAAAAAATATTTCGTGGAATTGTAATCATTAGCCAAGAATAGGTGTCATTTTAAAATGCTAGCTGCATAGTACTCTTCTTCCTGCATAATGTTTCCATGTATTATGTGATGTCTCTTTATGACAACCCTGTGAGCTACTGATTATTATGCTTAATGTAAAGATGAAAAACTTGAGATCCAAGACATCTGTAATTTATGTTCAAGGTCACCTCACTAATAAAAAACAGAAAAGGGATTGGAAACCAGCCACTCCAGCACGGCTTCACCCTTAATTACCACCCTTTGCTTTCTCTTGGTTCAGCGGTGACAACTGCCCGGTGAGTCTCACATCTTCTCTCGCAAATCTCTACATAAAATTGCAACCGACAGCATGATTACTCTGGAACACTATGTCATGCTGAATGATGTTTTTCTACAAACCCCTTGAGAACGACTTCACATTATATCTATTACAAGGGTTTTGAGGGTTATTTATTTGGCAAATGAATTTTCTGTTCTGATGAGCATTAGGGATAGAATATTCGGTCAAATTCAGTTGTTCACCATGAAGAATGCCACTCCTTTGGGTGTGGATCCCTACCCTTTATCTTGAAAATAAACGCCTTTACAACTGACTTGAATAGAAGCATTTTGCCATGTATTTAAAAACAATCTTCAGGGGAAGACGTTTGTTTTTAACTCATAGTTTCATGGCGAGGGAGGGACGGTAGCTTGGGCCTTGACTATGGAATCAGGAGGTTGTGGTACAATTTATTACATTTCTATATTTCAAGAAGCAGTGATATGCAAGCCGAGGCAAGGCCAGGCTATACTGCATGAGCTTGCCACCAGCGATTTGCACAGTCCATACCCTTACTTCTTAAACATCCCAAAACATCCTCAAGCAGCACCGTCCTGCGCCTGTGAGAACAGCTCACATTCACCACCCCCACCCCCACCCTCCCACTCCCTGTCACCCCCCCTCCCGCCCTCCACAGGTCCCGACTGTCTCCCATGCAACAATACCTCGGCCCAGCTTCAAATCCCCACCTCCTCCTACAGTTCCAACACTCTTTCAAGGTTCAAAGTCAAAGGCTTAAGAGGGAACACAATCTCTTTACCGTGAGGTCCTGGAATATCAAAATCAAATAATCACCCTACCGTGGATCAGTATAAACATCCTCATCCCAAAGGAGAGGAATGGGATCTAACAAGGGAAGATCTCAACAAGACTGGAAGCCAGCAGGCCAAGCACCAAACCCTGCCGGTCTGAGTTCGGGTTCTAGGGCTCATGATGTCCTCGTCAATCTGCTTGGCCACCCCCACTCGGTGCCTTTGTCAAATGCTAATATCCTGGCGTGTCCTTTCAAACTCGGGCTTTACTTTCCCAGCTTCACATACAGCTCACTCGGGAACTCCATGCAGGGACGCCAAGGCTGACACAATGCATAACACATCTGGATTACTGAAACCTTGGCACAAGCCTCCATAACCCCTTGTTTCCTGCCTGACGGCAAAACCAGTGCTGTGGCTGACAGCCATTAAGAAAGGCTGCCAGTCTGTGATGTATTGCCACCGGGTTGGAACACAGATCCTGACTGAGTATACAGAGGTCACAGAGTATCTGTCTAACCGGACCTGGGAAAGCAGGGTATCGACTGAGCCTCTCATTTCAAATGGAGATGTTTCAAATGAGCTTTTACTGTGATCCCCTGAAGCTGTCCTTAGAGGAGGGTTTGCCCTCAGGGGCGCCTATTTCCTACCACTAAGGCACTTTAACATTTACAGCCACTTCACCAACAACTATTCTGTGAACATTTCTCCCCGTCCATGCTCCTTTCCTTGCCAAACAACATTTTTCATCTCTTTCTGCCCTCCCTCCATTGTAAATCTAAAGCCGTGAGCAGGGATCCTGCCGCTGCTTGAACGCTAGGTCATCTTGAATTCCTTCCAGCAACAAATCAGTCCCTTTGATTTAGCCTCACTCAAAATTTAAGGCTTGGGACAGCAGGATCACTTTCTTTGCCAGAACATGACATGAATGGCCCAACTCCAGATAGTGCCCTGTTTCCCTCTGAAAGTTTATGAGTCCATCCAGCCTTTACTCTCCACATTACTACAGACACTGGTCTTCTGAACTCTTGTCAGAGAAGACTGTTAAGCACCTCTTACTAGTCTATGGCTTTTCTAGCCCACAGCTCCAAACTCTTCCTGGTTCTTCCCATAAGCCCCCTCTTCTGGTATCAGTATTCTGCATTTTCCTCATCACAACAGCCTGTGTGATGTGACTAGAAGCCAGGTAGGAATAAGGGGCTTAACTCTCAGTTTCATGGCAGGAGATGCAGGCAGTTGGGGCTCCATCTCTGGCAGCAGGAGATTGATCACAGTTTGTTATACTTCTGCAGAGAGAGAAGCCTGAAAGAGTGAATTCAACTCTCTGGCTTTTACCTCACGTGCCCACCCTCAGTGACCGACTGTTCTAGACTGACCAAACCTCCTAAAGATTTCACAAAGTCCTAAACCAGCCCTACCAGTTGGGAGGACTTAAACACATGAGGCACTGTGGCAATTCACATTCAAGCCTCAGCACCTTGCCAAACATGAAAGGGTACATATTAAACAGGGGTGCTGCAAACTTCTTCCGTGAGATACTGCCTCTTTAAAGGTTTTCTCTATTTAAAAAACGAAAAGATGCTCTACTGAGAATGTCTTCATGAAATTCTATTCAACTAAATTGAAAGCTGTAGTCAAGATCCAAATTTGAAATGGTCTGGCGTGCCTTGCAGAGGTGCTCAAAGTGAAGAATTAGAGAATTACCATACTTGAGAGAATTCACTGTCCTTTTACTCATCATATTGAAATTTCTGAAGTGCTTATCACATTCATCTTCTGAAATATTGAACAACCCTGAATATGTGATTTATAAGAAATTTAAAGGTCAGGGGAATTAAAATATATAAACAAATGCCTGCATATGCGTATTGCCTACAAATATAATGCCATTTTCAGCTAAAATACTTTAGAATTTCACTTATTAAATGGAGAAATGTGGGAGAATTAGAAGTAAATATTATGAAATGAGGTAATTAATAAAATTTTCTTCCTCTGGCCTATTTCATTGTTATGGAGTGAACATTGCAAGAATTTATAGCAAAATACTTCAAAGTGGATGCTAATGATTTTTAATCTACAAATTAACACTATTATTAATTTATTTGTCTGACTAGTACAAAGTATCAATTAGAGTGCTGGTTTTGCAGAACATTTCTAGAGTCATGAAATGCATTGTGAAATATATCAATTTGTATTATAATAAATATCTTGATTTAGTATTAATGAACACTTACAAAGCTGCTGGAGTCAGAATTTAAATATTATAGGTAAATATTAAGAAAAAAATATCAATATCTAGATTACCCTAATTCTTTTTTGTCGCTCTTTATTATCTGGTTTTAAATAAAAACATAATATAAGAGAAGGTTGGAGGAAACGTTATATTTGCATGCACACATTTCAATCCACTAATAGTCAGACCACTACCTGTTTCTCTACCTATCATACTATTTGAAGACAAACACAAAAAGGATTTAAAGAAAAAAAATGTGATCTTCATCTTTTACGTTTTTATCTCCCTTCTATCTTCCATTCATGCCCATAAGAATTTTCTTAGTCCTATCACACCATCAAACATTTAACTCTTGTGACAACGTCATTTTTTTCTCTGCAAACATCTTCCTTGGAATCTACTTGATTCCAACGCTTCTCTTTGATTTTAGCCCGTCTTCTTGAAACATTTATATACTTTGTCCTCCAAAGTACAAACTTTCTAGCTTTCCCCTTGCCATTGTCTGTTCCTTCACACTTGTCTGATCCCCTTCTCTATGCAAATTTATATGTGCAGACAAAGTATAGACATATTTACCTCCTGAGGTCTGAGGTTCCATCAAGTCCTCAAAGGTACGTGCCTTACAAATGACATCCATAATTTTCTACCACTGTGCCATACTCATAAATGCTAACATGCCAGCTATCACTGTGAAATATGCAAATTTTATGTGTATAATGGTTAACTTTATATGTTAAATTGACTAGACCCTAGAAGAGGTAAACCTTCTAGATGAAATGTGCCTTGATAGGTTTTAAGGGTTGTTTGGAACTTTTCAGCCCTTCTAATTTCTTCTTTTAGAATAGAAAATACAAGTCCAATTTCTGTTCTGTCATTTTATGTGCAAGGCATATAACTTTTCTGTTTACAGTGAGAAGAAAATTTAGTTTCCAGATGAATCATGCTTTCTCCTTATATCTACTTTACCATAAATTGGATGAAACCTTGGACTTTAGACTTTGGACATAATGACTTAATTGGGAGGGGGTATTTAAATGAGCCCGTAAAGGTAGAAGCATAATTAGGTCATCTTAAAAGAATATTTTCTCTTTTTCTTCCTCTTTCTCCCTCTGCTATTCTTTTTGTCCCTTTTTCAATGAATGGAAAAAGGAGTTAACACCAGAACTCACCCATGTTGGCAAGTTAACTCTGAGAAAATGAATCCACTGTTTAAATAATTTAGTCTATGTCAGGGAGTTATGGCAGGCTAAGTTGACTATGGTGAGCAGAAAAACAAAGAATAAATAATATTTTCATGGTATGAAAAAAATGATATGGTGTAGTAATATAAGATCTCTAATTTTTAGCAACTAAATTTAAATAAACATTCAGAATTCACAAATTAACCCAACTTATCTAATGAATTGTCCCATGAAAAATATTGGTAAACAAGGTACTCAAGATACACATTAAAGCATGTGTTTATAAAAATATTGATATTGAAATGTTTATGTAGTTTTCTGTAAAATTAATTAGAATTCCAAATATATGACTATGTTCTACCAAGAAAGTTCCCATGAAAATAACAATAATTTCAACCTTTCATCAATAAAATAGACTTTTAGTGATCACCAGCAATTTAGTGAAAATGTAAGAGTAAAGCTAAAATAAGAAACAAATTTGTGAGTGCAATACTTAGGCTTGGCTATTAGGTGATATTGTAGCTGAAACATTGTCTAAGCTTCTTGACAATCCAGTAACAGTAGCTTATTAAGCCATCGTTATATTCTAGGAATATGTAATCTCTTAATAAAATACAAAAGAACAACTAGACAGTGAAAATGCCAAAGGATAATCACCTTTCTTCCTTGTCTTACTGCATGACTTACTGACTCTCTCCACTGTGCACTTAGAGACTATGAGGCTACGACATTCATACCTTTAGGAATACAAGGTCATTTCTCATGTAACACTTTCATTCAGTGTGATGGAGACTAAAAATGAGGCAAATAAATTCATTTAATAAATCAAAAAATAATTCCACCGAGTGATGAGGACTACATGCGTGAGGTGAACGTGCTGTGATGGGTTGTTACTGTGAGTAATAGGCTGTTTTAGATGGACCTGCAGGTGGCTTCTCTGAGAAAATGGCATTGAGCTGAGACTGCGACAGCAGGCAGCCATCCATTCCAAGAGCAGCACTCACCTCTGACTGGAAGGGATTGTGAAGGAAATATAGACCATTCTGCTTATTTCTAAAATACTTAGCAGAGCCACAAGGAGGTAAGCCATCTCCAAAGATGAGCAACACCTTTAGATGGGCACTAAATGCTTCTAATTTATGTACATTAAGTGTTTGTCTAGATGATTACTATTATTAATATTGCAATATTATTATTTGCTTTCACCCGCTTGCAGATGCTTGGTGAAGACAAATGTGCTTCGTTGATTTACTCACCATGCACTTTGTAAACTTGAACTACCTTTGGGCATTTAATATGCTATTACCTGCAATGGGTTGAATTTCAGCTCCCAAGACTGTAGTAGGAATCATCATATTCTTACTTCGGAAATACTAGAAACTCCTTCCTCTTCCTCAGAGTTATTCTGATACATTTTGACTGTTCAAGGAACGAGATTCTGAAATGAAAATAGAGTTTAACCTCATTCAATTTAGGTTACATAATAAGCTGGTAGTTTAAACACATATTTTCCTTATACTACTAGACACACATAATTTATAAGTGTACTCTGACATGGATTTTGTGTCAAGCCAGAATTGGAATTTCAGATTCCTGAATATACATTTGAGTTTACATATTTTTACTATAGAATTAGATTTGTAGTTTTCTGAACCATGTGAGCTTGAGGCCAGCCTGGGCTACAAAGAAAGTCCATGATACACAGAGAAACCCTGTCTCAAAGACAAGAAAAAAAAAAAAAAAACCTCTCTGTAATGTATGTGATTAGCAATGATGGTGAATTTTTATTACTAACTTGACTGGAAGATAGAGTTATAAGTTCTATACATGAGCATCTTAACTAAGGAGAGAAGACTCAGTCTGAGTCTGAGTAGAATCATCTCCTTGATTATCATCTTGAACTGAATTAAAAAGGAAGGAACTAACAAATCGCCAACATCCTTTTGTTTCTGCCTCCTCTCTGCAAACATAGTATGACTAGGCACCTCACAATCCCATCATGCCTTGCTCTCGTGATTGAACCTCAAACTATAAGTTAAAATATTCTATTTCTTCTTTAAGTTGCTTTTATAATGTATTTGGTAAATGTGATGAGAAACATAACAATACAGATATTGGTACTATTAAATGGGCCTATTACTGTGAGACACTTGGCCGGATGGCCTTCAGTCCTTCTTAGTTTATTCATAGAAGGAAAGTTGAGAAATTGGAGCTTCAGTCTAGAAGACTAACTCAAGCTTAACAGGACATTCTAGTGGAGCTCAGAAGACTATAATCTCAATGATACGTAGACAGTAGAGAGCAAACCAAGGGGGTCTCAGGAGGGAGCAAGGACACTATTAGGACCTGGCTATAGACTATTCATGTCACATTCTGGAAAAGATTCAGCCTATTGCCTAGAGAATTCAAATGTGGCTGAATTCAAAATCAGTTGGCTACTTTGGTAGAGAAATTTTAAGACAGCCTGACACTTAGGCTTTGACATTGTTACATCATGCTTCTCTTATCTATATCACAATGAGAGAGAACAGAAAGATTTGGAAATATACAGTTTGGAAAGAAGCATAAGCTTAATATTGTGAATAAGTTGGGTCCATATAATGAGGTCATGGTTAGAGATTAGCACAACTAAAGAGAACCTTTTATTTTGCACTGAGGCAGTCAGAAAAAAAAAAAAAAAAAGGCTTAGTTCAATGTCCTAACCATCAAAGGTTATAAAAAGCACATGTCATTTGAAAGCAGACTAAATTGATAATGTACCAAAAGGGTTCACTGCCTCCAAACAACCATTTGCAGAAGAATATTGTTAAGTTAATTTGCCAAGTGGTGCTGAGGCCACTTATAGCTATTGGGCAAGAACAGACTGTATCTTAAGACGGTAGCAGAGATTGATAGTATTGTCTACATACTAATTTTTCTGGTATATAAAATTCTAGACTAATGGAGTCACAGAAGCCATCACCAAGATTTCAGAAATCTGCTGAGGTCAAACTATATTTGGCAAGGTCAGGTTCTGTTTGAAGAAGGCCCTGAGAGACAACGGTGGTATGAGGGTAAAACCTGATCTGCAGTGAGGACTTCAAAGTGTTGGAATTATAAGACTGCGGAACATCTTGTGAAGAAAGCTGCAGGCGCAGAATGGTGCTAGCCCACGAGAGAGGCTTCAAACACTGCAGGGGTGAGAACTGGAGCAGTGAGTCCACTTAAGGCTATTGAAGCCCAGGTCATACCACCAAGACCCCTGGATATGGATATGGAGCATGGAGTTGAAGAATTTGCTGTGTGGCTGGCTGGGTTTTAGCCTTTCATTCCTTTTCTGTGCTCTTATCCCTCCCTTTGGGAATGTAAAGGTTTACCCTCTGCAATAATATGTTGGAACTAAATGCATCTTTATTCCACAGTTAAGAGATTATCTTCAGTCTTAGAAGAGACTGAATTTGGGGCTTTTGAGCAATTATAGAATCATGAAGACTTTGGAAACTCAGATAGATAAACTAAGTGCATCATGACTTGAGAGTTTGCAGATAAAAGTTACGGTTCAAGTGATATGCTTGGGTGACCAGCTGACTAGAGGTAGACTGGTAATCATCAATCTTGACTTGATTCAGGCTAATTGAGGGGTCACATCGCTTTTCATGTCTTTGAGAAAGATTTCACAAGGTTTAACCCAGAATGGAAGGCTTTCCATAAATAGGGATTGTATTGTCGTATGGTCAAAGGATCCAGAGTGAAAAAAAAGTAAAAATAAAATAAAATAAAATAAAATAAAAGCCAAAATAAAATAAAAGAGATGAAATCATGAACACTGATATTCATCTTTTCCTGCTTCCTGACTGTAGACACAATATAATTAATGACATGAATTTCTTGTTGCACTGTCTTTCCTGCCATAAGGGACTATATCCCTTCCAACAGTAATCCAAAATAAATAAATCCTTTCTTCCTTAGGCTGTTCTGTTAGCTGTTTTGTTACAGAAATACTGCATGTGGTAACAATTCTGTTACATAATTCTTGTGATTATTTGGATGTTTCTGGAATTAGACTTTAAAGAGCCCTTTGAATAATGTATTTTCACTCCATTTTTGGTATTATTTTTTTAATTTTTATTTTTTTTATTTATTATACTTTATTCACTTTGTATCCCCCATAAACTCTTCCCTCCTCCCCTCCTAATCCCACCTTCCTTCCCCCTTCTTCACGCATGCCCCTCCCCAAGTTAATTGATAGGGGAGGTCCTCCTCTCCTTCCTTCTAATCTTAGTCTATCAGATCACATCAGGAATGGCTGCATTGTCATCTTCTGTGGCCTGATAAGGCTGCTCCCCCCTCAGGGGGAGGTGATCAAAGAGCAGGCCAATCAGTTTATGTCAGAGGCAGTCCCTCTTCCCATTACTATGTAACCCTCTTGGGCACAAAACTGCCATGGGCTCCATCTGTGCAGGGGTTCTAGGTTATCTCCATACATGGTACTTGGTTGAAGTATGAGTCTCTGGAGAGACCCCTGTGTTCAAATTTTCTAATTCTGTTGCTCTCCTTGTGGAGTTCCTGTCCTCTCCAGCTCTTGCTATTTCCCTCTTCTTTCATAAGATTCCATGTACTCTGCCCAACAGTTGGCCATAAGTCTCAGCATCTGCTTTGATAGTCTGCAGGACAGAGCCTTTCAGAGGCCCTTCGTGGTAGTTCCTAACTTGTTTCCTGTTTTCTTCTTCTTCTGATGTCCATCATCTTTTCCTTTCAGGATGGGGATTGAGCATTTTAGTCAGGGCCCTCCCTCTTGATTAGTTTCTTTAGATGTACAGATTTTATTAGGTTTATCCTATATTGTATGTCTATATGAGTGAGTATATACCTGTATTATATTTTTATTTGACACAAAGCAGATAGTTTACATAATTGTAAATGAACTTGAATTTTAGATGCAAAAATCTATGTCTCAAGAGGCAGGACACTTGCTAAAATGCTCAATCCCTATCCAGAATGGCAAAGGGGATGGACACCAGAAGAAGAAGAAAAGAGGGAACAAGTCAGGAGTTTGACACAGAGGACCTCTGAAAGGCTCTTCCCTGCAGACTATCAAAGCAGATCCCGAGAACTATGGCCAACCTTTGGGCAGAGTGCAGGGAATCTTATGAAAGAAGTGGGAAACAGTAAGATCTGGAGAGGACAGGAACTTCACAAGGAGAGCAACAGAACCAAAAAATCTGAGCACAGGGGTCTTTCCTGAGACTGATACTCCAACCAAGGACTATGCATGGAGATAATCTAAAACCCCTGCACAGATGTAGCCCATGGCAGTTCAGTATCCAAGTGGGTTCCATTGTAATAGGAACAGGGATTGTCTCTGACATGAACTGATTGGCCTGCTCTTTAATTACCTCCCCCTGAGGGGGAAGCAGCCTTACCAGGCCACAGAGGAAGACAATGCAGCCATTCCTGATGAGACCTAATTGACTAGGATCAGAAGGAAGGAAAAGAAGACCTCCCTTATCAGTGGACTTGGGGACGGGCATGAGTGCAGAGGGAGGAGGCAGGGAGGTATTGGGACGGGAGGAGGGAAGGAGCCACAAGGGGGATACAAAATGAATAAAGTGTAATTAATAGAATTTTTTAAAAAGTTAAAAAAAGGAAAAAAAGAGTCTATGTTTTAAATATTTCTGTTCCTTACAAACTGTGTGGTTTTCAGTGGTGTAATTTCATTCTCTGAAATTCTCTCTCATCTTAAAGTCAGATAATGATAGCTCATAAAAGTTGATGTTTAAAGGAATTCTACAGTAAATATGAATGACTTTAGCACTGGTACTAGTACGTGAAAATTTTAAATGTTCATTCATCAATTTAAATAAGATTATCTATTGTTTCTTTTAAAAACTAATTAAGTTGGGATGGGAATACAAATCAGGGGTAAAGAGCTTGTGCAGTATTCGCATGACCCCAAGTTCAATGCTCAGTAACACACACACACACACACACACACACACACACATACACACACACCCCAAATAAAAGAAAGACCTAATAATTTGAATAAACTTTTAAATTTAAATGCAAACTAGTATAGAAGTATTCTGTGTAGCAAATTTCTATGCTGATATATAATAACTTCATCTATAAAAACTGCACTTATAGATATTACTAAACCGTGGTACAAATGAAACATTTCAGTTTTGTCATGATCACTTTTTAAAAATATTCTTAGTTATTTATAATCTATAATTTATAATTATTTAAATTGTGTACAATGTCGAATCAGTGTGAAATAAAACACAAACTAAAGTTCAACAAAGTATAGAGATGCCAAAGCTTTTGGATACATACTTTTGAGATTTGCTTTACTGAAATTATTTATAGAGTTATTAAAATCCAGGAATTTAAAAGGAAATTTGTAAAGAACATATAAGTGAGGTACTATTACCATAGAACAAGATGAACTGTCTGGCATAAAACAGTAATAACAAAACACCCTCTTTTAAATAAAATAATAAAAATTATTCATATCATTAAAGCTTTTCCCTTATTGAGAGTAATACTTATTTTAATTTTTATTTTATCTTAATGCTTTGGTAGCTAATTATAAATGGGAGTTCAAGAAAAATTTACTTGTGTGTATGACATCATTTTTTTTCTCTTCTTGATATTAACTGACAGTAATCAAATCTTAGGAATGGAGGAGCATTAAAATTGTCCACTGTAGTTATTGAAAACATGAATAAGACACTGGGAGAGATCACTCAGAACTGCTTTTTAAAGAGCTGCTATTTCTACAGAAAAAAAGATCAAATGGTAGATTGGCATGAGATATTTGTAATATGTAAACTGTGCGCCTATAACTATCATTGAGTGTTAGAAGTTCATTAAAAACCTTAAAAACAAGACAATATAACTCACTAATGGAATTGGCAAAAGACTTCATAGGCACTCACACAGCGTCCAAATCGTCCTTTTCTGATACATGCATGAGTGAGTGCAAATGACACTCACATTGAGCATCCTGAGACTATTGATGAAATTAAAATAGCCACTTCTGAGAGCTGATGAGCATGTGCAGCCAGAAGGAAGAGTGGCATGGAAAACTGGTGGAGCCACCTAGGAAAATGTGGAAACTCACAGTAGTTGTCTTGTCTACAAACACTTGTCTACAAACACCATGCAGGCGTCTTGCAAAATCAAAGCAGCTTGCAAAAGAATTCAGAAGCTAAACATGTAGAAGATTCCCTTTTATAAATGCAGATTAAATTAAGCTGGATACCTTGAGCTTTCCTGTGTAGGAAATGCCCCTAGTGCAGGAAGCAAGAAAAGCTACTAATAATGCATTTTTCTGAGAATGGGAAGGAGCATGGGGACTTTGGAAATCTGGAGACCTCTTTGTCATGATATGTGTTAAAGAAAGTTAATGAAGATCCTTTTTTAAGGATGCTTTTTATATTTGATTTCACATTATATTTTAATTAATTTTTCTATTTTTATTAAAAGAGTTAATGTTGATATTTTTGGCTTTCAATTTTTGGCGTTACTATTTGCAATGCTGAAAGTTAGCCATGACTGACAGCCAAGGCAATGGAGAACTTTTATAAAAACACCAACTAGCTAACCAGTCAACAAAACACCCAAAACCACAGCATTTGGAAGCTATCGACAGACATGTCAACCCTTTAGCTCTCATTCTTGTAGCATCATCTAAACAGAGACCAGGTTAAACCTCAGGCTCCTGCCTCATAATGGCTACGATACTGAGGTATTTGATGATATGATCAACAAAGATTTCACCTGCAAGCATTCTGTCACCCAGCTACAATGATATGATGGAATGATGTCTAGTCAGGTCCTTTGCCTGACTGCAGTGCTGGGCCACAGAACTGCTGGACCACTGCAGGATTCAACAATGCAACATGAAGCTATTATTATGCCAAACACGGTTTACCAGTGGTCAGAGTTTCTCCACAGGGCTGTTAGTGAATCATGAAGTCATTCATTTGCAAAGACACCACCATCCCTAAAAAAGCCAGAAGTCATCTACTTGAAAATAGGCTTTGTCCTGTTCTGAACCTCAATATCTTTGTTAGCAAACACAGGAGCATGTACTCTGATTTAAAAAAGGAATCCCGGAATCCTCTTAAATTTCTGACTTTTATAACATGGGGGAAAAATCTAAAATTTGATAAGAATTTATGGATATTTGTGTGGAAAACTTAAAATCAGTTTTGGTTATGAAATTAAAGTTTTAGCTGAAAGTTTACATGTTAAAGCTTTATTCTTATTTTTATTTTTGGCATAAGATTTATTTTATTTTATTTTTTTCTTATCAGTTACATTTTATTAACTCTGTATCCCAGCTGTATCCCACTCCCTCATTCTCTCCCAATCCCTCCTCACTCCCTCATCTCCTCCCTGCCCCTTTCCAAGTCCACTGATAGGGGGGACCTCCTCCCCTTTCATCTGACCCTGTTTTATCAGGTATCTTCAGGACTGGCTGCAAAGTCCTCCTCTGTGGCCTAACAGGACTGCTCCTCCCTTGGGGGGTGGGGAGGCCAAAGAGCCAGTCATTGAGTTTCTGTTAGAAATAGTCCTTGTTCCCCTAACTATGGGAAACCAATTGGTTACTGAGCTACCACAGGCTACATCTGAGCAGAGGTTCTAGGTTATATCCATACATGGTCCTTGGTTGAATGTCAGTCTCAGAAACAACCCTGTTTCCAGATATATTTGGTCCTTGTGGAGCTCCTATCCTTTCCCCATCATACTAACTCCCCTTCTTTCATATGATTCCCTGTACTCTGCCGAAGGTTTGGTCATGAGTCTTTGAAAACACTGCTAGTTAGAGTCTTTCAGATGCCTTCAGTAGATTCCTGTCATACGTTCAATGCACATCCCATCTGTCTTTCTATATGAGGATTGATCATCTCACCCCATGTCCGCTCTCTTGATTATCTTTTTTTATGTGTATAGATTTCATTATGTTTATCATATCATATAGGTCTATATAAGCGAATATATACCGTGTTTGTCTTTCTCCTTCTGGGATATTTCACTGAGGATGATCTTTTCTAGATCCCACCATTTGCCTGCAAATTTCATAATTTCCTCCTTTTTGATTGCTGAGTAGTATTCCATTGTGTAAAAATACCACAATTTCTGTACCCATTCCTCCGTTGATGGACATCTGGGTTGTTTCCAGGTTCTGGCTATTATAAATAAAGCTGCTGCAAACATGGTTGAACAAATGTCCTTGTTGTGTACTTGAGCAAATTTTGGGTATATACTTAGGAGTGGTATAGCTGGGTCTTGAGGTAGCACTACTCCTAGTTGTCTGAGAAAGCACCAGATAGACTTCCAAAATGGTCGTACCAGTTTACATTCCCACCAGCAGTGGAGGAGGGTTCCCCTTTCTCCACAACCTCTCCAGCATGTATTGTCCCTTGAGTTTTTCATCTTGGCCATTCTGATGGGTGTAAGGTGAAATCTCAGGGTCGTTTTGATTTGCATTTCCCTAATGGCTAATGAGTTTGAGCATTTCTTTAAGTGCTTCTCTGCAATTCGATGTTCCTCTTTCGAGTATTCTCTGTTTAGCTCTGTTCCCCATTTTTTAATTGGATTACTTGGTTTGTTGCTTTTCTGCTTCTTTAGTTCTTTATATATACTGGATATTAGCCCTCTGTCAGATAAAGGGTTGGTGATGATTCTTTCCCAATCTGAAGGCTGTCTATTTGTTTTGCTGACAGTGTCTTTTGCTTTACAGAAGCTTTTCAGTTTCATGAGGTCCCATTTATTGATTGTTGCTCTTAGAGCCTGTGCTGTTGGTGTTCTGTTCAGGAGGTTGTCTCCTGTGCCAATGAGTTCTAGGCTGTTCCCCACTTTTTTTTCCAACTGATTTAGAGTATCTGTTTTTATGTTGAGGTCTTTGATCCACTTGGACTTTAGTTTTGTGCAGGGTGATAAATATGGATCTATTTTCATTTTTCTTCATGTAGACATCCAGTTGGACCAGCAACATTTGTTGAAGATGCTGTCTTTTTTCCATTGAATGGTTTGGTTTCTTTGTCAAAAATCGAGTATTCATAGGTGTGTGGGTTTATTTCTGGGTCTTCTATTTGGTTCCACTCCTTTATGTTTTTATTGGCATAAGATTTTATGCTATAGTTCAGGATGGCCTAGATTCCATGGCAATTCTCCTGCCTTACCCTTCCAGTGCTGTGAGTTCTAAATAACATCTAAATACTCAAGAATAAAGTTATTAAATATAAAATAGGGCTGTATAATTAAAGCATACACAAATATTAACATAATAGGATTATGTTTACAAACAAGTGAAAATTACTTTTCTGTTTTCTATTTCCTAACAGTCTGTAATTGTAAGACAAGGTGTTTAAATTATGACCAAAGATGAAACAGAATTTTGGAAGAGAGAAAAATTGTTGTACTTATAACAAAACTAGAAATCATTTGGTGACAGATTGAAGAGGAAATGTTCTCTAAGAATCATGGCAAAACTTAGTCTTGCTTTAATGTTTAAATTTTAAATTTTAGTTCTACTATGAAAAAAACACATATTGTTGGCTCAGTATCAGACTTATCAGCAGAGCTGAGCCAGTAAGGTTCATTATCCAGTCTCCTTCTTGGTAGGTGATGGATAAATTCCTGCTGGGATCTACCTCCTACAGGGTGCTGAATCTTTGCCCCATCCTTTGTGCTCCTTACAAACACAACCTAATTCTTGCAGCTTTTTCATGGATTCCAAATTCAAAAGTAGGTTGCATGAAAGAGCAAGGACCTATTTATTTTCCTTTACCTTTGTTCAGGGTAAGAGGCACATTAAATCTTTATGCTCTTTTCATTATAAATGATCTCACTCATAAAAATCAACATGGTTATATTATTCTTTCTGCCTGGAAGGCCCTGGCCAATATTTCTAGCATGACCGTTTCCCCATTTTCAGCTTTGGTAATGTATTATCACTCAACCTAAGGGTATTACTAACCCAGTCATCTTTTAGTCTCATATTTAAGTGACTATTAGGATGTACTTCATGAAGTTTGAAGTGACCCTCAATTCCTTTTCATATAAAATATCTAAAAGATATCGGTGACAGACAGATACCATTTCTTGGGGAAAGCTACTATATTTTCTCCAAGGTCATAACTGTACTAGAGCATCCAAGGGCAATGTTTTCAGACTGAATTCTATTTTTTCCCAGAGACGTATAAAAAAGGATTGATAAGCCTATTATTCAGAACCCACTTACAGACTTAGAGGGAAATTATGTGTTTATAATGCTCCTGATGAAAGAACACAGGTCAAAGGCAAAAGGAATTGGGGGCAATGAAAGTTCAAATAAGAAAAAAAGTAAATCTGTGAACCTTCTTCGAGTGTTAATTTCCTTGGAAGGCAAAATTGGACTTCTAAATTGTACTTTGATGCATGTACACATATGTGTGCCTGTGTGAATGTATGCTACATGTTTGCAAGTATCTGCAGAGGCCAGAAGAGGGCAATAGATCCCCTGCAACTGGAGTTACAGGCAGTAAGGATGCCCTCAACACGGTGCCGAGAACTGAACCCAGTTCCTCCGGAAGAGCAGTAAGCCTTAACCACCAAGCCATGTCTCCAGCCCCAGGAAAGTACATCTAAAAACCAGCAAGACCTTGGCTTGTTACAGTACCACTCATGAGCATTGAATAGGTCAAAGCATTACACTGAAACAATCATTTCTGGAGTCAAAGAGCAAAATAATTAGTGATCTCCGTGAGCGAGATTTCAAGAGGATACCTCTGGGAAGACACAGGCTTAGTGTAATTTTCTGAGCCGGTGGATTTGAACATCCAGATGTTGCATGCATTCCTTAAGATGGTCAGTTTGTCTCATAAACCTCAGGTTCCAATCATTAGAAATATAACTATTTGAATCCATTTTGACTATTGAGGGGAGATGTTTCCTGCCAAACCTTTATCAACTTTCTCCATTTTGAAACTGAGTATGTTAAATGAGGAAAATTAGCACTTGAATTGTGATCTCTACCCACTTTCAACCCCTCATCCTGTTCCCCATCAGTTTCATTCATTTCTATACTCAGCTCCCTCCCTCTAGATCATGAAATGGTTAGCCCTTCTTCTTGCTAAAGCCAGACCCTTCATCTTGTCTTTGGCACCAATTCATTCTTATGTATTGCTCTTCTTCAGCTTCTTTGCCAAATCACTTTGTACCTTTCTTTGCATCTGTGAGTCCTTAAGCTTCTTTTGTTTTAAAGGAATTTTTTGTTGGTGTGTATGCTTCATCAATACGTGATCTACTTCATCTTCTCATATATATTCTACAAAATACGGTACTTTTCTTTTGTTTTCAAATTGTGTCAACCAGTTCTATACTAATAGCCAGAAACTGGAAACAACCTACATGTCCCTCAACATCTGGAATGGATAAAGAAGATGTGATATATTTGCACAATGGAGTATTACTTAGCCATTAAAAACAATGAGATCATGCAATTTGATAGTATAATATCAGAGAAGGGGAGGAATGGGGAACGGGGAGCATGAAGATGGAACTGAGAGGAAAGGAGAAAAGGGGCTAGGATCAGGTTGTAAAATTATTATATTAGTAAGTAAGTAAATAAATAAATACCTAATCTAATGGTTCTTCTTAAATCTTTATGTTAATTTATTAATGAAGTTTTATCCACCCTCTTAAAACATTCTATTTTGTGTTTATTTGTACCTGATATTATATTATCAAACCTTATTAATTCTATTTTACTTCCTCAAGCCCTTACCTTAGGAAGATACAACTAGGTAGCTATCTCCAATTCTTACTTAATGATAGGCATTTATGAAAGAATGATAGTTTTTAGTATGTGGAGATGAATGCTTTAGGAGGAAAAATCATCACATAGGCCTATAAAAAAAACCTATATTTTCTCCTGAGTAAAGCCCCCAAGAGATATCTATTACTAAAGATATTTTAGCAATTATTAACTCCACGTGGTCTTTGTTGTTTTGACAACAATTTTTGTATTGTTTTTATTTATTTTTATTTTTTGTGTCAGATTTTTTTCCTCCATATATGTCTGTGTACCATTTGCATGCCTAGAACTTGAGGATGCCAAAATTGTTGGATTCCCTAGAACTGGAATTAGAGATGGTGCGTCCTGAATCCTTTGGAAGAGCAACCAGTGCTCTTAACCACTGAGCTGTTTCTACAGTCCTAATTGTTTCATGATTTTAAAATACAACTTATTTTGATCTTCCATTTTTCATGTTGGAGTTTTAAATTTATCTTATTTTCTAGTAACAAATCTGAGGAAATATTACAATTGTTTTTCAGAATGCTAATAGGATGGGTGAGCAATATTTCTTATTCACAGCGGTCGAGTACAGTGTTTCTCTACTGAGAGTATACTACTACCTATAATTGCTTCCTTGAGCCATCTCTGTTGTGAACACAGTGGCCCCATCTATTGGACGTGCTCCTAGCTGAAGTAAAAAACAGCGTTCTTATTGTACCACAATGTGAGTCAATCTTGTGACCTGCTGTAGGAATTACCCACTACATATGTATAAAAAAAACTGGATGTGATCAGAAAGCCACGAAGATAAAGTTGTGCCCTTGTGGCAGTGGTAACAACTTCAGTTGCTTCGGGCTCAGCCGCTGTTGTGTTCCCTGAGGCATTCCAGCTGGCTCACTTGAGAATGAGAAAGATTATACTACAAATCACCAACAAAACAAAGCAAAAACAACAACAACAACAAAACAACAAGAAAAGTGTCAAATTAACATTTCAAACTTTGCAAATATTGTTGAAAGGGTTCTAGCCACCCAAGCTTTGGAAAAATGGCTTTGGCAGGTTTTGCTCTTTCCCCATTCTCTCTTCCTTGCTAAAACCCACTAGATTACATTCCTAAAGCTAGCCACCAGGGTCTATTCCCTTATTTGACCACTTCCTCCTCCAAAGGCTTACCACCAAGGTCCAGTTATCAAAGTACTGAAGTTTCCCTTTTGGCTGCCATAATTAACACACCCAGGCAAATCAAATCATCCAAATAAGGGGTTCCCCGTCTTCCTTTATAAACTGCCATTTGCCTGGGGCCACATCTGTCTCCTCTCTATCTAGAGCAAGTCCTTTGTCCCTCTGGAGCAGGTATCCCTCCACGCCCCCTTCTCCTGTTCCTTTTCTTCTTCCTTGTCCTCTATGTCCAGTTTTTGTCTCTTATTCCCTGCCCTTTGTACCTCTGGAGCAAATAAATATTCTTTGTGCTGAGAACTTGGTCTTGATGTGTCTTGTGCTGATACTGGTCCTTTCAATTGTCACTTGCTAATGGTCTACATGTACATATAACAAAAGAAAAGTCATATAAATCTTACCAGCCACATTCAAACCATGAACGTAACTAGTGACAGATCTGTTTATGTGATAATTTTCATTTATTTTTTTTTGGTTGATCATTTTTTATTCCCAGCTTTCACTTAACCCATGCTTCTGCTATGTTCTTGAAGGCGTGTGATAATTTTCTCCAATGAGTCAGTTAATATGTGATTACATATTAATAAAATATTGTATTTAATATCCAGTGAAGTATTTTATAGCTATACATGTATTTAAATATATGCTAAATATATTTAATGTGTATTTATATACATACATATATATTAATGTATTTTTAATAAATGTAAATTATTATGGTGAAAAACCCTAGATATTTGCCTTGTTTTTTTCCTTGAAATACAGTTTCCAAAAAATTTATACTTCAACACCCTTGAAAAAATAAATAAAGACCAAAGGAATAGAGTATGATTCAGAGATACAGCGTCTACAATTATTCCTGAACAGAAGGACTCAATGTAAATCTTGTGAGTTTCATAGCTGGCTGCCAGAAAACATATTTAATTATGAATGAAAAACATTTGGAGTCATTTTCTTCTTTGGCTCACAGACCTTGCGAATCTTTTCTAGACCAAGGCTTGTGAGCGAGGGCAGCACTGTCCTCTTAGTTATCACCAGGACCCTCTGCTCAAGAGTAACACCAAGGAGGTTTGTTAGGAAGGGGACATAGCAAGGTTTTTTGTACTTGCTTAGCATTTCAGGGATTTTGGTGATTTTATCCATTTTTAGTTCAGTCGCTTGTTCATTTTCTATGGTTAGTTCGATATGACTTCAGTCTTATGAATTAAATCCAGCTGTTCAAATAGTAACTTAGATGTATTCCTTATATTTTTAAAATGTAAAGATGGGGTCCTCCAAACACATTGGCTTACTGTAACATGCCAGGGACATGATTTTAAAACCTTATCCTTTTTGAGCCCAGCTCTACCAGATAGACTTCAGATATACTAGTCATTGCTGCTTGCTGCTCAAGCTGGGCCATCAGAGTAGAAGTGCATTGTGAGGTCCTGTTCAAATCACTTTGGCAGGACACCTCAGTGGTCTTTATAAGAAGAAACAGTGCACTGGCTAAGCCTATACTTGAGGCATGTCTTACCTCAGATGTATTTAAGAGCCAGCTACAAGTATGTCTGAAATGAGGACTTCTCTGCTAGCTACAATGGAATATGAGGTGTTCCAGGGAGAGTGGCTAACATTCTGCCCCTTTGTTGTGATAAGAGTCTAAATGAGAAAATTAAAGTCCCCTACCAATTTGTCTCTTTCTGTAAGAAGTCTGACCTCTTTATTCCTCTGTACCACACTAAAGCAATTTCACATACAGTCAGAATGCAAGCAATTGTAAAGCAAGGCCTTGATAAGAAGCAATTAATTTTCATTAAAGCAAGATGGGTTTTCCAGAATTGGGATTTTTGTGTTACTTTCCTAGTGAGAGACATTAAGATGCCTCGCATTTGATAGTGCACCAAGAGACCAAGAAACAATTCCAAACAAATACTGCACAGATATTTTGTGTGTGTGTGTGGCTGGTTGTTTTAATTGACAATTTAGAGAACAAATTGTGGCATGTTTACACAAACTTGAGACAGGTGATGCTTAGAATAAGTATCACAATGCAATGCCCGGGTTGAAACCAGATACTGGGTGAGAGAAATCAGCATTTGAATGAACAAGGGTAAGGTGTATACATTCCACAAGAACATTCTTCCAACATTTCCCCCTTTAAGTCCAATAAAAAGCTCCTTTTCTTTCAATACAATAATAATTATGAAAACTGTTAGGTAAAATCTACATGTGCAATGTCCAGCCCTTGTGTATTTAGCAACTTAGGAGAGAGTATCTGATTATCGTTATCTATCTTGACAAGTTTAAAGTTCTATACCTAAATTAACTTTTATCCTTGTTGGCATTACCTATATAAAAGCATTTCTTGACTTCTAAACAACTTAAGCTTTTTAATTGTGGCACTATAACTATTTGCTCATCAAGTCATCAGGGAAATGCAAATAAAAATGACCCTGAGATTTCACCTTACACCCATCAGAATGGCTAAGATCAATAACTCAAGTGACAACACATGCTGGAGAGGTTGTGGAGAAAGGGGAACTCTACTCCACTGCTGGTGGGAATGTAAATTTGTACAACCACTTTGGAAATCAATCTGGCGTGTTCTCTGACAATTAGGAATAGCGCTTCCTCAAGATCCAGCTATACCACTCCTAGGCATATATCCAAAAGATGCTCAAGTATATAACAAGGACGTTTGCTCAACCATATTTGTGGCAGCTTTATTTGTAAAAGCCAGAAGCTGGAAACAACCCAGATGCCCCTCAGTGGAGGAATGGATATAGAAATTGTGGTACATCTACACAATGGAATATTACTCAGCAATGAAAAACAAGGAAAGCATGAAATTTGCAGGTAAATGGTGGGAACTGGAAAAGATAATCCTGAGTGAGGTATCCCAGAAGCAGAAAGACACACAGGGTATATACTCACCCATAAGTGGATATTAGATATATAATATAGGATAAACATACTAAAATGTGTACACCTAAAGAAACTAATGAAGAAGGAGGACTCTAAAATGCTTAATGCCCATTCAGAAAAGCAAAGAGGATTGACATCAGAGGAGGGAGAAAACAGGGAACAGGACAGGAGCCTACAACCGAGGGCCTCTGAAAGGCTCTATCCTGCAGGGTATCAGAGTACATGCTGAGACTTATAGCCAAAGATTGGGCAGAGTGCAGGGAATCTTATGAAAGAACAGGGAGATATAAGACTGTAGAGACATTTTAATCCAGCAACATGATTACTCTGGCAAGGGATCGCAACCAAAGACCTAGGTCTGTGTGGTCCAGGTAGAATATAGACATGCCCTTTGTGTACTCTGGAATTAAGACATGATACACCTTTAATCTTTCTGGCTGGGATTTAGTGCACAGCTTTAATCCCAAACAATGATGTCTAATTGAGGGACAAAGTGACAAATCAGAGAACATTTTGACAGAATGAGTGAGAGATAGGATACACTTAACTCCCAGGAGAACAGACCAGAAAGAGAAGCTACTGAAGAGTAGTGCAAAGAGACAAGAGGGCTGTAGAGTACAGGACACAAATACAGTAGAGTTTGTGCAGTCAGTGCAGCACAGTTCTGTGCAATTCAGTTTAGGGAGTTTTTCCAAGCAGAGCAATTCACTGAGAAGCTGAGAAAAGCCAGTTTGGATCAATTGGCTTGGAGAGGAGATTTGAGCCAGAACAGCTGAGTTGAAACTGCCAGAAAGAGTTCACAAAGAACTGGAAAGGGTGAGTTTCTTCAGCAGTAGGTCTTGGAGGCTGAAAACATTCTAGGCCTAGGTTAGCAGAGGCTGGAAACTGAAGCCTTCAGTGACTGGGTTTGCAGAAGATTAGGTTGTATGAAGGCTAGGAGCTTCCAAGCCTGGTCGTAAGGATAGGTAGATAGAAATGCTCTGAGCTAAGCCCATGCCATGGGTTAGTTAAGTTTGAGTACAGCTCTCATCTCGTTCCATCATCTGAAGAAGTAGGAACAACATTTACAAAACATAGCTTGATGTACCACTGGGTACTAGAATTTACTTATAGGACAATCAATGATTTGAGCAGCTACATCACTGGAAAGCCCACCTTAACATGGATGATCACTCATGAACACTTCATAACTGCTAAAGTTCCCTGTGCAGCGTGCAGGAACTTACACCACTGAAGAATAACTCCAGGTAACATGTATTGCTTATATAACTTTAAAGTGGGGGGAGGTCCTAATAAGTCCTGGAAGTTTCAAGATTCTTGTGAATTCTAGTGAGCTTCACCCCTCCCTCTGTGAATAATATGTAACCTAAACATACATGCTTAGAAGGTGATTTGTCAGATTATACCCACAAAAGTTCAACCATTCTGTATATTAATCAGGGACCCAAACCCTGCAGTCCCACCAGGAGCCTCCAGTTGCCTGGAGTGGTCCTCACCTTCAGGCAGACTCAGATATCTCATTAGGAGACTAGGTAAGGTGACTTCTTCCACTGAGTGTGTGCAGTGGGAATCTTCCTATTGTCTACCCCTTCAGTGATCTATCATTCAGATTTTAAATACTTCAAAGCCCATAAGCATAACACTTTGTTTTCTGGTATTTTTTTTCTCCTGAGAACCTCATTCATGTTTGCTTTTGAATGACCCAGCCCATCTCTATTTTGTGTTTGCCTTTTTTTTTTAACTTTACCTCCTTTTGGGTGCTTTAGTACCTTATAAACCAAACATCCACCCTGGCCTAAGCCATTCTACTTTATAAAATTCATGTCCCACCATGGAGATCAGCAAAGCCACTAAAGCACCATAGAAATAGCTCAGTTCCTTATGAATTAACTTCTTTTAAACTCTCCTATGAACACAGTTCAATGTGACTTGGTGAACTGGATATTAAAAACCACCTTCTCATACCCAAAACCCTCATAAATGCCTGTTCTTTGTCTAATGGCTCTTTGGATTCATGGGGAATTGGCCAGTAATAACCAAGAGTGCCCAATTGCTTATACAAGTCAGTGTTTCAGAGACTGACTTTTTTTTTTTGGCCTGGTTAGATTTTATTGTCTACTTGACAAAACCTGAAGTCGCTTGGGAAGAGGAAACCTCCACTCAAAATTTGCATCCAGGGCTGGTGAGATTACACAACACTTAAGAACACCCTGCTATTCTTCCAGAGAACGGAGATGTGATACCCACAACCAACATGGTACCTACATCACAACTGTGTGTATCTCTAGTCCCATGGGATCCAATAACTTCTGGCCTCCACAAGCAGTGTATACATGAGTGGCAAAGAGAGATGCAGGCAACCCACACATACACATAAATATAACAGATTTTTAAAAGGTGAAAAATTTGCACTAACATTGGCCAGTAGCTACACATGTCAGTCTTGGTTAATGATTGATAAGGGAGAGCCCAGTCCTCTCTGCACATCACTGTTGCTGGGAAGGTGGTTTTTTTGTTGATTAAGCTATCTGAGCATGACCTAGCAAGCGATCTGGCAAGCAATGTTCTCTCATGGTCTTTGCTTGAGTTCCTGTTTGATTTCCTTCCTGACTTCCCTTGGTGATAGATTGTGACCTGCAGTGTAAGCTTTTCCTCCCCAAGTTGCTTTTGGTCATGATGTTTATTACCACAACAAGAAGAAAACTAAGACATGTTGTGGCTCAGATTTGTTTGGGCTTTGCTTCGAGGAGGACAGAGTAGTTAGACTGTTAATATTCTCTGTTTCCATGGTAGCCACACTGGTCCCATCCACCCTGTGCCCTATAGCCTTACAAGCCAGGCTAGCAGAGGTTCTTCTATTTCTTGTTTAAAAGTCTTTCTTAATTAAAGCAATTCAGAAACATCGGGTTCCCTGACTATCTCTTTTCTGCCCTGTGTGCATGTTGAATCATGCTTCTGTTTCCGAGCAGTGTCCTCTGTCACTTTACTTTATTCTCTTCTCATACCATGCAATTCTTACTTTTGGATCTAAGAGTTGGAATCCCAGGAATGACTGTTTAATGCAGATCTAATTTGTATTCTTCTTTATACCCTGCCAGCTGTTAGAAATGCCAGCCCCACAGTTGCATTTCCTCCTCTCTTTTACCTATTTCCCAGCCACATTAGAGGATAGCATAGAAGATACTATGACTTTTCCCTTTATAATTTCTCCCTTCCAGGGACAAGCTCTTTCCAGGCAGACTTCCCAGAACCTCGGTTGCATGTTTTATCACCCACAATAGAAGACACATAAAATCCCACTGTAATGCATGTATGCCCTTATCCCACAGTGCTAGTTTTAAAGGTGCAATATAATTTCTAGCCCATCAGCTGTTTTGAGGGTATCCCATACATCTATGATACACCCCATTCTTCCTGGAAGTGCGCTATCTGGTACAACCTTTAAAAAAGCAACAACAACAAAACAAAAACAAAAAACAACCTCACCCTGGGATCTTCCCTAAAACCTGAGAGATGCTTTACCATCAGACAGCTTAGTTTCAAATGGATCAAAGCAAAAACCACACATATGCCCATCATAAAAAAGATGTACACCATTCCATACCACAGAGAGAAGGATGGTCATGGCAAGATTGTCTCAGAGGCTGCTCAACTCTTAAATGGATCAGCCTCAGTCACATGTCTTATTAGCTATCCCAAAGTCCTTACAACTGTTTCTACAGTATTCATCTTTTGTTTTATTGAGTCATTGTCGGAGAAATAATTGTGCTATACTTCTTCTGGAAAGACTTTGTATTTATCCCAGAGAGAGAGAGAGAGAGAGAGAGAGAGAGAGAACAATGGCCGACCAAAGAAATGAATTCCTCCAAGTCTAGGTTAGTGAATCAGTGAGTGTGTTGGGATTACTGATAGAAGCATGGTTGATCCAAGCACTGACATTGCTGCAAAGCCTACCAAAGCACGGGTGAGGTCTCAGTAAAGTTACATAGCTAGAATTTCTGTGCAACCTGCAGGCAGCCATAATGCAAAAGAGTCTCCTGCCTTGCAGTCACTTATTACACAGTGTTTAGACTTTCTAGTGATTTTACTGAGACTATCAGCTTCAAAATCTTTCAATTTTTACTTGTCATAAATACCTATAAAATAGGGACAAATACTGATTATAACACTTATGTATTTGAAATTAATACCTTATTTTAAATAATGTCACTTTCCCAAATAAAAAGATCAGGTCTGTCTTCTTTCGTAAAGGCTCCTGATGGGAGGGGCCAGATGGAAATATTTCATAACTGAATCCCCCTAAATGTGAAAACCTGTGTCCCCCATTGACTCCAAAGTCATTATTGAGGAAGATGTGACAGAAGAGAGGGAGACCAAGCAGACCAAAACTGGAACAAATACTTTCAGCTCCTAATCCTGTTCTTTTCATAACATGACTGGCAGTTTCATCTTCAGCAAATATTAATCCCACTTTTTGCTTAGAAACAAAATGAAGTGTTGGATAAGATGATGTATTAAAAAAAAACACTGTGTGCATGCCCCCTGTCTTTGAATAGCAAGTGCTATGGTCAGGCAATGTGCATTCAGGGCTGGCTGAGCTGGTCCCTGACCTCTATGCTAACCAGTTTGCCTTATGAGACTATTTGGAGAGGCCATGGCCTGCATGGAGAGAAGCGGAAATAGTCCAAGGGCAATTGTTTCCATATGCATTTCCAGAGCTGAAACACTGGAGCACTTTGGAGCCAACAGGAAAAGGAAGCAATTTATCCACTCACATCCTTCAGAAGCTTCATGGGGAGTTCATGACCTCAGTCTCCCAAACACCTTAGCATATCAATTTTGAAAGGAGTTACAAGCAACTGTAAGAGTTATGGATATTTATAAAGCATACATACAGGCTTAACAATTTTTCAAACATGCTTTGAAATTCTTCAGTGATATTATTAAGCAATATAGACGATAGTGCGTATGATCACACTTCATTTTGTTTTGCCACAAGTCATACTCAAACTGGCAATACATTTTGAGACTTTTCCAATTGTATCATTTGGTCTAGTTGCAACCAGCAAATAAAAAATGAGTAATGCCCTCTTTTCTTTAATTAAATCATGTAAGTATTCAAGATTATAGTTAATAGAGAGGGGGAACACTTATGCTTTACTTGCACTATTTATTTGTTTTTTAGATAGATGTTATATCAATGCAGTCCCCATCAACACTGAGGAAGAAACCTGAATTTGCACAAATGATGTTTGTAATAAAGTCCTTCCCAATGTAACCATAAATGTAAAGTGAAAAAGCACCAGTGGCCATGGATATCGCATGACTCGCTAATATTTTCCTCCTTTCAACCATACTGACTTTTGATTGCCATTTGGGAAATTTACTTCCAGTGATGCCTGAAGCCAACAATTGTGTGCTTCTAAATTATATACATTAAGACCATAGTTCTCTCATGCCTCTGGCTGTCACCAAGAGTTTTGACTGCTGCTCTCATCAGTTTGGTCTCCTGGGCAAAACAAATAGCAAAGGACAAACAACTACCACACTCCTAGAGAACATGCAAATATTCTACCTTGCAATTGTAACTAGGATGTCTATTTTTACAGTCCAAAGTATGAGCAATGTTTTCTTGTGCCAGTAGCTTATAATGTTCTAAACAACAACAACAACAACAAAAATGTGTGTGTGCATAACTAGAAATTGTGTCTCGACTGTTTTTAAACTAAATGTGTGTCAGTACAGAACACAGGCACATGCATGAGCAATGGCTTTGTTTCTATGACAGAAGAGTAACTAACTTGTGTTGTAATACAGGAAAACATATTTCATTATGCGTGAATTGGAGATTTTGATGATATCACACTGATGTTATAAAATACCTTGAAGTGTGGTTCGTGAATTAATTACCTTAAAGTCAGCCTTTAGAAATTATTTGGAAGGTCCTAAAAAGCATTGCTTTGAGCAAGTATCAGTAGGAATAAGGTATCACAGAAAGCAGAAAACTGGTGTGGGAATTTAGCTCTGGTAGAGAACTTACTGGCGTGTGTGAGGAACTAGGTTCAACACCACAAAAAAATGGGATACTATAAATCTAAAACTCATAAGGTTATAATATTTAAATGTTTTCTGTATAGAAAGTATCCCCATGCTTTTTTTTAACATTTTATTTTATTAATTACACTTTATTCACTTTGTATCCCCCCATAAGCCCCTCCCTCTTCCCCTCTCAATTCCACCCTCCCTTCCCCTTCTTCACACATGCCCCTCCACAAATCCACTGATAGGGGAGGTCCTCCTCTCCTTCCTTCTGATTTTAGTCTATCAGATCTCATCAGGAGTGGCTGCATTGTCATCTTCTGTGGCCTGATAAGGCTGCTCCCCCCTCAGGGGGAGGTGATCAAAGAGCAGGCCAATCAGTTTATGTCAGAGGCAGTCCCTCTTCCCATTACTATGTAACCTACTTGGACACTAAACTGCCATGGGCTCCATCTGTGCAGGGGTTCTAGTTTACCTCCATGCATGGTACTTGGTTGGAGTATGAATCTCTGGGAAGACCCCTGTGTTCAAATTTCTGGTTCTGGTGCTCTCCTTGTGGAGTTCCTGTCCTCTCCAGATCTTACTATTTCCCACTTCTTACATAAGATTCCATGCACTCTGCCTGACAGTTGGCCATAAGTCTTAGCGTCTGCTTTGATAGTCTGCAGGACAGAGCCTTTCAGAGGCCCTCTGTGGCAGGTTCCTAGGTTGTTTCCTGTTTTCTTCTTCTTCTGATGTCAGATCCACATGCTCTTAACTTAGTAAATTTCTTCTTTGGACAGGATGTCTGCGCTAAATTCCAAGAACCATGGCACCACTGAGAAGTAATAAGGACCATGGAATCACTGAGAAGGAACAAGGACCATGGCACCACTGAGAAGGAACAAAAGCTTCACTAGTTTCTGTCAATCTCTAATTCTTTTTGGAGGTTTCAGCTTTGTCACTGAGTTCCTCTCAACTCCTGAGATCAAGACAGGACATATAACCAGGAGTAGCATTTGACAGCCTGCAGTAAGGAAAACCCAAGTCTCTTGATATATTTTAAATAGGATGTTACTTTCCTACATTGAGCGTGTCATGTACTTCACAAGCTACACTGTTCTTTGCTGAAGTCTGACGTCCTAAATGAGGGCTGCTAAGGAAAGAGATAATCGTTCCTGACAACTAGAGAATTGGATTCTCCTTAGTTACAAGATGTCTCCTTTTTTTCTTCCTTTTTTAATGTTTTCAGTTTTTCACACAATCGGAATCACATCTAAGAACTGGATTCTAAGTATGGAAATAGTAACCACCCGTTCATTTTGGAATTGTTCTCACAATGAGCTGTTACAAGCACTGGAGTTTGAGATATTTTTATTTTTATTATTAGTTATATTTTATTAACTCTGTGTCTCAGCTATATCCCACTCCCTCATTCCATCCCAATCCCACCCTCCCTCCTTCATCTCCTCCCTGCCCCTTTCCAAGTCTACTGCTTGGGGAGGACCTCCTCCCCTTTCATCTGACCCTGTTTTATCAGGTATCTTCAGGACTGGCTGCAAAGTCCTCCTCTGTGACCTAGCAGGAGGACTTTTTTCCATTAATAACAATGGAAATATAATTATACAAAGTAGCATTTTTTTTCACAGAGGACCTTGGATTAAATTTGGTGTTATTTACTTCAGAGATATTCTTGATCAACTTCCTAAAGAAAAACTATATGATGCCACCACTTGAGGATTAGTTCATTAAATACTCTCTCCCCTCCCTACTTCCCTCACCCTCTATTCCCATCTTCTTCGCACATCTACACATTCAGACATAAAACATGTGTACACACAAACACACCCCTTAGAACTACATTATAAAGTAAGATAATTTCAAAGCTCCCCAGTTTTTACTTTTCTAAAGGAATCCAGGAAATATATTCCTATGGATTAAGGGCACTGAATACCTATGTTGTGTTCATAGAGACCCTCTTGAATCCAAACAGTGTTGAATTTGTTATAGCTACCTTTGTTTTATTGAGATAGAAAAAAAAAAAAAACAAAACAAAAACTGGTGCTTTCCTTAATGTACCAGCCTATAAATACCTATATGCAACCATTATGCAAAAATTATTCCGATGATTTTAAAAGATATAATTGGCAAAATAGGTGAAAGTTGTTTCTGGGCTTCATTCACATTAAAATGTCATGCTTTAAAGATAAATAGATGGGAAATGTCATAGATGCTCTAGTCTCCAAAAGGGAAAGTCCTTAGAAATTAATCTAAATACTCTTGTCTTTCTATTTGAACAATGTATTATTTATTTACTTATACATTATTTACTAATGACTATATCAGGGCATTTCACCAGCCAGTCTCAACAGAAAGTGAGAAACAGATAGAATTATTCAAAAGAAATTAGAGCTAGATTTAGACATTTAATGTGATGTCATCATTGTGTGTGTGAGAGAGAGATAGGTGAGAGACAGAGTCAGAGAGAGGGAGAGAGAGAGGTCTATTTTCTTTATTTATATCACTTTATAAAATCTTTTCCAGTGTGGCCAGGCTAGGCTAGCCAACCGAGTCCTCAAGAGAAGTTGCAGGATATTACTAACAGGATGAAGGGGTGATTAAATTAGTGAAATTAAGGTAATACTTGTTGGGTTAGTTACTTTGTGTTGTCTCCTACGAGTTTCCTGGTGCTTTTAGTATGGTAAATTGTTTATGAAACATCAAGAGCGGTAGAAATTGTATTGTGGAGCCAGTGCCAACCTCCGTTTCCTGCAGAATTGTTCCCCTTTGCCTTTATTGCGGCAGATCTCCCGGTGCATGCTAGAGTGAGGAGGAAATAAGCACGGAAGTGAAGGATTAATGGCCTAAGCTAGGTTATCTGAGTTTTAGTTTTGGCTCCATTTGCTTAGTGACTTCCCTTGTTCTGGGAGGGTGAATATCAAGCATGAAGTGACCTTTGAGTAACAGAGAGCCAAGTAAGAAGATTAGAAAATCAGGGACCACAGGAAGGAAAGGAGTCTTTATCTGAATGTCTGGTCAAAGTCAGTGGAATGCTAAGAATCCCAGGACTGTTAAAATAATTTACTGTAAAGGTCTCTCACATAGAGACAATAGGTCTTTTACACAGAGACAGTTGAAATTCAAATGTTTAATTAGAAAGAAGTCCTACTTATGATGTAAGAGTGCATGACCAAGATCATTGCAGCCCTTCTCCCTTCCCAACTATAAACAAATTTCCCAGGAATCTCACAGGAAACTTACTTACAGGAAAAGTTATACCTTAGGCCCTTATGTGACCTATGTACCCTATGATGTTACCTTATCAGATTCCAATTCAGTGTGTATGACCAAGTCCATTGAAACTCTTCTCTCTTTCCTTCTGAAAATAGCATTTTTAAAAAGGAATTTCATGGGGAATTCTTTTACAGGAAAATATACATTAGCCCCTTATGTTATTCTTATGACCCATGGCTTTAGCTTATCAGATTGTAATCCTGGCCAATTTAAGTATTAAACCACACTTTGTAGAGGGTATGCCAGAGACAATGGTCCCTTTGAGGACTTATAATCAAAGGATTATACCCTTTGAACAATGGCACTTTAGAAACAACAAAAGCATATTCATGACTCTGTAATTATCTTCAAACCCTTACCTACCCATACACTCAGATGAGTGTGGACTTTCTCTGAACAACTCTTTTATTAATTCCCATTTATTAATCTATTTAAATATCTTCTCAATAAACTGTAACTCTGAGATCCATGGCTTTTTTTCAATTCTGTGGGGAACAGTCAGGAATCCTGGTTTCACCTGGTTGTCTCTGTAAAGAACTCAGGCTCTTAGAACAGGAGCTAGCGTGGTGCTGCCTCTGGCCCCTGTCCCTCTGCTTCCAATAACTCAAGGAAACACCGAGCCTCCTTCACTGGAAGCAGACCTGCCTCTAATTTGCCAGGCTTCTTTCTTCCAACCATGTTGAAGGTACATGTGGGAAGTCTGGGATGGGGAGGCATTTGATGCCTGAGGTGTCTTGATGAGGAGAGCTTCTCTTTGTCTGGACACATCCTGCTCACCAACGGAAACTTGATTCTCCTGTTAAGTCATGAAATATAAACATGAAACACATGACTGTCTCGGCATTTACTTTATTTCCTGGCATACTTACAGAGATATTCTGACTTGTGCCTGTCTCTTTCATGTAATAAGACTTCATAACACTTTCAGAGAAAATCCCAGTGTAAAAGATAACATGACAGTTTTCCTCATGAGCCAGATTTGATAATCATATAAAAACAGCACTGAGTAGCTCCATATACAGAAATCCCCAAAGCCTATTGATGAAACCGAAGACAAGAACTGACTTATCTCTTTCTCATAGTATCTTTCAGTTAGATCAATGGTACTTTCCCAGTCAATTCTCTTTTTTAATTTAAATTTATTTTTATAGTTTATTCACTTCACATTCTGATTGTAGCCCTTTCCCTTGTCTCCTACTGGTTCTTCTCTGCTTCCCTCTTCCCCCTATTCTCCTCCCCTATTTCTCAGAAAGGGGAAGCCCTCCTCCCCTACCTTTTGACCCCAACTTATCAAGTCTCATTAGGACTGCTTGCATCCTAATCCTCTGTGGCCTGGCAATGGTCCTCACCAGGAGGAAGTGATCAAAGAGCTGGTAACAGCTTCAATGTCAGAGACAGTCCCTGTTCCCCTTACTAGGGAACTCACATGGAGTTCCCATGGGCTACATCTGAGTAGGGGGTCTAGGTCCTCTTCATGCACGGTCCTTGGTTGGTGCATCAGTCTCTGCAGGCACCCTTGGGTCCAGATTTGTTGGCTCTGTTGGTCTTCTTATGGAGCTCCTGTCGCCTTTGGGTTCTTCTATTCACCCACTATTTCCTAGGACTCCCTGTGCCCTGCCCAAAGATTAGTTGTGAATCTTAGCATCAGCTTTGATCCCATGCTGGGTGGAGTTTTTCAGAGGACATTTATGGTAGACTTCCATCCTGTTTCCTCTCTTCAACCAATTCTGGTGTCTATTCCCAATGAATTCTTAGAATTTCTATTAGCCATTGTAACATTGCATAAATTATTTTGTAATCTGCAGCAAGCTCAAGCTATTTTAGTTTGCATATTTGTATGTAATCTTAATCACTGATAATCTATAAATTTTGCAAAATGAAGTAAGGTGTAATAAGCCAAAGCAGCAGAAATAGGCACTGAGTTTACCACAAGGTGGTGACCAATTCTGTAGAACTTCTCTTATGTATCTAGAGAATTCTGGCATTCAAACATGTCTCAGTGGCTAGGAAAATGACCCAGTTAGTAAAGTGTTTGCTTTGCAAGCATGAGGATCAGAATTTGACTCCCTCACACCCATGTAGCAATTCAGAAGGCAGTGGGGTTTACTTGTAACCCCAGAGCTAGGACACCAGAGGCAACAGAATCTCCGGGGCTCGCTCACTAGCCAACCTAGCATAATTGCTGATCTCCAGGTCAGTAAGAGATCCTGTCTCAAAGAAGGTGGGAAAATGCCTGAAGCGTGACGCCCAATGTTATCCTTTGGCCTCCACACTCTTGCATACTCATCTGTACCCCCTCCACCCACTCATATCTGCACAAACAGCATAGACATACACATGCACACACATGCACACACATGCACCCCCCCGCCCACACATTCAAAATGAAAAGAAACTCTATATAAAAGTAAAGTTATATAGCATGCTTTCCATTTGGCCAATAGGATTCAGATTCTAATCATGAGGGCTTTTTTTCATTTATTTAATATTTTGGTTTCTCTATGTCACCCCGACAGACCTTGAACTCATTGCATAACCCCTGGCTGGCCTCAAATTTGGAGTCTTCTTGCCTCAGCCTCATAGGTGCTACTAATATAGGTGTGTGCCCTATGCCCTGGTTCACATGCAGTCTGTACTCTCTTTTTCCTGTTTTGGGGCTTATGTGTCATACTTCATATAAACAGATGTACCACCAAATGCAAATATTTGGGGGGAGAGCATTTGTCTAATATGCCTATACACATTCCCGGAAAACAAATGATAAATTCATGCGATTAGGAAGTATGTACTCAGAGACTTTGTTATGCTACAGAATAACTGTAGTCATGATGTATTTCCTAACAAATAAGTGAAACATTAAATCTATGCATATCCACTGATGTTTTGTGATGTGATTAATGCAGAGAAAGTGTCTAAGTTATTTTATTTTTTTAATCTGCACATTTACTGTGCAGATTGCTCACCAGACAAAGGCATTTTATCTGTGGCCTGACCTCACATTCTGAACTTACTTACCATCCCTTACAGAAACCCCTTTGTAGCATACTTTCTGATATTCACTTAGTGTATTTATGGAAAGTATCTTTAATATTTTTTTCTTCTCTAGGACTTCTCTTTCTATGTAAACTTTGGGTTTATTTATGCTGTTTCTAATTTCTTTAAAATATCCCTGATGTTTCAATACTTACCTGCAATCTTGTGTTTACCATTGAACTTTGACCTGTAACTTGGTCAGCATTAATAGAAGGTGCTTTTGAAAGTTTCACTATTCCTATTGGGAAATGCCACCATGTGCCCTTCAGGCCTTTGTAGATAAAATGTGATCCTGTGACCAACTCCTACACATCACCTGAATGTTTATTGGTATTATAAACTAAAATGGGTCTGGTGGAACTAGCCTGTAACTCCAGCACTGACCAGCATATTGATTTTGAGACAACCCTGAACACAAAGCCTGACTATCCCAAAGAAACCTAAAATAAAATGCAAGCTGCTAAAGCACTGCCTCAAGCACAGTGAGCCAGCACTGTTATTTCAAGTGAATCAGTATAACTCGTGTGCTTATTAAAATTTAAAGAGCTCTATTTGGGGATATTTGGGTTTCAAAGATTACCAGCCTACCACCTACTCAATACATCAGAAAGACCTTTCAGTGCATAGTTAAATGCTCCCAGTGTTTGTTTGTTCATGTCCCCTTCACCGGAGAAAGAACAGAGAAGAACTTCTGTAATTCATCCTGTCTTTGTCTACCTAAACTCACCAAGCAGCATGATGCTTGGGTGCCACTTTATATTTTGAGCCTTCCCAAATAACCAGAGAAAATACAAAATTCTGGAAACAATCTCCAGGCTGAGTCCTCTTTCCTTTTGATTGAGTGTTACTCTACTTTTTAACCTTTAGTATATATATATATATATATATATATATATATATATATATATATATATATATATATATATTTTACAACATTTTATTTATGGTTTAATGAAGCTCCTAGCTTTTTGTTTTGTTTTGCTTTTGAGGCAAGGTTTCTCTATGTAGTCCTGGCTGTCCTGGAACTGACCCTGTAGACCAGGCTGTCCTCGAGCTCAGAGATCTGCTTGCATCTGTCTCCTGAATGCTGGTATTAAAAGCATTTGAAGCCACCACCCAGCTAAGCTTTTATTCACAAAACGAATTCTTTCCCATTCCCTGCAGTCTTCTGGTATGCAATATACAAACCTAAATGTTGATAAGAGTGGAAGGCGGCTACCAAGCAGCGTTTCAAAACAGATAATAAGACTCATAACCAAACCTTCAGCAGAAGGGAAAGGCTAGGAGCTCCACAAAGACCAAATATATCTGGGCACAGGGTTTTTTTCTGAAACTGTTTCTCCAACCAAGGACCATGTATGGACATAACCTAGAACCTCTGCTCGGACGAAGCTCGTGGTAGCTCAATAACCAATTGGTTTCCCATACTAAGGGGAACAGGGACTATTTCTGACAGGAGCTCAATGGCAGGCTCTTTGACCTCCCCCCCCCCCCAAGAAAGGAGCAGTCCTGCTAGGCCACAGAGGAGGACTTTGCATCCATCCCTGAAGATACCTGATAAAACAGGGCCAGATGAAAGGGGAGGAGGTCCTCCCCCATCCGTGGACTTGGAAAGGGGCAGGGAGGAGATGAGGGAGGGAGGGTGGGATTGGGAGGGAATACGGGAGCGGGATACAGCTGGGATACAGAGTTAATAAAATGTAACTAATAATAATAAACAATAAAAGAAAAGAAAAGAGTGGAGGGCGGGATCTGCACAGCACAAAGGAGCAGAAACTGGACTGGCACTGAATGTTTTACACTACAACATGTGGTTTCAAAAGGTTGCGGAGGAGCAGGTGTGCGAGTGTGTGCATGGGTGTGTGAGAGGGTTTGAACGGGCGTGTGGGTATGTGGGAGAGTGTACACTGGTGTGTGGATGTATGAGAGGGTATTGTGGGAATGGGCATGAGAGTACAGGTGCGTGCAGAGGAAGGTATTATATATGTGCCCTCCACTCTACAGCTTTTCCCTTACTGCCCTGAGACAAGGTCTCTCCCTGGACTGGAAGCTCGCTCTTAAAGCAAGGCTGGCTGGCCAGGAAGGTCTCAGTGCGCACGTGTCTTTGTCCGTCAATGCTGGCATTTGTGTGGATGCTGGGCCTCTCACCTCAGATTATCATGCCTGTAGAATCAGTGCTCTTAACCACTGAGCCATCTCTCCAGCTCGATGTACTTCTCTCTTAAATGGCCAGCACTACGTACTGTTGTTATTCGAACACATACAGACACACACACACACGCACACACACACACACACACACACACACGTTCCTTAATTATAGTCTCTATGAATTAAAGAATCACATCTGCATGAGCACAGTGGTTGGTGCAAGGTGAACACCCAAAAGCATGGTAAATCATATTTTCTCCATTTTGTTCTAAACCACAAACGGTTGAATCATACAACGTAAATCAAAGAAAAATAGTTATTTTTGATGTTTATACCATGCAAGCATAACAAACATCAGAGATCATTTGACGACCTTATGATTTTATACTGAAGACAACTTCTGAGGTGGGAAATGAGGAATGAGGAATCGGTGCGCCTAGATGCTTTCCTTGACATTTACACCCTGATATGTTTCAGCCAGGTAGTGGGCTAAATTAAGCTCCTGGAAATACTAGTTCCCTCTCCTTCTGGAAACTCATATTGGAGATCTGACAGAATGTACCTGGCAACACAAGTGAGTCAGCAGACATCAAATAAAAACACCCACCAGCACAGAGAGCTCAAAACCCCCAGTTAATAAACAAGGCTTCGGGGCCTCGGTGGCCTCCAGCTGCTGGGAGATCAGAAGGGGGTGGACGAAAGATGCTGCAGTCTTCGCCGTAACTCTGTTCTCCAGTCCTTTCTGCTGCCGCCCACCCACTCAGCTAATTTACTAAGCGCTGACTCGCTGGAGGCTGAGAATAAGAGCTCCCTAGTGTAAAGCAACTCAGACAGTCGTGCAATTAGAAGAATATGCAGACCTTCATCTACAGGTAGTGTCATCTCCCACTCTGGAAAATCTTCCACCAGGTGAAGCTGCCACACTGCCTCTGACATTAGCCTTGATAGCAAGCAGCTGGAGCCGAGCTAAAGTCACACATCACTGAGTGACAGCGCTGGCTTTGGGCTGCCTCTCCTGAGCCTTTCACAGCTGGAAAGAGTGCCAAGCAAGGATAAAATATATCTACCGTTCCTAAAAACCCTCTGCCTTTATTCATTTTATCTCCCAAGCATGCCCTGTCTCCATAACAGATTATTAGAGTTGCCCAGCTAATCACCTTCAAGCATCCACGAAAATCCCAAAGATGTCAGTATGTGTTTTATTATCCACATTTCTACTGGAAATCCTGCCTCGGTAGCAGTATATAAAAATATTTCGAAAACTCTGTTGCTCTTTTTTTTTTTTTTTTTTTTTTTGCCTAAAGAGTCATTTTGACAAGCACTTCTGTACGGTGGAATTCCAGAAGGACTGTTGTGCATGTTTTGTTCATTAAAGTCAATTAGCTTTAGGTCAACATCACTCAGGCTTCACAGGTGAGACTTTCAGCTCACCATGGAAAGGATAGGACAGGGAAGTAATAGCTGTATCTAGACAGCCTTTTCATCCTCTATTGATAGCAAAGGGATTGAACAAAATAATCCTTGTCCACATTCTACTGTCCCTGAGAAATTAATTTAAGGGGGGGGTGCTTAAAAACCAAGAAACAAAACATAGTGTCTGAATCTGCTCATCTTTGTACTGTTTTGGCTATCAGGTCTGTCTGGATGTCGTCTTTCCCATCTGTGAATCATCCATTACAAGAATATTTCACTATTTCTCCATCAAGCCAATCCATGGAACAGACCCTCTGCCATTTCCTTTTTATCCTTTGTTCTGACTATTTGCGCTCTCTTAATATACTTTGGCCACCACATTTTTGGCTGTTCTTTTACCTCGACTACCCTTATCACCCCCATTCTGTCTCTGGATGTTTATTATGAGTGTCTGAGAACTTCCAGGCTTTGGGACCTTTGCCCTTTGGCTTAATGCTGCTAACCAAAGTCCACCAAAATCAGAACTCAAAATGCAGCACATGTGGCTAATTAGAAAAACCTGTTGTGCAGACAGGATGACCAGATTAAGAAAGTCTTAAAGTGAGTTGTGTAGACAGAGCTCCTGCTATTGTTAGTGTAAGCCGTGCTGCCCCTGCATTTTGCGAGGGAATTATTGCTGCTAAGGGAAGCCATAATAGAATAAAAGCTTTTCATTTTAACTAGAGATAAGATCACCTAAACTTTTACTCTCTTAGTCTCTGTTTAGTCTTAGAAAACTCCATCTGCCGTGCAAAGAAGAGCTTATGTCTTGCAATCTTAGTTCTCCAGGTGTGTAACTTACCAATTCATTATGCTGAACCAACTGATATAATCATTACATCAATGTTTATTTCAGCGTAGGTAAGAGCAGTGATTATCAAGGATATGTAAAGTTTTCACACTGAAGTACCAGTTAGACATGGTTACAAAAGTCTCTGTGTCCACTAGGGTAGCAGAGGAGCTCAACACAAGTGTGGTGAGGGTGAGTGAGAGCTTCTAGACAGAGTATGGTTCTGTACTAATATCCTGGCAATTTAAAATTAGTATTAACTAAGCTTCTATTGGCTTTTCCCTGTGTTTCAGGGAAAGAGAAGATGCAGTTGAAAGTATAGTAGGGATGGAAGTTGTGGATTGGAGACCTAGGGGTCCATCCCAAATGAGATAGGGAAAAGGAATCATAGCACATTTTAAAGAATATTATGAGGTACTCATTGGCATTGGTTAATTAAGGACATGTGACTTGGAATCAATCTAGAAAGTTCTAGAATACCAAAGAGAAACACTGTTATGGAAGTATCTAGAAAAATAATGAAATAGATTGAATTCATTCAGAAATTAGAACATGGCTTTCACTTTTTAAGAGTAAAATGATCAACCCATGTACCTGTTATGATCATTGATGGGATTATAAAGCATTTTTGATTGGAAAAATCTGGATTTGATTTCTGGTTTTGCTATGTAGTTATGTTACTGACATAATTTTTTCTTAAAAAAAAAACAGATTTAATTCATTTATGTTTCTTGTATAAAAAACCCTTATGTGGTAGCCACAGCTGAAGCCTGGGTCCTCTGAAAAGATTCTGGTGTGGGTTTTCACAAGATGATCAGTGAATTCCTGAAAAGGAGACTTGGTGAACACAGTCTCTTTTCAGGGGTCTGGTGTCTGTATAATGCCTGGCTATGGGTCTCTGTATTTGTTCCCATCTGCCACAGGAGGAAGCTTCCATGATGACGGCTGAACAAAGCACTGATCTGAGTATAACAGACTGTCATTAGGAGTTGTTTTACTGATACTTTAAAGAAAATTAAGAACAGCTTGGTTTTCCCCAAGGACTATGTAGTCTCAAGCTCTTGGGCAATCAAGTAGTGTCAGGTTTCGGTTTCATCTTGTGCAGTGGGAATGGGCATTAGGTCAAGTCATGTATTGGTTGATTACTACCAAAAGTTTTGTGCCACCATTGCACCAGCATATTGTATATCGAAGGCTTTATGGTTGAGTTAGTTTTTATACTTCTCCTTTGATAGCCTTCTGAGTACCTTCCTGTACCAAAGACTCTAGCACATACTAATGAAGGCTCTACATGGGCACCAGTTCAACTTCTTCAAATTTAGTGCATTATGTAAGCGTTGTTGTCAGCAACAGGGCCTTACTGTCAGTTGTAGAGAGCACCTTATAGTCTTGGCAACAACCTGGGTTGTTGTTTTGGAATTCACATGGAACCACTTTGGTCAACAACTCAATTAAATTTAACCTAAATCCCAGTACTTGAAGCTTCATTTGGTAACATTTGATGGCCGAAAGAACTCTGTTTCCCCCATTTGGATATTTTTATTCAGATCACCTTTAGATAATGTATATATTTTAGGAAGCTTCTACTGTATTAGGCTTCCTAATTACCCCTAAATGGTTCTTAATTTCAGGTGTTTCTCACCATATTCCCCTCTTACCTACCTGTCCTCACCTGATCCTCTCTTTCCAGTCTTTCGCATCCATCTATAGCTATCTACTCTAGCTTCCTTTCCTAGGGAAAAATATATGTTCCCTTTATGGTTATATGAATTGTTAGTTGGTTATCGTTGACTTAATAGCTTGTGTCCCTATATAAGCAAATACTCATCATATTTGTCTTTCTGAGTCTGAGTTTCCTCACTCAAAATGAGTTTTTCAAAATAGTTCTATCTATTTACTTAAGAATTTTACTCATTTTAGCAGCTGAATGATTCTACATTATGTAAATGTATCACATTTTCTTTTTCTTTTATTTTTTAAATTTTATTTATGTTTTATTTACATTATATCCTCTTTGTAGCCCCATCCTCCCCCTCTCACAGTCCCAGCCTCCCTCTTTTTTCTACCCCCCTTGCCTATTACTCTGAAAAAGGGAGCTCCCTTTCCCATCCACCCCAGCAACTTAACAGGCTCCTGTCTACAAGCTTTGCAGAGTATTGTTCATAGTGTTGGGGAAGGTTTTCAGTTGGGACAGGCATTTGTTGGACATTCCATCAATCTCTAATCTTATCAAGTTGCATAAAGACTGAGCATGTCCTCTTCCCCTGTGGCGTGGCAAGACAGTTCCACCAGGGAGAAGTGATCAAAAGCTAGCAAGTGAGTCCCTGTCTGATGCAGTCCCCACCTCTCTTACTAGGACCTACATGAAACCCAAGTGCCCACCTGCTACATCTTTGTAGGGGACCTAGGTCCTGTTCACACATGGTCCTCAGTCGATGCTTCCATCTCAGCAAGCCCCTCTGGGCCCTAGTTAGTTGCCTCTGTTGGTCTTCTTGTGGAGTTCCTGTCACCTCTAGGTCCTTTTCTCTTTCCTCTCACTTTTCCACAAGACTCCGTATGCAAAGCCCAATGTTTGGATAAGAGTATCAGCATCTGTTTTGAGGCATTGCTGGATAGAGTCTCTCAGAGGAAAACTTAACAGGCTCCTGTCTACAAGCTTTGCAGAGTATTGCTCATAGTGTTTGGGAAGGTCTTCAGTTGGGACAGGCATTTGTTGGACATTCCATCAATCTCTAATCTATCTGTTCTATTTTTATCCCTACACATCTCATAGGCAGGATAAATTTGGGGTCCAAGTTTCTGTGGATGGATTGGCGTGCCTCGCTCTACTAGGAGACTAGTCTAGTTAGCACGTGTTTTCTTCAGTCTCTATAGTCTTCACTACTAGGAGTACCACATTTTTTTTATCCATTCTTCTGTTGAGGCATATCTAGGATGTTTCCAATTTTTGGACTAGAAATTGCAAAATTCTACTATGAATAGAGCAACAGTGAACATCGCTGAGTAAGTGTCTTTGTGGTAAGATGAAGTCAACTTTGGATATATTTAAAAGAGTGGAATAACTGCTTTTTCATGTAGATTGATTCCCATCTTCTTTAGGAACCAGACACTTATAGTGGCTGTACAAGATGGCACTAGACCAGCAATGAAGGAGTGTTGCCCTTGCTCAACACCCTTGCTAGCATGATTGTTTTATTTATCTTAGCCATTCTGACATGTGTAAGAAGAAATCTAAGTTTATATTCCAACCAGCAATAGAGGAGAGTTCCTTTTTCTCCACATCCTCTCCAGCATGTGTTGTTGGTATAATGTTCTTTTGAAATGTATACACCTTACCCTTGTTCATTCAAATGCTGATTTCTCTCCCCCACTCTCTGATTTCAATCTAGACATTGCATTGTGATACTGATTCTAGGCATCACCTATGTCAACTTTGTGTAAACATGCCAAAATAAAGCAACTAGCCACAATACTGAGCAAAGGAAAGGAAGCAAGAAAAAAGGGAGGAGCCAGAGGACAGGAAGCAGTGGGAGGCAGAGAGCTGGGAGAACAGAGGCAGGAGAGAGATCTTGGAATGATGTGGAGAGATGGACTGGACCTACTATATCATTAAAAGTAAGTATAATGTTGGAAATCTAAATGTTAGGAAACTATGAGGGCTTGGAGGTTTAGGATGGAGTAACTATTGCCCAGCTTTCTGTTCTAGGTTAATTAAATAAATCATAGTCTCTGTGTGGTGATTTGGTTATACAGCTGTTTAGGACTAACAGCAGCATTAATAAAATATAATTAACAGTAAATCATAAATACAACAATGTATTGTCACTTGAGTTTTTGATCTTAGCCATTCTGATGGGTGTAAGGTGAGATCTCAGGGTAGTTTTGATTTGCATTTCCCTGATGACTAGCAACCTTCAGCATTTCTTTAAGTGTTTCTCTGCCATTTGATATTCCTCTATAGAGAATTCTCTGGTTAGCTTTGTACACCATTTTTTAATTGGATTGCTTGATTTGTTGCTGTTTAGCTTCTTGAGTTCTTTATATATTCTGGATATTAGCCCTCTGTCAGATAAAGGGTTGGTGAAGACCCATCCCCAATCTGTAGGGTGTCGTTTTGTTCTGACAACAGTGTCCTTTGCTTTACAGAAGCTTTTCAGTTTCATGAGGTCCCATTTATTGATTGTTGATCTTAGAGCCTATGCTGTTGGTGTTCTGTTGAGGAAATTGTATCCTGGGCCAATGAATTCAAGGCTCTTAGCCACTTTTCCTTCTAACAGACTTAGTGTGTCTGGTTTTCTGTTGAGATTTTTGATCCACTTGGACTTCAGTTTTGTGCAGGGTGATAAACATGGATTTATTTACATTTTTCTACATGTAGACAACCACTTTGGAAATCAGTCTGGTACTCTGCCAGACAATTAGGGATAGTGCTTCTTCAAGATCCAGCTATACCACTCCTGGGCATATATCCAAAATATGCTCAAGTATACAACAAGGACATTTATTCAACCATGTTTATAACAGCTTTATTTTAATAGCCAGAACCTGGAAACAACCCTGATGTTCCTCAACTGAGGGATGGATACAGAAATTGTGGTACATTTACACAATGGAATACTACTCAGCAATTAAAAACAAGGAAATCATGAAATTTGCAGGCAAATGGTGGGATCTAAAAAAGATCATCCTGAGTGAGGTATTCCAGGAGCAGAAAGACACACATGGTATATACTCACTTATAATTGGATATTAGCCATATAATATAGGATAAACGTATCAAAATCTGTACACATAAAGAAGCTAAGCAAGTAGGAAGATCCAGGGTAAGATGATCAATCCTCACTCAGAAAGGCAAATGGGACGGACATTGGAAGAGGGAGAAAACAGGAAATAGGACAGGAGCCTAAAAAAGAGGGCCTCTGAAAGACTTTACCCAGCAGGGTATCAAAGTAGATGCTGAGACTCATAGCCAAACTTTGGGTAGAGGGCAGGGCATCTTATGAAAGAATGAGGAGATAGAAAGACCTAGATGGGACAGGAGCTCCACAAGGTGAGCAACAGAACCAAGAAATCTGGGCCCAGGGGTCTTTTCTGAGACTGATACTCCAACCAAGAACCATGCATAGAGATAACCTAGAATGCCTGCACAGATGTAGCCCATGGCAGCTCAGTCTACAAGTGGGTTCCCTAGTAAGAGGAACAGGGGCTGTTTCTGACATGAACTCAGGGGCTGGCTATTTGATCATCTCCTCCTGAGGGAAGAGATGCCTTACTAGGCCACAGAAGAAGACAATGCAGGCAGTCCTGGTGCGAGTTGATAGGCTAGGTCAGATGGAAGAGAAGGAGGGCCTCCCCTATCAGTGGACTTGGAGAGGAGCATGGGAGCAGATGAGAGAAGGATGGTGGAATTGGGAGGGAAAAAGGGAGGGGACTGCAGCTGGGATACAAAGTGAATAAACTGTAATTTTATAAAAAAATAAAATTAAAAATGATGAAATCTAAGAGTAGTTTTGATTTGCAATTGCCTGGTTGCTAAGGTGATTGAATTTCTCAGCCATTTGAGTTTTCTTTTTTGAGACTTCTCTGTTTAGCAGTGTACCACATTTTTAATTTTGGGTTATATGTCTTCCATATCTAGTTTTTAAGTTCTTTATATGTTTTGGATATTAGCCCTCTTTTGAACGTAGTTGGTAAAAAAAAAAAAAAATCTCCATTGTTTAGGCTGCTGCCTTGTCTGATGACAGTGCCCTTTGCTGTGCACATCATTTCAGTTTCATGAGGTACTGCTTATGAATTGTTGATACTAGTGCCTGAGCCAAGTTCTGTTCAGAAAGTCTTTTCTGTCCAGAAAATCTGGTGTTCCGGTCAGATAGTCTTTCTCTGTGTCAATGAGTCCAAGCTTACTCCCCACTTTCTCTTCTTTTGGCTCAAGAGTATCTGGTTTTATGTTGAGGCCTTTGATGTGTTTGGGGTTGAGTTTTGTGCAGGCTGATAAGGATGCATCTGTTGGAATTCTTTCACATGCTGCCATCTGGCTTAACCAGCGTCATTTAATGAAAATGTCTTTTTTCTAGTGTGTATTTCTGTCTTCTTCAAAGATCAGGTGTTGATAGGTGTGTGGATTTATGCCTGGATCTTAAGTCAATTCCATTTATTGGTGTATCTGTTTTTTTGTGACAATATCATACTGTTTTTATTACTATTGTTTTGTAATAAAATTTAAAACTGGGAATGCTACTACGTCCCATAGTTCTTTTGTTATTTGGGATTGTTTCTCCTTTTCCTGTTTTTGTTCTTTAAATGTTTGGCTTGTGTGTGTCTGTATTTTCCACATGAAGTTGAGAATTATCCTTTCAAGAGCTGTAAGGAGTTGTGTTGGAATTTTGGTGTGGATTGCATTGAATCTGCAGATTGCTTTTGGCAGGGTGGTCATTTTTGCTATGTTAATCTTACCAGTCCATGAGCATGGGAACTCTTTCCGTCTTCTGATGTCTTCTTCAATGTCTTAAAGTTTTTTATCATACAATTATTTCACTTGTTTATTTAGAGTTTCTCCAAGTTATTTTTGTTTTCTTTGAGGGTGTTGTGAAAGGTGTTTCCTGAGTTCTTTCACAGTCTGTCATTTGTATATAGGAGAAGCTACAAATATTTTATTAGTTTTTATTCAGCTACTTTGCTGAAAATTTTGAGCATTTGTAGGAATTCTCAAGAGGAATTTTTAGGGTCACTTTTGTGTGCTATCATATCATTTGTGAATACAGATACTTTGTCTTCTTCCCTTCCAATTTATACCGCTCAATGTCCTTCAATTGTGTTATTGCTCTAGCTAAGACTTCAAGTACTACATTTAATATCTATTATATATAATAGATATTATATTATATATAATATAATACAATACATTATATATATGTATATATATATATATATATAGAGAGAGAGAGAGAGAACAGCCTGATTTTAGTGAAATTGTGAGTTTCTCTCCATTTAAGTTGATGTTGACTATGGTTTTGCTGTAACTGCCTTGTTTGTGTTTAAGTATGTCCCTTGTGGCCATAATCTCTCCGGACTTTTCTCATTAAGGAGAGTCATATTTCATCAAATATTTTGTCAAAGACATCTTCACCTACTGAGATGATCACATGTGAACTTTTGTGATTTTTAAAAACATAAGCATTGATTTATTACATTCTCATTGCTTTAATATTTTGCCTGAATGCTATGCTGTGTGTTTCAATGTTTTGACTGAATGTATGTTTGTGCCTCACATGTATGCAGTACTTAAAGGGCACAAAAAGGACACTGGATGCCATGGAACCAGAGTCATAGATCTTGTTGACTCTCATCTGGGAACTGCAAATTCAACCTAAATCTTCTGCAAGAACAGCAAGTGCTTTTAACTACTGAAACCGCTCTCTGGCCTCCACTCTACCATTTTTTTTTTAAATGTTATGTTGACCATTGTAAGTTACAGCTCACCTGTATATTAAAGGTACAGCACAGTCTGGACATTGAATGAGTTCTCAGATATAGCACCTGTCAACGTTACCATGTTAGGTTCCTCAGCTTTTATTCCTCAGGATACCACACTGAGCCCATGCCCTGACGTTTTAAATATGTGTGAGGAGACTTACCTAATTGAATGAGGTTCATCGATCATTAGGTTTTATCTTGGTCAGCAGCTGATGTCCACTTTGGACCACCATGAGCACTAGCACACACATGATGCACTGATACATGCAGGCAAACCATCCATGCATGTAAAATAAAAAAAAAAAAGAGTCTAAAAAACTGTAGAGCTGTATGAACTGTAATGACACTTCTGTCAGCAATGGATGGACTACCTATCGGACTTTGTCCCAGAAACTGTATGCTGATGCAGTGTGTACCCACACCCTGCAATATTCTCACAATGACAAAAATAAAACAAAACAAAACAACCACCCAAAGACCTAGTTCTCAAAACATATTCTACTGTGAAGTGATGTAGACCTGTGTATTTTAATAGTGATGCAGATATTGCTATGGGCCTCTTAATTGTTACCAAATTTTAATTTTATTATTTTTAGATAAGTATAAAAGCAGAGGTTATAATGTTTTTTGTAACTTAAGCACAGTATCTCATAGAATGCTTGATGAAGGTTGTTAAGCTTCCTACCTTGTTATAAGACCTTAATCCAGTTATTTTCAGTCTCTTGACTTAGAATTTCTCATTTGTAATTGGCATTGGTAATATATATTTTACAGCTTGTAGAGATAATTTCATTAAATATTATATCTGAAGCAGCGAATGTAACACTATATTTCCCTGATGATATTTGGTGTGATATTACATGTTTGTTCCTGGTCTGTGTGTGTGAGTATGTGTGTGTAGCTGTGTGTGTGCACTGTGGCTGATGTGCACATGTGTTTATGTGCATGTGGAGGCCAGAGCTCAATGCTGGCCTTTTCCATAACTCTTCTTAACTATTTTTATGTTTGAGAAAGGGTCTTTAATTAAATTGGCTAATGGATTGACCAATAGGCTTCAGGGTTCTACCTGTCTCTGCAGCTCCAGTGCCATGGTTTTAGACATATACCACTGCATTTTATGTGCATGCTAGGAATTGAAGCTCAGATCCTCATGCTGTGTAGCAAATCCTTAACCAATCAACTTCATTAAATCATTTATTAACAAAAACATATTTAGTGTGGAAAATATTTTGTATACATGCATGAAATTGTGGATTTATAAATGAAGGCATTACATTTTTTGTAAGGACCACATTAAAATCCAACTTTCGACAATCAGTAGCAGCCGTGGCATGGGCCTGACTCCCTGTTAATATATATTGATCATCAAAGAAGACCAAATGTGGCATTTCAAATGTGTGTGTTTGTAAAGCAAAGAGAAGAATCACAATTCTCTTTTTAACAGATATTTTATTTGCATCAGATTGATATAAAAAGGAAATACTTGTCATTTAACTTCTTGAAAATTCAGCAATCATCAAGCAAAAACATCCATCCAGTTAAAAGTAAAATAAGGGAACTTAGGGCCAGTGACTTCTTCAAGCGAATTAAAAAATGAAGTTAAATATAAAATTAGAGATAAGTCACTTCTTAGATTAGTAGAAAAGTTTTGCATTACTAGTTTTTTAAAAAATAGATATTAAAGGGCCACCTTCAAATATGTGTCCGTTTTTTTTACCAGTTCTCCATTTGTACATCCACACACAGCTTATTTTTTAAGGCAATAGAAAATATACTTAAACAGCTCTTGTGTTATGGAGAATCTAGAAATGATTTACTTCTTGATGCAAGAAGTTTTATCATTCAGAAGATGCTACCTGTGAGGTGACACATTGTTTCCGGGTAAAGAGGTAACAGCCCTCAATTGGTATTGGCAGCAGCCCTGTTTTTATTGACCCTCTTGCTGGTAAATCTGAATGTGAGTTCTATAGAATCAGATGGGAAATAATAACTTTCTTTAGTGCCATTCAGGCAATGGAGAATGATTTTCCATTTGTGGAAATATCATCTAGGAAATAACCTGCAATGGCAATTTGTCAAGAAAAGAAATCCATCACTAAATTTGATAAGCCTTGTAGAGAGAGAAGCATGTATGTGCAGATTCACAGTTACCATCTGATCGTAGGAGTCCAGGGGGCTATCAATCATCCTAGCTTCTCCTCCTTCATTGTCTCAGCCTCCTCTCATTCTTTGCAAGAAGAATAGCAGGTATATTGCTCCATCCGGGGTTATGCATGCAATAGCTTCAAAAACACCTTCCCAAATATTGTCTACAATTGAATCATCCTGGAAGACTGACAATGTACTATCAATAATCAGTAATATCTCTGTTCCCTCAAAGAGGAAACTGAAAATTCAATTGAGTGGCTTGCTAAGATCACACATCTAGAAAGGCAAATGCATCAACAATGGTATTTTGTGTTTTGTTGTCTTATGGAATGCACTGATAGGGGAAATGTGAAAGGGGTAAAAAAAAAAAAAAAAAAAAAAAGGAATGGTTGAGCCCATGGAGAGTGAATGCTTTTTCACTTTCTTATTTTAGTTAATTAATTAGTTAATTAATTTTTTTTAATTTATTCACTTTGTATCCCAGTTGTAACTCCCTCCCTCATCCACTCCCAATCCTGCCCTCCTTCTCTCTTCTCCCATGCCCCTCCCCAAGTCCACTGATAGGGAGGTCCTCCTCCTCTTCCATCTGACCCTAGCCTATCAGGTCTCATTGTCTTCCTCTGTGGCCTAATAAGGCTGACCCTCCTCAGGTAGAGGTGATCAAAAAGCCAGGCACTGACTTCATGTCCGAGACAGCCTCTGTTCCTCTTACTCTGTTTCCACTTAGAGACTGAGCTTCCAAGGGCAGGGGTTCTAGGTTATATTCATGAATGGTCCTTGGTTGGAGTACCTCCCTAACCCTAATCCTACCCTAACCCTGATTTTGAGAAATTAAATAGGTGATTTTAGACTCTGTATCAGATGCAGATTTTCACAGTCATGTCATACTTGTTGTTAAGAGTAGGGCAGGGATCCTAGAGAATGAGAAGAAAGGAGTAAGACCTCTTCTGGCTAAGGCTCATGATTAAATGTTACAGAGTTTATTTCATTGTATGGGCAAAACATCTGAAAAGACTAGTCCACATTTATGAGGTCAGATGGAGGAGGAAAAGACTCCACCTGTCCCTGGTTAGAGTTATACCGCGACACAGCAGGGAATATGGGTAGAAAGGGTAGAGCCCCTGGGAATAGTTTTTTTTTACCTGTGGAGCATGGAGACAACAACTCATCATCCTCAATGTACTAAGAGATTTGGAAATACGCAGACGTCTAAGCCATGTTTTATCTCTGGTATGCAGGAGTTTATGGACTGATGAGAGAAGCAGACATGAAAGAGGATCACTGCAAGGCAGAGCAGTTCAAGGAGAATCTACACAGTGGTGAACTCCTGCATCTACAAAGCTCAACAGCTTAAGGCAACCAACAATTTTCTTTTTCTGTAACTTGTCTCATTATTTGCAGTTTCATATCAACCCATAGCAACATTTAATCAAATCTAGATCACATATTCTGAGTTTCTAAAATTAATTCCTTTGGTCAGTCTACAAGTTACTTTTCTGTTGCTATGATAAAATACCAGTATCAAAGTAACTTACTTTGAAAGAGTTTATTTGGGCTTACAGATCCAGAGAGAGATTCTGTACCGCAGGAGATTGGGGAAAGAGGACAATTTCTTGAACTTATGCAAAGTCTTTTATGTTTGTAATATTTTAACTGAGGATACATTACCATGGTCAAAAATATTATACTTAGGTTCCTTCCTAAAAATCAAAAAAGAAAAACTTACATCTTAATTATATAGATATAATAATAAAATATGTGCTGAATAATAAAATATATAATAATAAAATATAATAAAAGATGTGCTGAAAAATCATTACACAGAAGCAGGATGTGAACATTTGGGAATGAAAAGTAAGAATTTAATATTCAAGTTCCACCAGTTGCTCACAGTTATTTATTAGATGTGTATTCTGTGTGAGAACATGACAGAGTGCCAATCATAAAGCACTCAACAAACTATGTCTTCATTCTTACAGACTTTAGAGTTTATAGGAAAGTTTGCAAAGGAAAATCAAAGTTAGATACCATACAGCATGGAAGTCTATCTTTCAAATTAAGTGGATGAGTTAGCACAGGGGATAATTACTTGGCTTAGCTGCTTCCTATAGCTTTTCAAATCAATTTTAAGCATTAGTAGAATTTTGAGAAGAAAAGAAATCAAACAGCTTTGGTTGTGTTGACATTGAGATCTGTAATCATGAACTTAATTCTGTGATTTACAACAGTATATGAATAAGCTCTGTCTGGCCTCAACTATACATGTTATTTATGGTTTCTGCAGCCGAAGGAAAACTCAAGTACCCTTTTCCACTTTCTAGTCATAGGAATGTTTGTCAGACAACTTGGCAAGTGATTTCATGCTGTAAATGGTTTAAAACAATGCTCCAAAATTTATGCTTCAGGGAATCATTTCTCCACCCACACCCTAACCTCAAAGAACCTGACACAGATATTTCCTGACACGGTTAATTTTGTAAATATTTAAAAGATCATACATGGGGCAGGAAACCTGGTGGGAGCTAAGAGTACCTGCTGCTCTTCCAGAGAACTTGAGTTCAGCTCTCAGACCTTTATTTGTTGGCTCATAAGCACCGAAGAACTGAAACTCTCATTTGGCCTCTGCAGGCACTTGAATTCACATGTACATATACATATATACACACATACATACATACATACATACACACATGCACTGACAGAAGTGAAATGTAAAATACATTCTATGTATAGCATATATGTATTCTGTGATTTTATTCACAGTGGTATATGTCTCATGTAGCTAAGTTTCTTGCTGTTATTATTGTATGGGTTTACATAAGGCCAACTTCATGCAAGTATATAGTGGGCTTTGTGGATGGCTCTGATAGCTCAGCTGGGAGAGCAGAGAACTAAAACCAATTTCCTGACAATTCTTTTTAAGTAAGAAAATAATTGATTGAGGTTATAAGCCATGGTGCAGGTTAGCCCTGAACCCTAGCTCATACCTGACCCTGTGTGACCAGTAGAACATCTTCCAAGCAATCACTTCTTGCAAGATCGTTCATGCAGATGAATGGCTTAGTGTCTAGAAATAAAATCCATGGTTGTTTTGACTATTCTTCAGGGATCTTTCCACTGTTTTTTCTATATAATCATTTTAGAAGATAACATGACTTTCACCTGAAAATACCCATTTTAGAGAAATGGTTATTTTTCTGTATAATATTCACAGTAATGAACAAACTCCTTTAATAAGAGGACAGGAACTCCACAAGGAGAGCAACAGAACAAAAAAATTTGAACACAGGGAACTTCCCAGAGACTCATACTCCAACCAAGGACTATTCATGAAGATAACCTAGAACCCCTTCACAGATGTAGCCCATGGCAGGTCAGTGTCCAAGTGGGTTACCTAGTAATGGGAAGAGGGACTGCCTCTGACATAATCTGATTGGCCTGCTCTTTGATCACCTCCCCCTGAGGGGGGAGCAGCCTTACCAGGCCACAGAAGAGGACAATGCAGCCACTTTTGATGAGAACTGATAACTAAGATCAGAAAGGAGAGGAGAACCTCCCCTATCAGTGGACTTGGGGAGGAGCATGCATGCAGAAAAGGGAGGTAGGGTGGGATTGGGAGGGGAGAAGGGAGGGGCTTATGGGGGGATACATAATGAATAAAGTGTAATTAATAAAAAATAAAAAAGTTAAAAATAACTCTATGACAAAAAATTAAGCATGCTATTCTATAAAGTCTTTGGTATAGAGATTTTAAAAATATTTCAGTTTCCAATTATATATCATAAGATGCTAGGACAAGTTGAGGGAATCGCAAATGCATTAAAAAATACAGCAGGAAACCAAGGTATTATCGTGGACTTTTCTTATCTTTAAATAGAAAATGTATACACCAAAGTATAGTTTTATTTGTTTCTTCCTACCCTTTATTTCTTTTGATATTAAGTAATATGTTTTATGTATAATTAGTTTTACTTATTTTGTTTATATTTTGACATTTTTTCGCTTCATAATTTTGCATTTAAGAAAATAATTAGAGCAATGGATAGACACACTAAAAAAAAATATGTGGTCTAGAAATGTATTTAGATGACAGGGTATTTGCTTCACCTCCATGAGGCCCTTGGTTCAATCCACAGTAGTTCAAAAAAGGAGAAGCAATAGACAGGTCCATGCATATCTGAAAGACACCTAAACAAACTGAAGAATGAGATGATTCTACAACCGAACTCTGAGAGACATAGAAGCAGTGACTGATGGAAAATTAGCATCTCAATTCGGCGGGGAATAATTGAGTCAAGCAGAAAGCATCAAGGTCTGTGAACATATTCTTGACAGTGTATCGTGGAGTATGAAATTACTCAATCACTCCACCAGGTTGCTCATTAATTTGAACCAGAAAAAAAAAAATGATAAAGGATCTCTTCAAAGTCTGTACCTTCTATGGACTCTACCTCAATCAAATGGCCAAATATTTTTTCATGAATAATAAAAAGTCCTGACTCTGATGTGATGTCTTCAGAAAGATAAAGTATCAGACATCTTCTGTTCCTGCCAAACAACCAACAACTAATTTTTATTCATGAGAAAGCCACTGAAAACTCAGATGGAGATATGTTTGACAGAAGTTCTTGATGGTATTTTCAAACATGCCAAGGTCAAGAAAACAATGAACATCTTAAGAACTGCTTCAAATTAAAGAACAGCTAGGTGCGATATGTGGTACTGAACCAACAACTGTGGCAATTGGAAAGATAGAAACATGAGTTTTTGTATGATGTGACTAATTATGTGGCAATGTTAAAAGCCTGCATTATGGATATACTCCACAATGTCCTCTGATTTATTTTGGAGTGGAGGCAGATCAACTAATAAAAACCTACCTATAAAATAATTTCAAATGCTAATAATGTTAATAATTATAATAACAATATACACACATGCATGAAATATGCAAGGAGAGATAAAAAGCAAACTTTGAAGAATGTTAAAAATGGATTATTCTAGCACAATAGGGTCTTAAAAGAGGAAAGGAAACCTCCGTGAGCTACACAGACACACAATACGACACGCTTCAAAGTGGACCAGAGATCTGCAAGGAGCCCCTGTATTCCTAGTCTGCAAACTAATGATGTGGTGGGAAGCTATCTTAAGGTAGGTTCTACTGTCAAATCTTAACAGCGGATAGGATCAGAGACGTCTGAACTTCTACATTTTTCAAGTCGCAGTAGCCTCTCTTCTTCCCTAGCCAGTTGAATGGCTGCCTCCAAACTCTGCGGGGCGGAGGAAACTGAAAGTGGCTGAAGTGCAGATTTGCAGACACTGGTCTCCATGAAGGGAAGTTTGGGATGCCCTGTAGAGAGTAGAGGGTGCTTCCATTTGGGAACTACATCAGAACTCATGGACAGAGTAGGACTTCCTGTGTGAATGGTGTATATGGGACCAGGACACAGGTGGGTATGGCCAGGGCAGCCAGGATCACTCAGTGCTCTGTGCCACACCTGTTCTGTGGGGTTGAATTGTTTTCCTGACTCCTAGGGGCAAGAGACATCAGCTGGAGAGAAAAATCCCTGTTCGGGAACTCCCCCATACTTGAATAATACCTCTGGTATAAGACAAAAGAATGATTATTTAATGGGCTCAGAAACAGGGAGCACCTAGGGGTCATGTCCTGCTCTAGCTGCACAGCTTGGCTCTCTTTGGGTGAGGGGATCACAGGTATAAATTCAGCCCAGCAGAGGCCACTACCTTATCTGGAAAACACTGGTGAGCAGGCAGGGCACAGAGAAGGCGAGCCAGCCCACATGTGCTCTTTCTAATTTTTTCCCCCCTATCTGGACATGAGAAACAAACAGCCACTCCAACCCAGTGTCCTTTGAAAGGAGAATACTGAGAGAAAAGCAGAGCATCCCCACTCTCCACTGTTCAGGAGAGAACGTACACCTCTTTGGGGGTCTCTGTTTTATCTTGTATTTGCTTTTTCACCCTGTAATGTTTTTCTTATACCTGTGTCCCATGTGCCTTTCCATGCCTTCCTGCCTTGCTTCTTCACTTTTCTTTGTCTCCCTTTCTTCTGTTACCTTATTGTTAATACTTCACTTTTTGTTAACACTCAATTTCCAGATTTATACCATATTATCTTCTCCGCTTTCTACCATTTTTGTGGTATAGTTGCTGCTTTCATTTTGTCTTACTATATTTAAATATCTGGTTTGGTTTGTTATCATTCCTGCAGTCTGTTTTCTCTCCTCTTTGTGCCACTGGGATTAGACCTCAAAAGAAAGATGCTCATGGAGAGAAATTTAGGAGGAAATAGAAGAGATCGTCATTCCAACAGATGCATAAACCACAACACACAAGCAAAGGAATATTCAGACTGGCTTGTGGTGGTACAAGCCAGTAAGCAAATACAGGAGAAGGTGAGGTCGATCTGGGCTTTAACTTTGGGACATGCCTCTAATCTCACCTCCATTGGAGATGGATCCAGGAGCATAGAGAATTTAAGGTCATCCTTAACTACATAAGCAAGTTCAAAACCAGCCTGGAGGGGGGAGGAGAGAGGTGTGGGCAGGCAGGAACAGTCTTCTGAAAAGGACCTAAGTTTTCAATACTTGAATCCAAAGATTCAAAGATGACCAAAATGTTGATGGAAAGGATCATGCACAAGGAATATTTGGGTTTAACAAAGGATATTAAATATTGATGAGACTATTCAAGCGTGCATGTGACTAATGATATTCATGCACACTGGACATGTTTTCTGAAAGTGGTAAATTTTACCTGTATACTTTATACCACAATAGGAAGGCAAATGGAGATGCAAAGTATAACTCAAAACTGAATTCAGAAGGTTCCCTTTTACCATGGGATGAAATGAAGAAAAAAGCTCATATTTTTAAATTTTGGAAGGCAAAGGAACTGAGTCTTAACTAAATCTTGGGGGTAGGAAGGAGCAGGGTGTTGTAGATCTGTCGGCCACTGTGGGATCAGTTGCTACTCTGAATGAGTTGCTGTAACCTGGGAAAGAAGCGCTTAAGAAAGGCTGACAGGGCAGGATTAAGAGGTAGGTGCCTCCTTGCTACCGCCGGACTTCTGCTATTGAGCTACATATACTGAGAATGGAGCCTAAAAGAGAGGACCTGCTTATCTTCCCTGGAGAGAACTCCAAGAGGAGGAATGGGGAAGCCATCACACAGCGGAATGAAAATCATGAGCAATCAGAGCTGTATGGAGCTATACACTTTTGCTATCAACGTGTTTTTAAAAGGAGGAAAAACGGAAACTGTGCTTATGACAGCTCAGAGAGATTTATGGGAGATATGAAACAAAATCTATCCTTACAACTGCAAAGATTTTTATTTAGTCTCACATGACATGGATTATTTGTGTCAAAAATAGACACTATTACCATTTGTTAGGATATACATATTTTTTTCTGATTTATTCCATAAAAACTCCATGAGTAAATTAATGGTAAACTGGAGAATCATCATAAAATTCTATTAAATGGGACTCAGTTTTGGGCTCAATGCTCTTCCATGCTTCAGTTACAGAATGGCCTGGGTGAATACTTAACAGGTAAGCTTACAAAAAGGGCTCGGTATCTCAGGAGCTAAAGCAATCAATCTGGTAAACTAAAGAATTAATATAAGAAATTCATATAGGATAGTTGCTTCATGGTACACTCCAAAGCAGAGCTTTCACACTGCTTTAAGTTGGCATGGTTGGATAATACATCGTCTGGATTAGTGAGAGAATGATAAACTTGTTTCAAGGTTTCAGCAGAGCTCTGTCTGCAGTGCAGGAAGCAAACACCACAGTGGATGAGCCTTGACAAAAACCAGGAAGTACTCCAGCCACGATCTTGTGGTACAATCAGCCAGAACATTATTGACAGGTACAGAATGCAAAGGGTATTAGAAAAGAGCTCCAGGGGCACACTGATGGGCTATTACATCCAGAGAAGATACTAAAGAACAAGTCTTATTCTTTTGGCAAAAACAATTAAACCCACGACAAACTTAACATCTATCCAATGGAAATGGAGGAAGAGAAAGAATGACAATAAACAGCTCTTTCAGGCACATAGTTGACCAAAAATATCAAAGAAATTTGGCTTAACCTGTAACAGCCTGAAAAGAATTTATAACTGTCATACTTCCAAACCCAGTTAAAGTTGAATAAAGATTCAATTTCTATTATGAAGTTCAGTTCCCTCATTATAATATGCATGTATACATATGGGTACATATTTACATATATGAATATACTTGTCTATCATCTCTATTTCTGTATCTGTATCTCTTAGCCTTCCTTTTCTCTCTTTTTTCTCTCTTTTACATATATATTCAAATATATATTTATGTATATATATATTGCTGATACCCTGGTCATATCTTCAAGTCTTTTGGAAGTTCAAATTCTGTCATCTCCATAATTAATGCAATGTTACATGCATGCAATTGAGCCTTTAATATGCTTTCTGGATGGCATAACAAACAGTATAGGTTTCTGTTGTCTTGAAGCCTGGTGAATGTTGTCTAGATATGGCCAATTGCAACATTTTCTCCTACTAATTCATTGCTTTTCTCTTGAGAATTTTTAGGCTTTCTTGGATATTGATTTGCAGATGGAAGCCAAATAGAAAATTAGCTCCCCAGTGAATACGCCTGTTTTTATGATAAAGTGCTTCGGACTAGCCACAATTGTCATTTTTTTAAAGTGGTCATAGTTCATCATGTAAATTAATCTTTCAGCTTATAAATTACCCCAAAGTATAACATTCTTGTGGACAATAGACATTAATTACTATTTATGGTGTGTCTGGTCTAAGCATAATGTAACTAATTTACAAGGTTATACATATTGCCAAGTTAAAAATGCTTTTTAAATACATTTGTGTGTGTGTGTGTGTGTGTGTGCATGTGTGTGCGTGCAGAGATTCTTAAAGGATTCATGCGCTGAAATAAACACTTCCCTGGTTACCATAAAGAAGGGAAGGATGCTTGTGATCTTCAGCACAGGTTAAGAGAAAGATTTTGGATGGGTGATGCAACATGGAGGCTTCCTCTAGGTTCTATATCATTTCCCAAGCATTATTAAATGCTGATCTCATCACTTAAAACATATGTGGTAGTAGAGATGATTGGTGACACAACATGCCTGATAGATCATGGTAGGGGACTGGGAGGTAATGAGAGAGAGGGAAATTGTAGAAACTTTACTATCCAAATACACTGCGAGCCTAGTCTAGACGTCAGAATTGCCTACTCCTAGCTGATTATCACCACATGTATTTCGACTCTCTTAAGCAATATAAGAAATAGGTTTCATTAATTTCTCTGTATCTTTGTCTCTTCTAACTATGGTAAATAGTTTCTTTTAAATAGTAATACAATTCTAATATTATAATTTTCTACTGAATTTCAATCCAGAACAAAACCCAACAAATTTGGAAAATTATAAGGGAAATTCTATCAGTTTTAACTTACTAGCTGCTACAGGGTATAACTATAGCACCATCGTTGTAAAGAACATGTTTAATTTATCTACAGTGAACTCAACTTTGGCCTGAAATGGAATCAACGTACTATTTACCAAGATGAAAGCCTACAATGGACATGTATGATATATGACCCAATCGTGAAAACAGCAGGTCACCAAAAGCCAACATTTTACATCTCTATAATTTGTTGAATCATTTTCATTTTGTGAAAAGATGTCAAAACATTTTTTTCAGTACACCAAAGTACATAGAATACAATAAGTCTACCACCAGTTGTGGCCTCCTGAAATATTTCTTGTAACTAACAGTAATTTATTAAGTAATAAACCAGGAAGCTCATTAATGCAAAACCATTAATTTTCTTCTTCTAATATTACTCCGAGAGTGGTTCCATTTTAATTTCAGATGTGAATGTTTGATATGAGATTGCAATTTTTATACCAGTAATTAAAGAATGATTACATTTTGTTTCTGTCAAATAGTACTTAAGGCTTAATAATTTTTTGGAATGTTACTTTGCATTCTATTAATGATGTTGATGATGATGATGATGATGATGATGATGATAATAATAATAATAATAATAATAATAATAATAATAATAATAATGCTGGACCAAATCCCTGAAGCTTATAAGGCACCCAGTGTGTGGCAGCCGAAGTACAGACTCCGCAGAGGAACAAGGCACACAGCTGGTCGTCAGGTGCTTGCAGTCTAACTAGTGAAATGTCAAATGTAACTAACCGCACTGATATCTTACCGCTGCAGCGGTTAGAACTGACTGCTTATTACGCATGGCATTTGGAGTTGCTCAGTGGCATCAGTCCCCCTCTTGAATTCTGATGAACTCTTCTTCAGATTTCAACTTCTGGGTTCCGCAAAGGAATAGTTCTTGTCCTTCAGCCCAACCTTAGTGCTCCTATCATCTGCAACTGGATACTTTAATGTTACCTACTCAGTGATCTACATGTGTCAAGAGTGCTTAGTGTACTCAGCAAATATTGATGTAGTGCTGAATCTTTTACATATATTTTTTATTAATTTTTTATATTAATCACAGGTTATTTACTTTGTATCCCAGCCATAGCCCCCTCTCTCATTCCCTTCCAATCCCACCCTCCATCCCTCATCTCCTCCCTGCCCCTTTCCAAGTCCACTGCTAAGGGAGGTTCTCCTCCCCTTCCATCTGACCCTAGCTTATCAGGTATCTTCAGGACTGGCTGCAAAGTCCTCCTCTTTGGCCTAGCAAGGCTGTTACTTCCTTGGGGGGTGGGAGGGAGGTAAAGGGGCTAGTCATTGTTGTGTCAGAAGTAGTTCCTGTTCCCCTTACTAGGGAAATCCACTTGGAGACTGAGCTGACATGAGCTACATCTGAGCAGAGGTTCTAGGTTATATCCATACATGGTCCTTGGTTGGAGAAACAGTCTCATAGAGGACCCCTGTGCCCTGATATATTTTGTCCTTGTGGAGCTCCTGTCCTTTCCCAGTCATATTAACTCCCCCTTTTATCGTATTATTCCCTGCACTCTGCGGAAGGTTTGGTTATGAATTTCCACATCTGCTTTGATACACTGCTAGGTAGAGTCTTTCAGAGGCCCTCTGTGGTAGGCTCCTGTCCTCTTACTTGTTTTTTCCTACTTCCCATGTCCATCCCATTTGTCTTTCTAAGTGACGATTGATCATCTTACTCCAGGTCCTCTTTCTTGTTTATCTTCTTTAGGTGCACATATTTTAGTATGTTTATCGTATCTTATAGGTCTATATAAGTGATTATATACCACATGTGTTTTTCTGCTCCTGGGATACCTCACTGAGGATGATCTTTTCTAGATCCCACCATTTGCCTGCAAATTTCCTGATTTCCTTGTTTTTAATTGCTGAGTAGTATTGCATTGTGTAAAAGTAGCACAATTTCTGTATCCATTCCTTCGTTGATGGACATCTGGATTGTTTCCAGCTTCTGGCTATTACAAATAAAGCTGCTACAAACATGGTTGAGCAAATGTCCTTGTTGTGTACTTGAACATCTTTTGGATATATGCCTAGGAGTGGTATAGCTGGATCTTGAGGAAGTGCTATTCCTCAAGATTGTCAGAGAAAGCACTAGATTGATTTCCAAAGTGGTTGTACAAGTTTACATTGCCACCAGCAATGGAGGAGGGTTCCCCTTCCTCCATAACCTCTCCAGCAGGCGTTGTCACTTGAGTTTTTAACCTTTGCCATTCTGATGGGTGTAAGGTGAAATCTCAGGGTCGTTTTGATTTGCATCTCTCTGATGGCTAAGGACGTTGAATATCTCTTTAGGTGTTTCTCTGTCATTCTATATTCCTCTACAGAGAATTCTCTGTTTAGCTCCATACCCCATTTTATAGTGCTGAATTTTACCTCACTATCATTCAGTGGTTCTCAAACTTATGAGCAGAAATTGTGAAGAATTCTCAGTTGAGAGGTATGTTTCCTGAAAACACATGCTCGCTAGAAAATGAAGTACCAATGAGGGAACCACCAGCCCCCATCTATTTATCTAAAGTTTAGAAAACCAATTATGTTTAAGTTATTCAACTTCTGGATTTCAAAGGAGCAATTCTTTTTACTAGCCCAACTCCCACACAGCATAGACAAAATTAATTTATTGTATCTTACCAATCAAATACTTATCCACTCCCTCAATCCATGTCACACACACACATGCACACATACACATACACATTCCCAACAAGGAGATGTAAATGAGCCTGAAAAATGAAGAGATGGACACAGATATGTCTGACGTACTTGACTTCTTCCTCTGGAAACTAGAAGAAGAAACTGGAAACTATAAAATTACTTGGAAGGATTTTCTCCCAAGCATTTTGAACATGGACCTGCCTCTCTCTGGGTATCTACATTTAGCAAAAACCCTATCCACTCAAAATCACTGGTTGATACAGAAAGAAAGCAGACATACAGATGGCAGGGAAAAAAGCATAGGGCTAGAAAAAAGACAGCCTATCTCATATATACAATGTAGAAATCTTCATTACCTGTGGACAGGGCTGGAGTTGGAAAACAAAAAAGTTGTAACTAGACGCTAAATGTGTTGTCAACAACAAACCCCTGTCCAAGAGGAGAGAAAAAAAAGCTAAGATGAGTAGAGAGTGCTGATGCAGGGGAAAGCTGGAAAGATAGAAAAATGCAGTCCCTTGAAGGCTGTTAAAGTATGAGATGTCCTGGTGACACTCACACAGGGCCTCCATCTACACTGAGGGAGCCATCACCAAGGCCACAGCAGCTGGCTGTACCAGAGCCCTGAAACAGTGGCAGGCTTTGGCTTCTGCTTCCTGCCAAAGCTCCTTCTTACATCTGTGAGCAGTAATGCAAGGACGGCATGAAGCCTAGAGGATGCAGCTCGCACAGTGCCCTCCCCCACCCTCGTGCCTACTGTTGAGTGGGGTGTTCTTGAATCACACTGAGTCTCTTGAAACAGGAGAGGCAGATCAGAGTGCTCCAAGCAGAAGCGGTACTCAAGAGTCAAGGGAAGCATGGCAGCTGCAGAGAAAAGCACCATTCTGATTTGTAAACAACGGATCCACGAAGGTAAATTTTACACTTAATATTGTACAACATGGAAGGAATGTGCATTGCTTCATTATTGGAGCATGTTGTTATTAACTATTGGGAATACACAAATCAGAAAGAGTTACAGGCCCTTAGTGCTAGAAGAGGAATCACCAAGACAAAAAGTTTAACTAGAGAGGGGTGTGTAGTGGTGTGAAATTATAAAATACTGGATTTCTTTGTAGACTGCCACACTAAATCGTCTCTCCAATTCGCTGAATTCTCTGGAATGAATCCCAAAGGCTAATTTCCCCGCCTTGCCAGATGCCCCTGTCTCCTGAAACCCAGTTGCAACAAACTATGGATAATCACACAAAACCAAGCAAATACCTCCCAAGATTTTAAGTACATCTGCATGGCAAGTGCTTCTGTCAGAAGAGTTGCGAAATGGCCACCAAGAGATAAGAAGAAAGCCTGTAAAGGTGACAGACAGATGTTCTTATGATCTGGGTAATGGGAATTATCCAGAGGTAATTTGAGAGGTCTGACTCTCTTTATGGTGCCCAAAGAGCCAGCAGGTGGGAGACACTTTTACTTTGCATATTATCTAGGACACAGATTCTGAAATCGTGGGGCCTAACGCAGTAGCAGCATCATTATCAAGGATCTTGTTAGAAATGTACATGTGTTGGGCCTCACACCAGAGCTCTGAAGTGGAAATTCTAGACAAGAGCTCAGTGTTTTATGCCAAATGCCAGTCACCTTTACGATACACTGTTGCTCTGTGATTCTGATTATGCTGATGACAGGCCTGTCAACTATTTGTCTCCCATCTCTGGAATGTGCCCCTAACCTAATGGTTGTGTCTTCAGATTTTGTTCTTGGTGGCTTTCAGGACATCACCAGGAAATGTCATGATCTTGTCTCGTGGTGTTCAGACATGAGTTAAGACTCAAGGGGCGAGGAATATGTAGCTCATGTGTAAAGCATATGTTGCCCTGGGTTTATCTCAAGCACCAAACCATAGTAAACAATAGTTAGGACTCAGTTCAGTTTTAAATGGGCCTACATAGGTTTGACTAAAATATCAAAGGATTGACCCCAAGTAGGAATAACTATGCCCATGTCATGAATGCCACAAATGGCCTATATGGCCTAGAAATATCATTAATTTTGTCACTTAATTAAAAATGTGAAAGCATATTGGAAATGACAAAATAATTAAAAAGGATGACACATAAAAGGATTATATTGATCTTAATTATAATTAACAGTCAACGTATTCTTTAAATAGTAGACATCCATGTACAAGGTTCAATTCCTGGGAAAAGGAGGACAAAAAGTTATCTCAACAACAATATTCAAATTGAGTGGGTGATGGCCTCCACAGTGATGGTTCCTCAGTGCCAACATAAACAGGATGTAAGTACTTTGTCCACTCATTTATGGGAATTAGATTTATTCCGACCACTGTATAGTCACAGAAGGGACAAAACCAGAATTCTGAGAATGAGATTCATTAGGGAGGAAAGAAAGAAAAATAAATAAATCATCTTCTTCGGGCCTATATAGTGTCATTACTTCCCTCATAGATTTACCTGGAAGTTATCTTCCTAGTCCCAGATATCACATAGGTAACATGGTTTATGTTGCCTGTACAAAGACTTCCACACGTCAGCTGCGGTCATGAACAAAATCAAACCTACTGGGAGGGAAGGGACCGCTTTGAAATACTGGACGTTCAGAAAATGCCAACTAAAAACAAGTTTGAATCTGCAACTTAAGAACAAAAGCTATCTTTTCCAAGCATGTCACTTCAGCGGTGAAGATTAGTGTTTGTCCCTCTACCTTTCATCACATCATATGGGGCATAAAAAGGCTGATTGTCGAACAAAGGGGAAGCCTCCTTCACTGCTGGTGGGAATGTAAACTTATACAACCACTCTGGGAATCAATCTGACGCTTTCTCAGACAACTAGGAATAGTGCTTCCTTAAGATCCAGCCATACCACTCCTAGGCATATATCCAAAAGAGGCTCAAGTACACAATAAGGACATTTGTTCAACCATGTTTGTAGCAGCCTTATTTGTAATAGCCAGAAGCTGGAAACAGCTCAGATGCCCCTCAACTGAAGAATGGATGCAGAAATTGTGGTACATCTACACAATGGAATATTACTCAGCAATGAAAAATGAGGAAATCATGAAATTTGCAGGTAAATGGTGAGACCTGGAAAGGATCATCCTGAGTGAGCTGTCCCAGAAGCAGAAATACACACACGATATATACTCACTCATATAGACATGTAATATAGGATAAACCTACTAAAATCTGTACACCTAAAGAAACTAATCAAGAGAGAGGACGCTGACTAAAATGCTCAATTCCCATCCCAAAAGGCAAAGAGGAAGGACATCAGAAGAAGAAGAAAACAGGAAACAAGCTAGAAACCCGCCACGAGAGCCTCTTAAAGGCTCTGCCCTGCAGACTATCAAAGCAGATGCTGAGACTTATGGCCAACTGTTGGGCAGTGTGCATGGAATCTTATGTAAGAAGTGGGAAATAGTAAGATCTGGAGAGGACAGGAACTCCACAAGGAGAGCAACAGAACCAGACATTTGAACACAGGGGTCTTCCCAGAGATTCATACTCCAACCAAGTACCATGCATGGAGGTAAACTAGAACCCCTGCACAGATGTAGCCCATGGCAGTTTAGTGTCCAAGTGGGTTACATAGCAATGGGAAGAGGGACTGCCTCTGACATAAACTGATTGGCTTGCTCTTTGATCACCTCCCCCTGAGGGGGGAGCAGCCTTATCAGGCCACAGAAGATGACAATGCAGCCACTCCTGATGAGATTTGATAGACTAAGATCAGAAGGAAGGAGAGGAGTACCTCCCCTATCAGTGGACTTGTGGAGGGGCATGTGTGAAAAAGGGGGTGGGAAGGTGGAATCAGGAGGAGAGGAGGGAGGGGCTTATGGGGGGATACAAAGTAAATAAAGTGTAATTAATAAAAATTTAAAAAATCAAAAAAATAAAAACAAAAATAAAAAAGAGGCTGATTGTCTACTTGATCACTTGTAGGAATATTTTGAGAAAGGTTTAGCACATCTTCAGATCTCACTGTTAGATTTTAAGAAATCTTGAATTTTTTTTTCAATTTGAAGGTCAGTCACAGCACCATGAAAATGCTTTTTAAAAAGATTTTAGCTAACTTAGTAGATAAAAACAGATGCAAGCACTGTCTTTTCTCTGTGTCTCTGTCTTTCTCTGTCTTTCTCTCTGTCTCTGCCTCTGTCTTTCTTTCTCTTTCTGTCTCTCTCTTGTAAACCAATGAATATACAGAATTATTGACAGGACTATGGGTAAGTGATTACTTATAGGGGTACTCAAGTCACTCAAAGACAGCTCTAGGTTATCAAGAAGGCCGCTCCAGCTGAGTGGCAACTCACAGAGGCAAGAACCCTGAAGATGTCTTCAAGCCTTGAACACAGCTTCAAAGATTGTGAGAATCTCCCTCTCTCTTAGGAAGATTTTATGAAAACTTTAGAATATATGGTGAGATTCTGATTAAACAAATTTTAATATCTAAACATGATATAAAATTATTTCAACTGAACAAATAAAACTCAGTGAAGGCCTATGGCTAACTTCAGCTACTAATGTTTGCTATCATTCATATTTTGTTAAAAATGAATCCCGTGTTAGAAGAGGGCAACTTAAGGACAACTGTGCTGACAAGGCAAAACCGAACCCATATGGAACATATTAGAAGATTAAGCAAATGATCCTAAATGAAAACCCTTAATGACTAGCTATGTTTGGCAGGAACATTTTCCTGTACAACAAAAAGCTATGATTCTTAATTGCTTGTTCATGATTAACCAATTAATCTTTTAGGCCAACTTAGCAATTCTGGCCCAGAGTCCCAGGACACAGTCTGTGAACTTCAGCCAGAGGGCTTTTGTTGTGACTGGGGCGATAGATCCTAGTTAGTTCCTTTTTACTTCCAGGGAGGCTTGACCTTGGAAAGGGGGTCTCCCAAGTCTGCTGGTCCCCCAGCCTCAGCACTCTTCCTCTCCTCTTCTGGCTTTAGTTCATACATGTGTATTCAGGTGAAAATTTCTTTTCATCCAATTTGATTAATTTTTTAAAATTTTCTTACAAGAGGCCATTCTGATATAAAAATCATCCAAGCGAAAAGTGTTTACATGAAGGAGAAAGCCGTTTTTCGAGAAGCTGCTTATAGAATACTGCCATCATGAAAGGAGGAAGAACATGAAATCCAGAGTTAGAAGGACCAGTACATGAGGCTTGATCCCATCACCCACGACCTAAGCACATTGCTTCATCATTCTATGCCTGCTGCTTCATTTGTATGGTGGAACTTTATAAATTGCCAGACCAAATGAAGTCACGTGTAGTCTTGATGGAGTATTTAGAATAACACTTTTAAAATCCAGATGCCAGGGTGGCTATGGCATGGATATAATTTGTACTGTAAAGTGATGGACAGATTTTTGTATATGTTTGGATTCAACAGTCTCTAGCTGACAAGAGTTTGTGCTACTTTCTATGTTAGAAATGTAATCAGGAGATATTTTCCCAGCTTCTCTCAACTAAATGAACTACTTGAGTGTATCAATGATTTGAGATAGTGTGTATCCTTTCCCACTTTGTCCTTAAGTACCAATAAGTCTCTTCAACTTTTTATTTTTAACAGCAGGGAGGTATTATGTCCAGGTGACAATAGATTGTGGAATATGGCAGAGGTAAGACTCTAAGTTACATCTTAAAACAATTAGCATGATTTACATTATTCCCTCTACATAAACAGTATGTGGAATGTAGGAACTGCTCTATTAATTTATGCTGAATTTATGTTTGTGTGCATGTATTTTTGTGTGTAATGTTGTGAGTGTGCATGATTTAGATCATATGTGGCACAGGGAATACATTTCATGGTTCAGTCTAGCGGTGTATAAAAACAAACTAATAAATTCAGTAAAAGTTAAAATGAAGATGGTAAGATAGATTATATAAACACATAGTAGAAAATACCAAATCCAGACTAAATGAATGCTTCTGAGAATAAGTTACCACCAAGCTGAAACACAGAGGCTAGAAAGTTATCTCAAGGAAGAGCTTTGCTGAAAAATGTTGGGGTTCAGCGATCCACGGGAACCTCTGGTTGAGGTCACCTACTGTTTGATTTATAATGACTGAAGACCATAATCTATTGCCCACAGCAACATGGGCAAAGAGAAAGTACAAGACAGCTGTGTACTGAAACCAAGCTGTCAATAACTTAGACTATCTTTGGAGACTCAATGTGTGCAGAAAGTTCTGCTAAAATGACACTGACAAATTGTTCAAGATACAGGATACAGTCACACAAAGATGGCCTTGAACATGTAGTTCCAACATAAAATAAGAGAAGGAAAGAGCGCATGGTCTGAGATGCTATGTCCTAAGCACTGGACCACTGCTTGAGTTTTTGAACAGAGATCCAACTATTAGTAAATCAAGAGAGAAACCAAGGTGAACACCTAGGTTTGGTATGCTGATACATGCAACTGAATGTGACAGCCACTTTGCAGCAAGCCACTTTGCCACAAGTCTTGTAAAGTGGCAGAGTGTGAGACATGGAGCCACGTGAAATGGTTGTTCCCTCTCCTTTCCATGAGAAATCTTAATTATCTAGCAACTTTTAATGGCACCTGATGAGGCATGGAAGGCATTGAGATGCTGAATGTATGTTCGTGTCTTCTCTGGACCTCTCGGAGACAGGAAAATAGAGACACAAGAACAACAGTCTCCCTGAATCAAGGGTAGTAGAAGAGCTTCTGTCTCTAATGACTAAGAAGACAAGAAACTTCTTCATCAGGCAGAATAACCTGATTTCCTTAGGTTATAATCTATGAGACAATAATGCTAACTTACTCAGCTTTGGTTTTCCCACAACATGCGTTGTCCTGGGCACATGAAACATGCTTAATTATGATAGTGTGAATGCATAAGTGCAACATGATCAGAGAAAGCTAATCAGCAATATGTCATTTCAGAAGGTGGCCTCTGGGCCAGCAATATCACTGTCATCTAAGAACTTTTAGAAATACAAATTCTGGGGACTTGAGAAATTGCTTGGTGAGCTGCTCTTCATGAGAACCGTGGTTCAATTCCCAACACCCACACTGTGGCTTATAGTTGTCTATAACTCTAGTTCCAAGGAATATGATGTCTTTTTCTGGCCCCTGTGGACACTGCATCATGTGATGCACAGGCATGCATACAAACAAAGCACAGATACACAAGTATAAAAGAAAAAAAATTTCTAAGTCTTGCAGGAGAAAACATGGAGTAGGATCAATCCATCTTGTGTTTTGTCAAACTATGCATGAAATCCAGCCACACCAAAGCTTGCTAAGCACTGTGCTTGCTTATTAATTGCTGCTTTAGTATCTCTAGGTTTATAATCCTTTCTTCATGTAGCAGCCATAAGTGTAATAGGCCTATTGAACTTTATAAGGAATTGAAACTTCAATATTCAAAAAACCATTTTTTACCTAGTGGGCAGTATATACATATTGCATGGGTTTATAAAGAATGTGTTTTGAATAACTCTTTTCAGAGCTATTAATTCTGTAACTTTCCCAGAAACATCCTGCTTTTGTTTCACATAAGGGAGTCCATTGGTTTGGGGTCAAGCTCAAAAAGCAAGTCAAAGGAGGATGCAGCCTCTGATAAAAGGGTGGGGACTACATCAACCTTCCTGCCCTATGTTCTTACATGCATCAACCTGCAGTGCGTGCTGCATCCAAGACTTCTTTATAAACAAATCTAATCCCAAGTAAGATCTCATTCTTCTCCCTTACCACAACATTGATGCCCAAGTCACCGCTCACCATTATTGGAAGAGAAAATTTTCTATCAGAAAATATAACTGTACATTTTATTTTCAATTTTATCTAACAGACTAAGTAAAATAGTTTGAAAGTGTATTTATTCAATAGATTAAATTTGAGATTATCTTCTGCAATCTTATCTGAAGTGTGTGGTTTCTATTTAATTGGCACCGAGAGTACTTCTGAGCTTGGCTTTATGACAGCTAGTCGATATCTTTAATAGGATGCTCCATGATGTCATTGTTTTCTTGAAATAAATGTCCCAGAGTACCAGAGCATCAGCCACTATAACTAAAGAACACATGCTCAGACCAGAGTACCCCAGCCTGTGTGTATACCACGTTGGTTTGATCGTGCTCATTGAATCTTCACTTCACACAAAACACAGAGGAAAGTTGTTATCTTTACTTCAGAATCCCACATTGTTTGAGGTCATGACTGATAGTTCCAGTGCCCTGGGAATATTACAATTGGTATTATCTCCGAAATGAGTCATAGCTGCAACTACAGGAATTAAGCTTTCCAGGTGGACTTGGTATTATGTGCTTTTATCACAAGATGAGTACCAGGGAGATTGAGTCAGGAGAGTCACAAGTTATAGACCAACCAAGAGTACATAATGGAACAGTTTCAGGAGGGAGGAGAAGGAGAGAAAGGGAGAGAAGAAAGAATGGGGAGAAAGAGAGAGAACAAGATAGAGAAAGAAAAAGAAAGAGAAGAAAGGTAAAGAAGTGGGTTCCCTAGTAATGGGAACAGGGACTGTCTCTGACATGAACTAAGTGACTGGCTCTTTAACCACTTCCCCCCCCCCCCCGGGGCGGGCAGCCTTACCAGACCACAGGAGAGGACAATATAGCCAGTCCTGATGAGACCTGATAAACTAGGGTCAGATGGAAAGAGAGGAGAACCTCCCCTATCAGCGGACTTGGAGAAGGGCTTGGGAGGAGATGAGGTTGGGAGGGAGGGATTGGAAGGGAGCTACAGCTGGGATACAAAGCAAATAAACTGTAATTAATATAAAAATAAATTAAAAAATAAAAAAGGAAGGAGGTAAAGAAAGGAAGCAGGAAGAGAAGGGGAGGAGGAAGGTGAAGAATGGTGAGAAGGAAGAGGAAAAGGAAAGTTTTCCTGATGAAACAGAGAGTGAGCATCATGGTTACACTTAAATGTCAAATCAACACAGCTTAGAGTCATTGAGAGAAGGTGCTACAGATGAGGTCTTGCCTAGATCAGATTTGTGGGTGGCACATGTGTGAGGCTTTGAAGCTCACTATGAGCAGCATCATTGCTCCAGTGAGTGGCCCGGAGCTAAACACAAGAGCTAGCTAAGCATAAGGGATCACAGAATCCAGAGAGTGAGGTAGCAAGTAGGATTTCTCTGTGGTTTCTTTCTAGTTCCTGCTTGAGTTTCTGCCCACACTTCCCCTTACTGTGGCTGATGACCTTCAAGTGTGAGCCAAATAAACCCTTTCTTCAGCTAAGTAGTTTTTACTCACAGTATTGATCACAGCGAGGATCAAACTAGAACACAGTCTTTTAGATTTGACTGTGCATGCAGGTCACCTGAAGACCCTGTTAAAATGCAGAGTTTGGTCTAGTGGGTCTGGGATGCAGCTACTCATTGCAGATTTCTAACAAGCTGCGAGGAAATGTGTATGCTGTGAATATAAAACCAGACATCCTGCAGCAAGTCACTGGGAGGCACCCTGCTAGGACATAAGGAAAACCATATGCATAGTGCATTAGTGATAGCCATTCTGCCCTGCTGGTCTGTATTTGAGAAGAAGTATTATTCAATCACGTTCAGCTAAAAAGTCACTAATTTTACTCCTACAAATTGTTGCAATATCCAAACTTCTTGTCTTGTTTCAATTCAGTATTTAATCTACCCAGTTTATTTGAGTGTTTGAACTAGCCTGCTCATAGGGTGACATAGTCTCACATTTCAGGGGAATGTAGAATAAAGAGGATCCTGTTATTTCTTCCTGACTATTAGAGACACGAACGGTAGGGGGTGAGTACGGCCTTGAGTCTTGTACTCAAGAAGGTAAATGTAAGCAGTTGACCTATTAGGTCTTCTAGAAAGAACAGAGGCTAGTTTTGTTTGTTTGTTTTCCACAAACAACCTATGTGTTTTCTCCACAGATACTTTGCTTATGATCATGAAGCTGCACTGACAAATAAAACCACTGGGGGCACTTCTTTGGGAGAAGTCACTTGGTGTTCGGGGATCTTCTGTTTTTCCAAGCTGCTAACAGTCAGCCTCTTTCTTACCCCGCTGTCTCCCACATCACCTTGCTCTGCTCTTCCTAGGACTCGACGGTGATCTGAGGAGACACGGAGGCAAACTCTGAGGGCGCTCTTCCATTTTCAGAACAACACCTTTTCTTAACTTGAGAGAGCTACCACTGCCCATTCTCCAGGCAGAAAGAAGTGGCTCTCAGAGTGTACCTCAGACTTAGCACCTGTCTAGCATTCTGGGAAATATGCTGACAAAAGCTTGGTAGAGGCCACTTTGAAGCCCAAGCTTCACTGGTGGCTCATATTCACTAGTTTTCTAGTACCAAAAGTGGATGTGTCAACAGATCAGAGAGAATGCTGCAGCTCTCTTGCTCTTACACACACACATACACACACACACACACACACACACTACATATCCTCCTTGGAATGAAAAGGTAGGTAAGGAAATTGGCAATTGCCACACTGTCGTAGGCTATACTGTAATGAAACTTCTGAAAGAACACATAGGCACCTTGGAGCACTATCTCTAAATGGGATGTCTCCATCAAATCCCTCCTGTCAGGGCTCAGGAAACCTTTTGGAAGAGGAGACGGAGTATAAGAGCCAGAGGGCATGGAGGACATCAAGAGAACAAGGTCACCTCCATGAGCTTAAGCAAAGCTCTTATCCACTCACGGAGAATGAGGCAGCATGCACAGAGCCTGCCTGACTCTGCACCATGCCGCCTGTGTGTAAATTATGGCTTCCAATTTAGTGTTTTTATGGGATTCCTGAATGTGTGAATGAGTGGGTCTCCGTCCTTTGTGCCACCGCTTAGGTTCCTTTTCTTCTGTTTTTCTGTTTGTTTTGTCTAATTCCAATCTGTTAATTTTCATTTTATCTTATTATATTACATTATATGTTATGTTATATTTATTATATTATTATCCCTTCAAAGCCTGTTTGTTTTCTACTGAGAGACAGAAAAGGAGTTGATCTGGATGGAAAAAGAGGTAGAGAGGAATAAAGGGAGGAAAAAGGAGCCACAATAAAAGAAAAATAAAAAGAAACAGCTGCTTTCTCAAAGTAGAAAATAAAATGCCCCCCTCCCGTTTCTAATTTGGAAACTTTAGAAGGAAAGCGAAATATTCTTATGTGGCAGAGGGCACCCGTGGCTCATTCCTGCTCCTACCCTTCCGGCAGAGGCATCTCTGCTCCTTTGATTTTTAAGCAGACACCATTAAAGGCATGCTCTGCTCTGAATTTAAATTGTGTGAATAAGGGAATTTAAGAAGTTGATACGGTAGCAAGTTCTAAACTTGAATCTACAGAGTGTGCGAAAAAGAGTGAGAGCAAGAGAGAGAGAGTGTGTGTGTGTGTTGGGATGGGTAGTTTAAATTTAGAAGCCAAATTTTTACTTTGAATTAAATACCCAATATTTGCAATCCTTTTGCTTGCTTCCATGTTTTGGTATATTTTGAATTTCTGTTACTGCTCTCAAAAGTAAAAGTCTAGTACCTAGAAATTGGATGCTAGCAGGAAGATACATGTTTATGTTTTTTTTTTTTAATGTATTCTACAATACTTACTAGCTGGCCCTTTACAGAATGCATAGGCCCTTGAGAATGACCTCAAAAAGAAACACCATGAGGACCACAAGTCATGCCCCACCACAGTCAGAACTGAAGATAAAAAAGTGCATTAATGCATTTTCATTGTTATGGTCTTCAGAAACAAATGGGGGGGGGAATGTATCTTGTCCTTGACAATAGTAGAATATTTTGAACATCTCAAAAAACTCACTGTGGGGCACTCGGTCTAGTCAGGGTTCTGGAAAGTTTGACTCTAACAAATATGCATATTCTGATGTATTTGCAAATGTATTTCAACAACATGTGCTTTTGGAAGACTTGCTTGGTGATTAAAAACAAAACAAAACAAACAAAAAAAACCAAAAACAAACAAACAAACAAAAAAAAAAAAACAAAGAAAAAACACAGGCACACAAAACCTCAATGGTAATCCCAGGTCGTGGGAGTGCTTCTAGCACAGACAATCCCTTCAGACTCTCAAAATTAGTTGCAACTGAACTCAGAATGAGCATGGTCAAAAAGTATGAGACTCCTGCTCTGTTTAAAGATTATTTGGACTATTTAAAGACTGGGTCTGAGGAAGATGGCTCTTAGATGCTAATGTTCTTTTTAGTTTTAGAAAGAAAGAAAGAAAGAAAGAAAGAAAGAAAGAAAGAAAGAAAGAAAGGAGGGAGGGAGGGAGGGAGGGAGGGAGGGAGGGAGGGAGGGAAAGAAGGAGAGAGAAAGTAAGAAAAGATCTTGACATCCCGATTGCAGTTTCCCCCTTCCCTCCCTCTTACCTAACCTACCTGCCATCCTCTTCTCCTCCCTTTCTCCTCAGAAAAGGCTCAGAAAAAGGGAGGCCTCCCGTGGATATCAACCCGCCTTGACATATCAAGTTGTGCATCTTCTAAGTGTATCTTCTCCTACTGTGGCTAGAAAGTGAACTGGGTTAGGGGAAAGGGATCCCAAGGCAGGCAACAGAGTCAGATACAGGTTCTGCTCCTGCTGTTAGGAGTCCCACGTGAAGACTGGGCTGCACTACCATTACAAAAGTGCAGAGAGCCCAGGTCTGGCCCGGGAATGCTCTCCGTTTTGTGATTCAGTCTCTTGTAGGCCTCATGGGTCTAGGTTAGTCGGTTCTGTGTGTTTTCTTGTGGTGTCCTTAACTTCTGTGGCTCCTTCAATCCTTCATCCCCCTATTTTAGGATGCTATTTAAAGTTCAAGTATAAGAAGTTTCCATTTCCCTCCATCAAGCATCAGGCAGCTTCCTTGACTTTTCTTTAGTTTGGGCATGAATTAACAAGCAACTGTACTTTAGCAATACCAACTATTTACTTAAAGCATACCTGGCCTATCCAGACCAACTACTGTCTTTTTAAATCGAGAGCAGAGCGACAAAGGGAAGTAAATCACAAATTGCCTCCCAAATTCAGCCAAATTCAATAAGCATGCATCATGCACCTGTGTGGAGTCTCAGTCAAGAGACCAATTCATAGCACAGGCGTTTCGGTTCCAATTCACTCTGGTTCCTAAACTCGGCACTGCTTCCTGGCCCCTCTGAGAACCACCCTGAACCATCCGGACTTCTTATGCTCCTCTGCTCCTCTTATCGCAGCTTTCCTTATGTCATAAGTATGTTCTTATCAAATCAGCCAAGTATTGAGCAAACCCGTCGAGAGGAAGGTTTACTGCCTGTGTTCCGTCCTCAATCTCTGGTATTATCAGATAATTGCTCCATCTGTAGAAAACATCCCTGAGTTTATCGGCGGCATAAATTAGAAGATTGTGGTAGGAACTATAGAAAAATTCCTAGAAAAAAAAAAGTACTATGCTAATACAGCAGCACAGCATTTATGGTTTCGAACGTTAGATGTTAACATGAAATTGTTAACAATAATAAACACTGAGTGAGACAGTAGTCATAGAGTATCTCACACATTCTATGCCAGTATTTTGTGAGGAAATCTCTAACATTATTTGTATTTGTATAAGAGTTGAAAAGATTAAAGGACTTCCTGCAAACTATGTTAGTGACGTACAGACGAGGCACTCAGAGGCAGGGAGGGCTCCCCGATTTCAGTCTTGGTTTTGCTTACCATCTCACCAAAAGCCTTCTGTGTGGATTCCTGTGATCAGGTTCTTCTTCCTCCTCCTCCTCCTCCTCCTCCTCCTCCTCCTCCTCCTCCTCCTCCTCTTCCTCCTTCTTTTTCTTTTTTTTCTCTTCTTCTTCTTCTGATGCTTCTTCTTCTTGTATAAGACTGTCTTCTAATTATGGTAAATTCTTTTAAAAAAAAAGGCATCTGGGACTAGAGATGATAACTTGGGGAGTCTGAGGTACAGTAATAAAATTTAGATAAATTTTTATATTATTTTCCTGATGTTAGAAGATCAGGTAGAGGACAGAGGGAATGCTGTAGACTTGACCTTTAACTTTCTGAATTTTTAAAACAATTATTTTCTCCAGGGGGCGATGTTGCACACCTTTAATCCCAGCACTCAGGAAGCAGAAGAGGAACATCTCTGAGTTTGAGGCCAGCCTGGTCTACAAAGTGAATCCAGGACACCCAGTTGCACACAGAGAAACCTTGTCTCAGAAACCAAACAAAAACAAATAAAAATACTACAAAACAAACAAACAAAAAAATCATTTTCCAAGCAGTAGCCATTTTTCTCCTTAGGGGGAGACACAGTCAATTTATTTTGAAAAATATTTAAGTGTAAATTTAATGGATCGTAACTATGCTTCCAGGGAAGCCATGCAATCTGTGCATTGACCTCAATCAGATCCTTAAGATTATGGGGTGGGAGTTCACTCTATCATTTTTATTTTATGTTTGTTAAATATTTAAGTTGAAATCAAATAAAAGGCTTCACCACAATGTCATTATATATGTGTGTGTCTATTTTTAATCCAAATGTGTACCACCTATACTTTTTATTTATTTATTTATATATATTTTAATATTAGCTACAGTTTATTTACTTTGTATCCTGCTCCCTCATTCCCTCCCATTCCCGCCCTCCCTCCTTCATCTTCTCCCTACCCCTTTCCAAGTCCACTAATAGGGGAGGATCTCCTCCCCTTTCATCTGACCCTAGCTTATCAGGTATCTTCAGGACTGGCTGCAAAGTTCTCCTCTGTGGCCTAGCAGGACTGCTCCTCCCTTGGTGGGTGGGGAGGTCAAAGAGCCAGCCATTGAGTTCATGTCAGAAATAGTCCCTGTTCCCCTTACTAGGATACCCACTTGGATACTGAGCTACCATGGGCTCCATCCGAGCAGGGGTTCTAGGTTATATCCACCAACACTATATCTGACAGAAGGCTGATATCTGTAATATTTAAAGAACTAAAGAAGTTAAAAAGCAATAAATTAAGCGATCCAATAAAAAAATGAGGTACAGAGCTAAACAGAGAATTCTCTGTAGAGGAATATAGACTGGCAGAGGAACACCTAAAGAGATGCTCAATGTCCTTGGCCCTCAGAGAGATGCAAATCAAAACAACCTTGAAATTTCACCTTACACCCATCAGAATGGCTAAGATCAAAAACTCAAGTGACAACACATGCTAGAGAGGTTGTGGAGAAAGGGGAACCCTCCTCCACTGCTGGTGGGAATGTAAACTTGTACAACCACTTTGGAAATCAATCTGGTGCTTTCTCTGACAATCTTGAAGAATAGCGCTTCCTCAAGATCCAGCTATACTACTCCTAGGCATATATCCAAAAGATGTTCAAGTACACAACAAGGACATTTGCTCAACCATGTTTGTAACAGCTTTATTTGTAATAGCCAGAACCTGGAAACAACCCAGCTGTCCATCAACGGAGGAATGGATATAGAAATTGTGGTACCTTTACACAATGGAGTACCACCTATACTTAATGTAAAAGCCCACACTTGCTAGCTAGGTGTATATGCAGTGAAATGTTTGATGACAAGAACTTGGGGAGATAAAGTGACCCACATACTTACTTCTTTTCAAGTTATACTACAGAAAAGCAAAGGGCAGAAATACGCCTAAATCTGGTATTGCACAACTTGAATTGGATAAATAGAACAAACCTCAATAGAGGGTAATGTACACTTCTATTACTGAGGTTTCTTGTTAAGGGCATGAAGCTAGATCAAATTTATGCACATAGGTAATAGGTTTTATCTGTACAGATTATCTAACCTTAGTTGTCCTTGAGAAAGTGTAATGATGAGATATTCCTTGTTTTTGAAATAAACTCTTTTTACATCTCTCTTGAGCTACATGCTGCTGGTTTCAAAACAACTGAGACAGCACAGTATTAGTAAGAGAGTCATGGCAGTGGACATGAGCTTCCTCTGGTGCAGGCAAACACTACAGCAGTGACCATGTGTTAGATCTATTAGGAATTGTGCTGTTGGTTTTACACTCTAAAGGTAGCCATGTCTAATCAGGGTTAGTTTTGTTTGAGTCAGAAATGTCTCTCAGAGGCTCATATGCATCTTGGTGACTAGCTAATGGGGCATTGAAGAAGTATTTATATCACAAGGGGTTCAACCTTCATCAATAGATCTATTGATAGATTCATAATCTGAAAGCATTATCAAGTCACCGTAGACACGTTCAGGGATAATTCATAGTTAGAGGGGGAAGATGATGGTGTGTTCTTGAGAGCTATATGTCATCTCATGAGCCTTTTCTCCTGGGTCCTTCTCTCTGCTTCCTGTTGCCATCGAGTGAATGCCTATGCCAAATTTTGTCCTCTCTGCTGTGATTATCTGACTCACTATAGGTTGACAGTGATGGGGCCAGAGAGCAAGGACTTAAACCTCTGAAAGCAGAGCTCAAAAGTTTTTTTTTCCCTTTATATTGTTTTTATTGGGCACTTGTCACAGTGATGAGAAGCCAAGACATGGATTATAGCGAGTAAATGTCTTAGCCCTTTCTTTATATTTGAGCCTGCCATAAACCCAATTGCTCTGTGAAGAACCTTGGAAAGACCTTCTTAGAGTGTGATGCAGTATTCAGCCTTCCACTGGTGTCTATATGTGCTGAGAAGAATGAAGGAAAGGCGGGAAGCTTAGGATAACCGGGGCCATGGGATAGTTCCTTGACTTAATATAGAAACAAAGTCAAAAGAGTCGCCAAAGATGAGTGGCAGGCAGTTAAGGAGAGGAGGGAAAACCAGGAAGACTTGATGCCAAGCATGGGTAAGAGAATAAAACACCATGTGGACTCTTCAAAAGGCCTGGGGACACATTTGAGGATTGGAACAGTTTCCAGCAATCAGGCTACTGGTTATTATGTCTCCAAAAAGATGAAAGAAAGAAATGAAATTTTATTTAGTAGTCATAGACTGTTGAGATCTAGGATTTTTATGTTATGAAAGGTACTAAAAGGGGGGGGGGCTCATCTTTGCCCAAGACTTCCACATCCACAGCAGCAAGTCCACACAGCTTGTGCCTTTAGCTTCTTTCAGTCCCTGCAAATGAACTGTTCCCACAGAGATCAACGTGTTCAGCACTGTTACATAAGGAAGTGGATTACTCAACAGAACAAAAGGCAAAGACAGCTCTGAAGAATCCCCTACAGTAGCTCCCCATGTTTGTTAGTGGCCTCCGCACTGCTACTCTGTATTGAAGAAAATGTCTGAGTTCGTCTGCATAGAATTCAATGATTAAAATATAACAGGGCCCCAACTCTATGGCCCCTCTCTCAACTCCTCTTCATAAGAAATCATATGAATTCACTACACTAATATTTTGAACATAAGAAACTTTAGGCAGAATGTAAAAATTCTGGCCACAACTCATTTTATAATTTTTAAATTTTATTAATATTTTACTAATACATGCAGAAAATATGTATGGAGCCCTTCTTTCTACCAGGTTTCATAATAAGACATCAAGAGAGCACGGTATCTTTTCTTTATATTACTTGTTGGATATTTCTGAAAGGTTTTGAGACCATACACACATACACATACACACACGGCTTTAAGGGGTGGAACATAGACAAAGAATGTGGGATTAGACTGTAACAGAAGCTGTGTAAAACTTAGAAGAAAATGTAACTGATTTCAGGGGGAATGTTGATTCTTACCCAGACTTTAAATTTCTTTCTGCCAATGTGTAAGGGGTAGGGAAGATCATATATGCCATACATATCTGAATATGATTTTTTAAATATCAGCTTAAATGGAAATTTTTCTTCTAGATGTTTATATAAAAATTATGAAAATTAAAGGAAATATTATTTTATTATACAGTTTTATAAAGCCCAAAAGAATCATTGCGGTAAACATTTTCTGTTCTCTCTTCTGTTGACTTCATAAGATGAGATTTACCTATGAATTGAGCATCTCAGGTCATACACTCCAGAGCAATTGTAATTACAGAGTAATTAACTATCCTGTTGGAGGTCCTCTTTCAAACATGAGCTGGTTTAGATTATGTTGTTTTTAGTGTATTTTTCTACTTATCTTCCTACCATCTATCCTTCAACTTTTCTGAGATAAAAGCACATTTAGTGACATTATTTATTTGTTTAAATGACTGAGCTTTCAACTGGTGTTTTACACACTTATGTGTAAGATTTACATGATATTCAAACCTATTTTAGAAGTAAAGAAGTCCCTAGACTTTTACTTAAAACTTGAAATTCTGTTATAAATTTTGTTGACAAAAATATAATGCTGTGTTTTAGCACTGAAAACAAATGCCCATTAAAAAACCCAACCCACATCAGTGCTATGAAGCTTGCAGAACATTTAAATTTATTTATTTATTAGTGTTTATGTGTGTGTCCATAGATGTGTATGCTACACATGTGTGGGTATTCATGGAGGCCAGAAGAGAGCATCAGACAACTAGGAACAGAAGTTACAGATGGTTGAACCTACAAAACAAGGTGCTGAGAGCTAAACTCAGGTCCTCTGGAAGAATGGAAAGATGTGGGTTTTCCCCATCCCTGGATTTTCCTTTGTGAACAAATGTCAAAGTACACTATTCTTGCTGTCTCAGTATAAAGCACTGATGTACCGTTCTTGTTTTGTTTTGGTTCTGTTGTTTGTTTGTAAAAGTTTAAAATAATTACCAGATAAAATAATAGCTGCTTGTGGCATTTGATTGGGAAAACCAACTCAGAAAATACATTGTTCTATGCTTTTACATTTTTATAGCTGTTAATTTCTAAAAGTAAATGAACCTTTTGTTTGTGTGTTTGCTTGTTTGTTTTTTACAGTTTTTCTGCATTCCCATTGCTGTGATACTGGACATGAAATCATTAAAAAAAAAGTCACATGTTGCTCCTAAAGAATTTTAAAATATCCCAAGCACATTTCATTTTGCTTCTACTTGATTTTCACTGCACAGAGGTGAGCCCCAAATAGTCAAACTCTTCACTCCAAGTAGGCAAAAATGGGTTTTTTTGAAGATGGTAGCAGAAAAATACAAATCATAGAATAAATGACATTCTAGGTTATTAGCTATGACTGAGTTCATTCCTAAAGTGTGTATGGCTTGTTGTCAGAGGGTGTCCTCCTCTGCTTTTCTCTTCTCTGATCTCTTATCTCCTCCGCATTCTCTCCTCCTTCCTTTCTCCCCATTTCTTCCTCTCCTTTATTGCTTGGTCTTTCTGGACACTCTCCCTCCATCATTAAACCTGCCCTGCCCACTGTAAAGCTCCCCTCCCTTCTTGAACTAAAGTGCTCTTCTGTGCAGTTCTTGGAACACTGCTTTGCCCTTTTTGGTTCGAGTCCCTCAAACAATCCACACCTCACTGACCAGATTCAATTTCTCAGTCTGATGCCCTTCAGCTTCTGCCTTTCTTAACTCAATCTGTTGCATATTAAACTCCTTTAAAAGACCTCCTCCATTACTTTTTATCAACACATACATGCAGACACATGCACACCGCACATGCACGTGTCCAGCACACACACACACACACACACACACACACACACACACACACAGGCACACTTTCCTAGTCCTCTAGTGGGTCTCTTTAATGAAACAATAAATATGTAATTACGTGATATATGAGAGTTAGATAATGATGCTCAGTGAACACATAAGCTCTTTTTCCTGACAGTATGTATTCATTTTGTGTGGAAAGGGTGCAAAACAATATTTCATTTCTTGTGAGCTTTATAAATAATAAAGTAATAATCCTTTTTATTTAACCATGAAAATGGCACCGTTCACCATGGAAAGGGGACAAGCGGGATTTTTTAAAATAATTTTTATTTTTTTATACTAATCACAGGTTATTTACTTTGTATCCCAGCCATGGCCCCCTCCCTCATTCCCTCCCAATCCCATCCTTCCCCCCTCATTTCCTCCCTGCCCCTGTCAAAGTCCACCGAGAGGGGAGGTCCTCCTCCCTTTCTATCTGACCCTAGCTTATCAACTATCTTCAGGACTGGCTGAAATGTTCTCCTCTGTGGCCTAGCAAGGCTACTCCTCCCTCGGGGAGGGGGGAAGTCAAAGAGCCAGCCACTGAGTTCATGTCAGAAATAGTCCCTGTTCCCCTTGCTAAAGAGCCCACTTGGATACTGAGCTACCATGGGCTCCATCGGAGCAGGGGTTCTAGGTTATATCTATACATGGTCCTTGGTTGGAGAAACAGTCTCATAAAAGACCCTTGTGCCCTGGTATTTTTTTTCCAAGTATAAGAATAAGTATTTTTTTACAAGAATAAGTATAAGAAATCAATGAAAGTGTGTATGCCTGTAGGAGCATGGGTATGATAGAAAGAAAAACTACACAGAAAAACAACTGCAGATTAGGAAACAACTTGATAATAAAATATGGCTGCCTGAGAAGAGAAATACTTGATTTATAAAGAAGTTTGTATCACAAAAATCCCTTTTTATACTCTGACCTGTCCACCCTTCTCAGAGAACATTCCATCTCTTGTGCAGTCATTAGTAGTTCTATCAAAGAATGCTTTGTAGAAATATTAACTCATCTTCAAAAGAGCAAACAAGTATCTGTTGTTCACTTGTAAGCAGGTGATACATTATAGCTCTCTGCTTAGCTCCCTCTTCCCACCTCCCTGCAATGTTCACAGTGATGCCAGGCCCACTCCAGATTCAGCTAAATTCATGTCTCAGTCTATGTTGACCTCCTGAGACTTTCAAAGAGCTGAAAACTAACAATACCCTGTCTCTTCCTCTGCTTGGCATTGTTAAATTGCTTCAAGTATGTCTTTAACTGGAGAGTCTATTGAAGAACTATACTTTGTAGTCTATTCCTTTCTTTCTGCCATTTCACTAAATGATTTCTAGTATTTCCATATCCTTATATCATCCAATGAATTCCAACATCTTCTATGGAGGTGCCTGTAACCGGCTGCCTGTACTTCCCAGACGCCACCCACTGCCACACATGGAACGCCATCCTTTCTACTGTCATGTTCTACAAGTTTTTCTATTGTTGGCTGGCCCTATGAAATTCTTGCTAGTCTCTAACTCCTACCTCTTCACTGACTCTATCTGTATCCCTGGTAGAACATTCCTTCTAGAATCACCTACCCATCTTCTCCAGCCAAGAGTTGATTCATAGACCTTCTTATGATTAGATATCCTCAAGACGTGGAAGGACTCAGAGGCATCAGGTATCACAACTCTTACAGCAATGAAAACAAGTAACTGAAGATTTTATACACAGTAATACTCTGGAAATACATAGGTGGTACTATTCTTTCTAGCCCCACATAGTTTTCAAATCTAGTGGTTTTCACTTTTGATTATGTTATTACAGTAATTATGTAGGTATATGGTGTCCCACTAAATTAAGAGCAACAGAGCAGTCTATTGAACTGAGACTTACTAATCTCTTCTCATGGTTTCTAAGATAAGTAAATCCAAAAGTCATATGATAAAATCCCCAAATACTTTTAGCAAAAGAATCCTAACCACCTGGAAATAATACATACCCATGTTCAGAATACCACCACCAGAATTAGATATCGTCCAATGAGACACATCAAAGTGGGCATTAAGGATTACAAAAGAAAGGTTAATAGAGAAGTTAATTCAGAGAGTGGAATATTAGGGTGGGCTGAGCTCAGCACAAAGCCAAGCTGATTTAAGAGGGCCTTTTGCTTAGATGGAGGAAGAGTCAATGATAGTGGTTGAAATGTGTGTCATAGATCTTACTGCCTCTGATGATTTAGGATAAAAAAGTCTCTCAGCAGAACTCATGAGAGTGAATAATGCTCCTCTTTTCTCTGATCCCTCTTCTCTTTGTCTGTTTATCTCATTTTTAATAATTAGACACAAGGCCAACAACAGAGGCCATACTTAGTGCATGCATTGAGGATGTCATGTACAAGTGCATTTGTTTGCGCATACACTGAGAATGCAGGGTGTACTGAACAACCTTACCAAAGCGCCCTGACATTTCAGAAGACTTTTGTCAGTGTCTAAACCTTATCGGTTTCCTAACATGTTTGTCCGTTGCAGACTTTCCAGATGATGGCTTGGGTTTGGTTTGGGGGACTTATTATAAGTATGGCATCCTGCTTAAGACTAAGGTTGGAGGTAATTCTATTTCCATGAACTTGATAGTTCTGGACCTGAGACTGATCACAACACCATGGAGAAACTTGGTTCACTGTCTCTTCAGCTCTTACTGTTAGACTTGTCACTTAGACTGCACTTAATTGTCTTTCAGAAAAGTTAAGCCCAGCATTGGGTCTTAGATTTACACATTACACTATGATTTCTCCCCTTCCAACAATTTCCCCCCAAACAGAGCAATCTTTATGACTAACACTCAAAGTCCTAAAACTACTGCCTAGAGACTAATGGGGTCTTTCATTTTTCACCATCAATCTCTACTGCTAATAAACCCCTGTGAGCAATTCCTCTATGGGGTTATTTCCGTAAACCCAAGGGGATCCAGAGCATAGGCTGGGCTCTGTGCTTCTGTCTGTGGTCATGCTTTGTCTTTGTTCTGGTTTCCTCTTTAAAAGAGTGGCTTGCTGTGGGAAATCCCACTTCCTGAGACACAGATGTACTGTGCTGCCAAAAGGGTCCTGCTCCCCAAGAACCTGTGTCAAGCCATGTGCTGCAGGAAAGCGACAGCAAGTGGAGCTAAAAGTCTCACCTTGTGATCTCTTCAGATAACTGTGAAACTGTTAGGATCACTCACTGACAAAACGCTACGGGAAGTTTTGATTGTTATATTCTCTTGGCTCTAGGTATAGTTTTCACATATTAAATACACATTCAGGAGGAAACACTGAGAATGAAATTTTAGGGTCTGGAAAAACGGTCAGTTAGTAAAGTGTCTGACTCTCCCACAAGCATGAGGACTTGATATTTGAAACCATATTTTAAAAAAAAATGAATGTAGACATAGTAGCCTCATGCTGCTATGTACATCCAGCCTGGGGTGTACAGCTATAAGTGAGTCACTGAAGCTCATTGGTTGTCCAGCTAGGTCAATTGATGCGACTGACATACACACACAGAAAGAACTAATTTTATTTTATTTTTTAATGTTTCTAAAAAGATTTGTTTTCTACTTCATAGATTTTCATGTGCCAAATGATTAAAAGTATGAATTTCTGGTTTTGTTGTTGCTGTTGTTGTAGTTGATGGTGATGGTGTTGGGGTGTGTGTGTGTGTATGTGTGTGTGTGTGTGTGTGTGTGTGTTTGTGTATGTGCGTGTGTGTGTGTGTGTATGTGTGTGTGTTCTACATTGCTTTCAGTTGGTGTAATAAATACCATGACCAAAAGGAAATAGGAAAGAAAAAGGTTTATTTCATCTTACAGCTTACAGTCTATCGTGAAGGGAAGTCAGGGCAGGATACTGGAGGCAGGAACCCAGAGGCAGCAACTGAAGCAGAAGATATGGAAGGGAAATTCTTACTTGCTAGCTCTCCATGGTTTACTCAGCATGTTTTCTTATACAAATCAGGTCTACATGCCCAGGGCTGGCACCATTCACACGGGCTAGGCTATCTCACATGAAAATCAAGAACTACCCCCCCCCCAGACTTTTCTACAGGCAATCTGATGGAGGCATATACCCGGTTGATGTTCTTTCTTTCTAATGGCTCTGGATTGTGTGTTTGTGTATTTGGTACATGCATGTGTGTGTATATATATTCATGTTTATGATGTATGTGTGTGAACACATGCACATGGATATGAAAGCTAGAGGTCCATGCTGGCTTTCTTTTCTGTATTGCTCTCCACCTCACTTTTGAGATACCATCTACCACTAAACCTAGAACCAACAGCTGTGCGAAAATAGCTATCCATCAAGGTCCTGGCTCCTTCCTACTTTCTGCCTCCCCAGAACTAATAGTATAGAGATGCCCATTTGTATTTTAGGTAGTACCAAAATATAAAGAGCCAAATGCTGGTCTTCATACTAGTGTGAAGAATGCATTGCCAGCAGAGGAATATTCTCAGCCATTGGTCTAGTTTATTTTTAATCCTGTTTCATTTTATTTGTATGGTTGAAAAAGGCAAGCATTTGCTTCCTTTTCAAAAAGAACGAACATCAACAGCTCCCTTCTTGTACCTATATGCCCAACTATATTTTTGTTTTGTACAAAAGAATATTTTGAAGTTTGACAAAATTATTAGCTTGAACCTGATATATTTCTGTAATACTGAACTAAATTTTACTTTAATACAGTTACTTTTGAAATAAGAGTACTGGTTTTGAATTTGAATAAACAATTCATCTTAAATAGGAAGCTAAGACTATTTTGTAAGCTTTCTATATTATGTGAGCCTTTGGGTATTAACTCAAGAAAGGGAATTTGTTTGATTTAGAAAGCTTAAGCCAAATCCAATTTTTAGATTTGTCTGTAAACATAGAATCAGTGGTATTTTCTTAAAAACTTGCTATGTTTCTACAGGTGCTATTACACCACAACAAAATGACATGAGATAACAAGACAGGGAAAAATAAATCTCACATATAAAATTGATCTTGGTATTTATTGTAGGTTTGAAATGTCACAATCCTCTTGTCAACTATAAATCCCATTTCCAGTCTGATCTGACTTTGTAACTATATACCTGAAAATGGGGCACGGCATTTTAAAGAGAGTGCTGAGGCTCCATTCAGCCTTTTAACTCATGACATACTTGCTTCCCTTGAGTCAGACAAGCATACACTATAGAATGTACAGAACTACTTATGAGGACCTGCTAGAATAATATTCTATAATAGTTCCTGAAATTATTTTACAGTAATTGTAATAATGGTACCTAGAACCCTCACTATTAATTCTCAAAAAATAATATAGTGATTTATTGAAATATAAAAATATAAGTCATGGATACCAATAAGATATGCCTATATGTGTAGATCTTCTCATCATTCTCATACTAAAGACATTTTCTGGAGTTAATTACGAGTAGATTTTGTTCTAGATATTTTAAAGGCTTTATGTGGTATGTTGGTTTCAATGTGAATAGTCCCCAGAGGCTCCTATGTCTGAATGCTTGGTCTCCAGTTAGTGGAACTGTTTGTTAAGAATTAGAACTTGTGTTCTTTTTGGAGGTGTGCCACTGGAGGTGGACTTTGAGCTTCCAAAAGTGCATACCATTCCTGGTTGGCTTTCTGCCTTCTATGTATAGATAGCATGAATGTTCTCAGCTACTGAGCCTGTACTCTGCCTGCCCAATGTTAGGCTTCAGATCAGGATGGATATCAATTCACTCTCTGAAACTGTAAGCAAACTTCCAATTGAATTCTTTCTTTTATATGTTGTCTTGATCGTAGTGAATATGTGGTATACCAAAAATCAAATAATAATATAAAGTCCTTGCATAAAAGCTCAGCCTCAGCACTATGATTCAAGAAATACTACTCTAAACCCAAATACAGAGGTGGAATGATGTTTTTCTAATAGTCAACTACAGGAAAATCCCTAGATGTTTTCATACCTCTGTTCACAAACTTCACCTCTTCTTCTTTTTGTTGTTACTGTTTTGTTATATTTTGATTGATTTTATTTTTTAAACAGTTCATAATATCTGATCCCAAAGGAAAGCACAAAATTAATTCATGTCTATTAGAGGAAATTTGATCTCAGCGAAGAGTAGTGGGGTCCTGCTGCTTTTCTCATTATTCCATCTGACAATTGATCATCACTGTGAGAGGTCCAAGGACTTCTTCCAGTGCAGAATTTGTAAAACGTTACATAACTCATCAATGTGGCTTCATTTAAGAAAAGCTAAAGGGCTCTTTAGTTTTAAGGGCTAAGGAGATCGCTCAGTGGATTAAAATATTTGTTTTGTATACATGAGGACCTGAATTTGAGTCCCTGAACCACATGAGAGAACAGTCACCATGTAGCCCCAGGGAGCTGAAGACAGGTGAATCCCTGGGGCTCACTAGCCAGCTAACATAACGAGAATGTTGAGAGCCTCTGCTTCGGCAGAACATCTTTTCTTAAGAGAATATAAAGGGAGTAATGGAGGATGATATTCAGTGTCCACCTCTGGTCCTCTGCATGTACAAACAGCCAGACATTCATGTGCATATACTGCACACACACTCACAAACACACACATGTGCACACTCACACACTAGGACATTTAACTAGTTGACTGTGGAAAAAGGAAAAACAGTGTGAGGAAGTATCTCATTTGACTGGCAAAAGATTGTTCCAGTTTTCAGATGCATTGATAAGGAGTCCAAGACCCCAAAGCTAAATTAGAAGTGTTCAAGTATTTATTTATTTCCAATAAAGTAAAATAATTCCTGAACTTTCCCCGAACAATATTATCTGAAGAGAACTCAGTCAAAACTGGGAAATGGTCTAGCACTTAGACTTTTTCAGACTATATTCCTTGACCAATACAAGATAACTAACTTGGAGAAGGACAGAAGCACTAACACATACTAAACAGTCTGCACTGGGGAAGAAAATGCTTTGTACCTAATTTCATTTAGTCATCAGAAATTCTGATGCAAGCATTAGTAACTCTGCTTACTACACTATAAAATTCAACGTTTAGAAACATTCACAACCATGGGTCAACCATGGTTGATGTAAACACCTGACTTTGGGTTTCTTTGTTTGTTGGTTTTTTGTTGTTGTTGAGTTTTGCTACTTCCTGAGACAGAGTAAAATAAATGTGCGTTTTGGCAAGCTGTTACAGTTAACAGGCAGGATAGTGGTCCCGGAAATGAAGAAAGTCTAAAATGCATGTGTCCACTGAACCATCAGCCGCATGGAAGATGCTCATTGTGCTTTGGTTACATTATATTATCATTGCATGATTCTTCTGGTCACAGAAAGAAATATATTGAAACTCTCAACTTTTTCAGCAATCAAAAGTAAACCATCCACATGAAAGGCAAAAGAGGAATTGTATCCAGAATTCAAGGCTATGTTCACAAGCTGAGAGAAATTTTGGTTGTTTTTGTTGTTGTTTGGTTTTTTGCTTGTTTTTTTTTTTTTCTTACAGGGGGTATCTTGCCTCATCAGAAGGGAAGTCCTTCCTAGGTGCCCATTTAAAGACAAAGAAGGAAAAGCTTCCAAGGGCTACAGGGCTGGATATCCCTTTAATGGCTTCCATCACTCTCCGCACTAAAGGGTTATGATATGGAACAGCATCAAGGACAGAATTTAACACTCAGTCACTGTGAATGACAATTTTGGAGTTAGGGTGTAGCATGAAAAGTCCAAAATAATAATCTGTTAGAACTCAGGGGACCTTTGCCTGTAATGTAGAGCTAAGCCATCTGATTCTCTGATAGGACAAACTCTCAAATGCATACTGTTTCAGGACACAGATGGGGAAAGTAGAGAATAGAGCAAATGGTACAATGATAATGGATCTTCAGTCAGTGTTGGGGTCTTTTACTTGCCTTGACCAGGAAAAGCACCTCAATCTTTGTACTTTCCTAAGAGTCCACACTTTGCTGTAAGGCAGGTTTTGTTTTCTCAGTAGAGAAAATGGAGATGAGCAGGAATGAGCTCCATCAGTGTCTGACCTGACTCCTCAATTTAAGTAATTTATGGGAGACCCTAAACTTGAGGAAGAACTTCTCCAGACTTAAGATCTACAATGAGACTCCTAATACAATCCCACCTCCCCTAGTCCAGCTCTCATTCAGCAATATTTTGCTTCTGCCTCAAGCTCTGATCAAGTCAACACTAAAATTATCTTTCCAAACAAAGTACTTTGTTGTACAAGTTGGGAAACTCATTGACATGATTTCTTTAAAAATAGATTTTATGAAATATAGTAGAAAAGATAATGATTTTGTGTATGTGTGTGTGCTTTTGCATTTTAAGGAGAATTCATTCCTTTGTTCACTTACACATTTCCTCATTCAAAAGGTAGCAATATAAGATATGGATGAGAACAAACTTCCATCAGTTTGTCCATTACCCTTACACAAACTATAAATTTTAGTATCTCATCCAAGATACTTTTCCCTGATTTATATGCCCTCTACAATCTCTCCTTATTTAAAAGGCCAGCAGAAATGAAGGAAGAGTCAAACTTTCTGTATCAGTGATATGTGTAAGACTAGATGTTGACAGAAGAATTATTATCCAACTAGCTTTAGAGACCCAATACGCTCATGAGAGCTAATGTGTGATTTGTCAGTGTGGCAAGTTTTCTTGGGGGAAGGAGTCACTACACGTTGAAATAATCCTCTGATGATAGATAGCAAGAAAGCATGAAATTTAACTGTACATCACAAGGAACTGACTTCTGTCAACAACCAAATATCCTTTCCTTTTAAGGATAGTGTAGCTGATACTTACGCCTGCTGAGACTCAGAATAGAAGAACAACCACAGAGTGCCAGGGCTTTTGATCTTTGAACCCACTGAGATGTCAAATGTTCTTGATTTAAGATACCAATTTATGACGACCTGTTACACACTAGAAAAACCTTGGATAATAGTGAAAGAAATTAAGCCGGGAATCTGCTGTGAGGTACAGAGCAATACTGTGGACACATCACCTCATTTTAACCTCACAACTACGTTCTAGAGCAGGTTCTAATTGCATCCTCTGGAGTAGGCATTTCTTATGTTATAAATGTTTAAGCCAAGACTGAGAGGTGCTGAGTAACAAGAGAGTGACCCACAGGAACTGGATTGGTTACACAGAACATACTTTCTTTCATCTCATCTCCATTGTTAGTTCTGCTATTATACAGTCATGTAAAACTGTAACTAGTCAGCAACATAAAGCAGTACTAAATAGACCAACCCATCACAGCTAAAGGGAAGGGGGATAAAACAATGAGATGCCACTACAAGAGAGATGATGAACACAAAGAATAGTCATGAGCCAAATAAGACTATAAACAGGAGCACATTTGAAGGTTGTTAATCAATTTCTCAATGATCAAAAGTATTTTGATAGTGGAATGTGGAGATGAACATAGAAAATGTGAGCCTTCCACATGGTGTACACTCAGCTGAAAGCTACAGGATTTATAAGAACTATGTCCCAAAGAAAAAGCCTCATACCAAGAATGGGCATGTATGCCAAGAATGAGGATCAGGGCAATCTAAAGGCACTTTCCCTATGTACATTCCAAGCTACTAAGTGGTAGTAAACGTGAGAGTGACTGGGAAACAAGCGTTCTCTGTCAGCCATATGCTGACAGTAGTCAGAAGCCCCTTGAAAACACCCCTGCTGATGGTGCAAAGAGGGGCTGTGAACTACTGGAGGGAGCAGAAATGCTGACAGTCCTGCCTCTGTAATTACTCATACATAAGGCCTTTCGGTACTCAGAAGAAGAGGGTGGGAATAAAACAGACGACTTAACCCTGACATACTTTTATCAAACATCAGAATACCCCAAACAAAAGAAAGACCCGGCTGAAATTCAGGAAGCTATGCCACCTCAAAAGGAAGAAGAATTCGATCGGCTTTACCCAGAATTTTATCAACATCATTTAATGCTAGACTATAGAGAAGCCAGCACCTTAGAGATGAAAGTTGTTTTGATCTTCTTTTTCTATAGCACTCAAACCATACATGTAGGTAATCTTGGCTATGGCTACCATGCTACTCATAACCTGCCAGATTTCATTATTAACTAGAGCTACCTACACTCACAGAGGGCTATTCAAAGTCTCAGTTTTGCCTTCTGACAGGCTTCATCCATGATGCCCTCTGCAATAAGAGTGGGCTTATGTCACTCACAGAACCTTCAGCTTTCAAACTCTTCAAACTCATTTCTTCCACATGCAAATTTGGGAGCTGAGTGTTGGTTAAACCAAGGAGTCTCAACCTGCTGTGTTCCCTCTCCCTCTCAATGCTCCCTCTCTTTCTGTCTCTCTGAAGTGGAAGTTTCTGGTTTCTTTGAAAACTCAGTTGAGTCATGTGATGTTTTGCTAGAAGCTAGCTTGTGAAGAGGGCATGTGATGTTTTCTTGGAGGCTGGCTTGCCAGAGGGCACATAATGTTTTGCTGTGAGCTTTCTCATTCAAGGAGCATGAACTTGGTGGGCTGAGAACATCTGTGGGTGGACTTTGAGGAGAGGAGCTACATAGAAGCCCATGGAGAATGAAATACTGCTGTTTGGACTGACATCGCTGCACTGATCTTCTTGCTTCAACACCTAACTTCTCAGGGAGAAACATCCCAAAGAACTTCTCAGGGCAATCCAATTGAGTCTTGTGGCTTTTGCTGACTTGTCCTGATCTTCTGAATTATGCTGATTCATGTTGCTGATTGGTGTTGGCCTTTGGACTGGAATGCTGGTGTCCAGACAATGAAAAGAGGACTCATCCCAAGGAACTACTTCTAGAAAGATCTATAACCTCCTTTACCTAATAACATTCTTTCTCCCCTACCTCTGGTCAATGGGGGGAAGGGAGGTATAAGCATTCAAGAACTCTAAATAAAGTAGGTTTGGCGAAAAATCTAAGCCTACATATCTCTCTCTATTTCACTACCCCCCACACACACACCTGTTATTGTTTCTTCTATACACCTGTGGAGTATTTGGCAGCATCTCTGGACTTCATTCCCTAAATGTACATAGCTTTTTTTTTATTTTTTGAGTTAAAGTAATCAAAACTATCTTCATGTTTTTAAACCTCCTCTAGGAAACAAAATCTCTCAGTTGACAAGCATAGTTTTGAGATCAAATTTTCTATACCACAATGTTCATGGAGTATTTGCCAAAAAGTAAAGATACTTTAAAGAAAATGCTACTTTTTAATCTTCTCATGATCAGTCATTTCCAGACTCCTTTAACCACACCCAGCCTTTATTCCTGCACATCATCTTGAAGTGTGAGACCCTGGCTTTCTTTTACCCTTTATAAGTACATATTATATGTAGCCTATATAAATATATACTATAAATGTAGTCTATATAGATATACATTCTATGTAGCCTATATCAACATATAATATTCAAGCTATATAAATGTGTTATTAATAATGTATATAAATATATATGTATGCATACATATACATATATGTACACACACACACACACACATATATATATATATATATATATATATATATATATATATATATATATA
>NW_026591086.1:38319252-38427143 GCF_907164565.1 Psammomys obesus
ATATATATATATATATATATATATATATATATATATATATATATATATATATATGTGAATGGGAAGTAACACTTGAAGGTTAAGAATCCATAGCATTCCTAGCTTCTTCACTGCCAGTTGTATTCTAGAAAACACCTAAGTTTTCTATATCTTCAGAATTCTATTCTTGGATTCTATTTCCTTCTATTTCTGTTTTGAAATTCTTAACCTAAGTTTATCCCATTTATACTGTACCTTAGTTGATAGTAGACACCCTCACTCTCCCCAGCCATATTCTTCAAGGTTTAAGCTGACCTATGATCACTTGAAAATGATCCCGAGTAACAAAAGAAGACGTAGCTGCTGTTGACAGCATGAGGGGTCTGTATGGGCGTCAGGTGTTCAGTGTGATTTCTTACAGTCATCCGCTGAACCACTTTGTCGTAAATTTTCAACTTTGCATCTCTGTAAATACTCACTGTAGTGTATCAATTTGTATAATGAAAGGAGGAGGGAAATGGTCCCCAAATCCCAGTGACTCAGTGAAGAATATCTTCCGCTGGTTAAGTATATGCTTATGTTACAGTAAATGTGCATATACACACGTGCAATAGCTATTTACACATATATTTACGTCTATGCATTAAACGCATTAAATCTGTACAGATATATGCACTCATGCACATGTGTATACATATATATATATTACATATATATACACTATACTATATATATATATATATATATATAATATATATATGTATGTATCTTGAGACTTCAGTTATCAGGAAACAGAAGGTTCTACATAGGTGATGTCCAAGCACCTGGCTGAGAAGTGAGCACATTCCTTTTTATGTTATCCTCGCCTCTGTCAACATGTTCCCCTCACGTCAAGGAGGCTGCAGATGTATGTATTATGTGCCAAAGAGGAGGAACCCGTGAACATTGGCAAACACTAACAGTTTCTGACAGTAAGTCTAAAGCAAAATAGATTTAGAGGGCTTCCAATGGAATTCATTTTAAGTCACTAGAATGTATATAAAAAAAAAATCAGGAATCTGATGATATTACTATATGCAAGCATGAATTTCTGTCCTCAAAAAAAAAGCAATAATAAAACAGTATCAGAGAAACAAAATGAGACAGAAAAAGTTATTGACAGAATTGGAAATCTCAAGAAAAAAAAAGGAAACTACACTATTTATTTTCCACAGATAAAAGAATTTATAATCTGCATGATCTTAAGGTGTTCACAGCATAAGCAAAAAAACAAAAAAGTGAACTTGATCTGTTAAACATGTCCTTTCTATGTATCAAGGTAAAGGCACTATGAAATTAATTTCTCCCTTAAAATGGCTAAATTTTACCACTCAGTGAAAAACACATGATAGTAAGAAAGCCTGGCTAAATAAGCCTGACCAAACCAACTTTTTGACAGGCTTCATTTTCTTTTCTTTTCTTTTTTCTTTTTTTATTCAGACAGTTTTTTTTTCTTTTTTTTATAATTTTTTTTATTTTTTAATATTAATCACAGGTTATTTACTTTGTATCCCAGCTATAGTCCCTCCCTCATCCCTTCCCAATCCCACCCTCTCTCCCTCATCTCCTCCCTGCCCCTTTCCAAGTCCACTGATAGGGGAGGACCTCCTCCCCTTCCATCTGACCCTAGCTTATTAGGTATCTTTAGGACTGGCTGCCATGTCCTCCTCTGTGGCCTAGAAAGGCTGCTCCTCCCTCGGAGGCTTCATTTTCTTGCTGAGATAGAACAGGCCTCAGGTTTCCATTCCTCAGAAAAAGAAACTTCAGTTGCAAACAAACAAACAAACAAAAAAAAAAACAACACAGAAACTGGCTCAGCCAGGACAGTTTGCCTAGGGAGAAGGTTGCTTAGCTACTGCTCTGAGAAGGCCCTAAGCCCTGATCAGAGTCACATGGCCTTCAGGGGCACAGGCCAACCCCTGATCGTAGTCACGTGGTTATCAGCCATTCCCAATCGAGGCTGCGCAGCCACGGTAGCCTTTAGAAGGGACCTCTGAAGGCACCATGTTGTGAAGGTGTCAACCCCAGCATGCTGGATTTCTTTCAGAGTCTTCTGGACCCTAACAATAGCAAGAGGGCGAACACAATCAATTGCTTTGAAAAGCGTTTAGATATGATCTACAGTGGAAAAACAACCGCAGGTTTGACGGTGTGGAATAAAATCTAAAGGTCTTTACATGGTGACAGCACAAAAGGCTATTCACATATTTGGACACGGGAATCCGCCTGCGCAGGGAGTAGAAGTGTTGAAGATGCTGAGCATCTGACACTTGGACACAAGAGCTATGACTACAGTTAAGCAAAGAGTGGGGCCATGGTACCTGCATTGAATATTGCCATTTCCAGTGGTTGCTATGCTTCTGTGAATACCATTATCTCTAGAAAAGTTCCCCGAACACACTTTCCCTCGGTGTTTTGTTTATCAATAATTATCTGCTATTACTTGAATTTAGCAGATCGAGGACTATTGTGAAGAGTAAGCAATTTTTCCACCAATTACAGCTTTGTGTGAAAATGAAGCTAGTTACCAGCAGATAGCAATAGCATTGGATTAAAACTGCTTCCGCGAAAGCGTCACTCTGTAGGGCTCCTTTCCTGGCTCAGATGAATGCATTCAGGTTATTTAGGATCTGAGGCTTATCAAAGGAGACAGAATGAATCGTGCTGGGTCCTGTGATATGTTTTGGAGAACAGAACTGACTCCTCCAAAATGAAAAAAGGCAAAATAATTTTCTATGGGCTTTTGAATCCTAAGGTTCACCCTCCTGTGTTCCCTGTCTTCCATCTCCAGATTAAACAGTGAGACAATCACCATATTTTCAAGTGAAGGGAGAAGTGAGGGGGGGGTGAGGGGCAGTGGTGGCTGGTGGGGGGTGGGGATGATCTGCACCTGGAAGCCATTTTCTTGATTTGTGCTGGCTGTAGTCCTAGAGATAGAACAGCAAGAATTCCTCTCTGGGGTTTCTTTGAAATCTAGGGAGAATGATTTGTGTGAGAAGGGGGAACCAGAGGGGTGGGGAGCTCATTCCTTCTTGCCACATTGTTATGCTGTAGAGGAAGAGCCTGGCCTGCCTTGGGATGGAGTTGAAAGGAAATCAACAAGGCAGATTCAAGTATGCAAGAATTTGTTATGGACTTGCCAAGTTTTCAAAAATAACTGGGCATTGTGTCTGTGTTAGAAGGCTGCCAGTGTCAAGCTCACGCAGCTCAGTACTGAAGATCTCTCCAATAGCTGTGCAAACAACACTGTGTTTTCATCTTCAATATGCCCAAAAGGTGATGATGTAAGCTCCGTTTGTATACATTACCTGGGAATGCACAATAGGAAATTTGCTTTAGAAGCTGCCTGCGTTGTGTCATTAAACGTTCATATTCCTAATTATCTTTCGTTTGTACAAATTGGTGAGTTCCGAACTATAGTTTGTCCAAAAAAAGAGAACAAAAAGCAACAGAATAAATTAACATTCACCATTTTCATGAATAACTGTATATTTGTTAAAACATATTTTTTCTTTGAAAATTTTTATATATGCACAGTTTTTTTTTTATCATACTCATTCTCCACTCCTCCCCCTAACTCCTCCCAAATCTCCAACAAGCTTCCCACCCTTAGCCTTCTTGCCTTTTTAAAAAACTTTTAGTAACCAGTTGGTCTATTTTGGGTTTCCCATATGGTCATGGGTGTGGTTAATCTCCTACATCATAACTGACCTACCAGGGGCTACACCTTATGACCTACTAGGGGCTACACCTTTAAGGAAAGGAAAACTGAATCTCTCTTCCCCAGAAGTAACCCACACTCAATAGCGTCTCAGTTAGAGATGTGACTTCTACTTCATGCTGTAATACTGATTGGCTTAATTTAGTGCATATCTGTGTAGATAACCTCAGCTGCCGTGAGCTCATGAGTGATACAGTCCTCTCATATTCAAAACATATTGCTTTGCTCCAGTCCTCTCCAGCCTTTGGACTGTGAGGACTCTCACAATCTCTGTGTCTCCTCTTTTACAATAGTCCCTGAACCTTGGGTTAGAGAAGAATAAGATAGAGATGTCTCCTTTGTGACTGAGTGCTCTATGGACACTCATTTTCTGCACTTTTGAAAATGCTGAATACATGAAAATAGTTATATAAATTAATTTAAGTATATTATCCCTGGGTTTCATAGTGATACTGCTCAGGAGAGTTAAGTCTGTGATTCTAGGATTAACTAAAGAACTCCCCAAGGCCATGCAGCTAATTTAGCTCCTGGATTTATACTGTGGCTACTGAGAAATCAGAATTCAAACTCCTTAGGCCTGTACTCTTTGCCTTCATCATTTTTCTAATCTACTCACAGAGAGAACAAATTTGGTCCTAATATTTTTATTATTTTCATATGAAGGAGGCCTCATGTACTGAGGCTTGGATCCAGAAGGCTCATGTATTCATTGGGTTTTTTTATTGATTGAAAAAGTATCTGACAAAGCAACTTAAGGAAGGAAGCAATTTTTTAATAAAATCGCTTTATTTTAATGACTTCAAATAAAAACATCACACAACTAGATTAAAGTAGTCACTCAAATACTTGCTTAGGTCCAAACTCTGTACAGCTCAGTAAACTTCTATGCAGTTAGAATGGCCATTCAGAATCTGTGGTGACTCATTCGTGGTTTTACAAGTTTGGCATCAATTACATTTTATGCACTAATTCGCTACGAAAAAAAAAAAATGCTAGGATGGTGGTGAAACTAGAAGAAACAATTAGCTTTATATCTTCCTTCACAACTCACATGTTCTTTGCCTGAGGGAAGGATGTATTTTGGCTGACATTTTGAGAATATAGTCCATCGTAGTAGAAAAATCATGGCAGAAGAGGTTACATTGCTTTCACAGTCAGGAGCAGTGGATAATAAATGCTGGTTGTCAACTCACTTTCTCTGTTTTACTGAGTGGACTCTCCGTCCCATAAAATGGTGCTTCCTGTGATTGGAGGGCCTTCTTCTATCATACAAAGATAAAAAACACGTTACAATACATCTGGAGCTTTGTCTCCTAGGTGATTCTAGACTCTGTCAACTGGATAATCAACGCTAACAATTACAAACCTTGTTGTCATTCTGATTCTGCCACTTACAACTTTGGTGACTTTGAACAGGATCTTTCATTTCCACAGTTGAAAAATACACATTGTGGACATTCCTATAAGGTCCTTGTTCTACTAGAAATACAGTCATAAAATTTCAAGTAGCCTTCAGATGTTAATTAGCAATTATTATCAATCAAGAGAAGAAGAGTCTATCCGAAAGAGTTTAAAGTAGCCAGCATAGGTCAAGGCTTCCCTGTTGCATAATATCTACCCATATATACCAACAGTTATGCATTAGCACAGTCCTTTCAAGGCTTCATAATTTAATGTTCAGTAATTAGGAAACTCCAATTGTTACCTGTGAGACTTTCAGAAATCTCTTTGTAGTACACTGGCCAAGGAAGCAAGCTAGCTATAAATCTTCACCTCTCCCTTGGCTCCTCCAAATCCAATCTTCAGGTCCTGGCTCCTGCTCTGCATCAGACCACCTGCTGTGACCTTCCATTCCCTCCTTGATCCCATCCCCTGGATCCCACAGAATTTCCTTTCTAAATTTCCTTCTTCCTACTCACTGCTTTATCCCAGTCCCCAATTCCAGTATGGACAGATGTTTACAAACTCTAAGACCACAATGTCAGCTCAGACTACTATTCCCAGAAAAACTTCCAATCACAATAGATAGAATAAAAAAAAACAAACAAAAAAAACAGAAAACAAACATTCCATGGTTAAACCAAATTTAAGCAATATTTATCTACAAGTACAGCCCTATAGAAGGTGATAGAAGAAAAACTCCAACCCAAAGGGGTTAACCAAACTCAAGATGATACAAGATATCAGCAATCACAAATCATTGAATCAAAATAAATAATGTGCACACATACATTACACCAACAAAATAACAGAAACCTACAAACATTGCTCATTGATATTTCTGAACGTAAATGGACTCAATTCCCCAATAAAAAGACACAGACTAACAGAGTGAATTCAAAAGCAGGATCCATTCTTCTGCATCCAATAAACACACATTAACATCAAGGCTAAACATCAACTCAGGGTAAAAAGGTGGAAAAAGATATTTCAAGCAAGTAGACATAGAAGCAAGCTAACGTAGCCATTTTAACATCTGACAAAAATAGACTTCAAACCAAAACTAATCAGAAGAGCTAGACAGGAAAGAACATCTTATCAAGTGAAAAATCCACCAATGGGACATTGCAAGTATTAACGTCTATGCACCAAACACAAAACACCCAAGTGTGTAAAATAACACAACTACAGATTAATCACATATTGACCCTAAGACATTAATAGAGGGTGACTTCAATATCTCATCCTCACCTTTAGACAGCACATAAAGACAAAAACTAAACAGAGATGTTTCTACTGTCACCTATGACAAACCTCCAAAGCCCTAGACTACTATTTCTACAGCTTGAGAAAGTCTTAGTTAACCACTTCTTCGGATGTCATATTTCCGTGGGACTCTGACATATAAGTATATATGTGTGTGTATATAATATGTGTCTATATACATTCATTTAGTTTTTTTTACTGTCAGTCTGTTTTATACCAATTTAATTTATAGCCCAGTAAAAGGACATAAAAGGCTAGCAAGAAGCAATTTTTTCTTGCTTATACCATACATTCATTTAGTCAGACTTCACTGAGAAACCACTATGTGCTCTAACTAATATTAGAGCTAACTAACTAATGGTAGTGCTCTAACTAAGGATATAGGTATTAGAGAGTCAGTTTCTGTTCTTAAGTTTGCAAGGAGGAAAGGAGAGCAACCACTTATGAGACAGGGGGTACTACGCACTGTAATTGCTCTTGCACAGTGCGTTAAGTTCATCCTGAACACAGACTGACTGCCTCTGAAAAGCTGAGGTTGAAAATGAGATTCAGTGGATGAGTGGAAGCACATGAGGCAAAAGAGAGAGAAGGAGAGGCAGAGGGCACGGCATTAAGAGAGAAGTAAGTGCTGAGAAGGGGTTCTATTAAAATGCAAGACCCTCTGGATGAGAGGCATGTTCTTCAAGCTGGCACAGGTGTAAGGAGCAAAGGCAAGTGAGAGGAAACTCGAGAAAGTGATCTAGAGCTTCCAGAAACCTGAATAGTTACAAGTGAATTTGTATGTTCAAAGGTCCACAGATGGTAGTCATCCTTTAAAGAGAGCATGCTTCAGAGCAGATAGGGGAGGGGCCATTTGGGCAGTGCTGAGTACTCCAATGAGGGAAACTTTGATCTATTTTGGTAAAGTGAATCATGAGTCATTAGTGACCAGGCCTTGGGTTAGAGCAGTGAAATGTCTGCATCTTGACCTTCAACCTATAGCACTTTGCAAAGAAGAAAAGAAACAGGATGAAACTTAGGACAAAGTGGGTTTCATGGGTACTGATTTAAAGTGCAAGAGTAAATATTCTGTAGTGCATAGGCATTACTGTAGATTAGCCTAGATAGTAGAATGGAGCTTTTCTAAAATTTGATGCAATTGTTGTGGGATGCGCTCCCCAACGCTGACTGATGTTACCCTAGGCTACCCAGATCATGCATCAAACACAAGAGAAAGGGAGGGAGTGAAAGATCTGATCAGTAATCTCAAAATATTTATACTCCATCATGCCTGCACACTTGAAATATTCGTTGGAACTTGGATATATATAGATCTCCTGTGTATCTGAAGAGACAAAAGGCTTTTCTTTACCTGGAAAGGTTTACTGGGGAAATTTACCCAGCCACAGGAATCATTCACAGAGGAATTAGGCCAGCAACCTCTGCTGAGGCAGAATCACTACTCTTTGACTTGGAACTTGCCATTATGTTTGTTGGCTTTCTGGATGCTACATGACACTAATGTGGGGAACTGAGCAACTTTTTGAAGAGAATAATCTTGGTGAACATCAATGTCACTGCTGTCAGTCTAAGAGCGGCATAAAGAGGAGCCTCTTACCCATGCGGTTACACTCTAGATTTTGTAGCAATCCAGGAGAAAATGAAATTTTAAGAGGGTGCGTGACTATAAGAAAGACTGGGATTTCAGCATCTGCTTTTGCCATTTTTAAGGCTTTAGGAACTGGGGTGACCCTTGTTTGACACTTTGTAGACAGGCAAGGTGAAGTTTAGCTTATCTATAATATGCACTGTTCCAAGCAGAGTTTAAACTACTGAACCATTAGCATGATTCTGTGAGCTTGATTTGTTTTCCTTTCTTTAACATTTCAGGTAAAGTGCATGTAGAGAGCTGATGGTGCTCTGCTAAGGTCACACAACATGATGAAAAGCAAAGAAGCAGGAAAGCTGAGTTTTGAATACAGGCCCTCAGTCTCTACCGTCTATGCTACTAACTCCGGTGCGATGGGAAGGCAGTGAGTGAGAGAGAGGCTCTTCTTAGGGATTTCATTCTAAGTGTCTGTGAGCACTTGACCTCAGCAGGCATTGACTTGGGCCAAGGGCAGCAATGCTAAAAGCTTAAAGCTGGGGATGTTGAGGTACACAGAGAATTAAAAGTGACACGCATAGGAACTAATGGAGAACAGAATGAAAAGTAAGCAGATTGTGTGTGCTTGCGGGTAGAGTGATACTCATGAACCCGTTGGGATTTTCATCATTCCTTCTGAGCTACAGGAGAGATAGGAAGGGGAAGAGGCAGGCTCTCCGGGAGGTAGGAAAAACCCAAGGGACATTATTCATGAAAGCAAAATATCTCAGTCTTTGATGCAGCTTGAGAAACTTAGACTCTATTTATAAACATCAACAGCAATTATTAAAAGTGCCTAAAAGTCCAAATGATTTCCCAGGGCTAACAACTGGAAAACAGTGGGAAGCGTTATAATGATGGGCTGAGACAATCCAACAGAATACTGTCAGCGGAAGCCCGCCAAGGAACTGATTTTTAAGATATGTAACTTAACCATTATCAGAAGCTCTCAGGAGTTCCATACTTCTCGATATTCCAGGTTGCTTATTGAGAACTGAGAATAAAGCTCTCATTCTCTAACTGGTAAAGATGAATGCTAAGATCAGAACCACAGGAAGAGTGGAACAATAATAGCCCAGTTAATGACTTAGACCTACATAGAACATTTATTTTTTTTCTAACCATAGATGTAGCATATCATCTTTTAAGCATTGCTTTTCAAATGTAGTGTGACAAAGAGGTCCATATGCCAAAGAAACAGTTTAATCATAAATGCCAACATAAGCATTCTATACATACATAGATACACATGTATTTACATGAGAAATTGTTCCATTTCATTAAATAGAACACATCAGTAAATGATTCCATAGAGCTGGCAAAATGAAACAAACCAAGCCTGGCAAATAATATCCAAATAATAGAATTTTTTAAACACAACCTTCATCTTAAAATACAAATAATATGAACATACTTTAAGCAGTATTTTACACTAAACATTAAAGATTTATAGGAAAATAGAATAATGACACATGAGATCTGTAAAATCATAAATTTATAAAGCTTTTTTCTAATAAAAAATTAAAAAGTAAGTAATACTTCAAGAATATTTCTCATTCAGCCTTCTAAGACAGCTGTCATATAAAGTTTTACTTAATCACGTTTCCGGTGTCAGAGATGGTATGTGTTACATCAGCAAAGCTGAGAAATCCCACAGCTCGTTTGTTCTTGAATCCTCTAGCTGTCTATTTTTTGGGCTTGTGTACAAAGTGGCCATACTGTTGTAAACACAGCCAAATCCACATTTTCTAATTATTATTCTCATAATTTAAGAAATAAATCTATCTTGCATTGTAACTTGTTATGCAGTGTTGTAAAATATATCTCAACGAGTCCACGGAGCCACCATCCATACTATTATAGGATATTAATGAAAAGGAATGACAAAATCCTCATGGATCTGGATACCATAGGGAACACAACAGAGCAATCAGTCAGTGGCTCTTCACAGTTGATTCGTGGTACTTAGCACATCAAATGTAGCATCAGATGTATAGCTGAGGTTTTCCTAGTCGACCAATAAGCTAATACACATAACAGTAAGTATAGCCATAACAATAAAAGCCCAATCTGTTGACACCAGAATCTATCTACCTGCCTTTATTTTCCCCTGGCTTCTCTGTATAAAAAGACAATCACAGAACCCATAAAACCACATCTGTTGGCTGTGTAGTGTCCCTCAGCATGCAGCCAGTAGGAAGTAACCGGTAAGTGAACATCACGGGCGGAAGGAGCTGTACAGTGTTCAAAATAATGGCCATTGTGGTCATTTTCACAAAAAAAAAAAAAAAACGATAGTTGTTAGAATCAGATTCCTCACTTAGGGACCAAGATCCATGATCAACAAAACAGAGGTGAGTCCTGGAGTTCAGCATGTACGTGTTTAGGGCTATATTAGACTCTGGATCCCTTGCTGAAGAGTTATTCCATATTCATCTTCAATCTTCTGAAATCACAGTCAAACTGTCTTTCATGGCCTGGCATTCTGTGGGTAACAGTCTCTTTGGGATCCTAAAGAATGAGACCCAGTGGGAAATGTTTGCCTCTGGCAGCTTTATAAAGTAAATACTTCAACAAAACCATTTGCGTAATGAAATTGTAGCATCCATAAGAGATTAAGGAAATTGTATCAAATGAAGCTAAAAGACAGTCTGAGAATGTGTTTTAGGGAAAGATAAGGGCTTCTTAATTCATGTAGTTTTTATGTTTTGATTTTCTGGGAGAGAGTTTTTCACTCAGTTATGCAGTGGAGAATGCTACTTGGGAAACAAGGGCTGCTTGCTCTAGCCAAGTGTACCAATTTTCATGATTTATCTGAGGCAGTTTTGAAAATGCTTAGAGATTTTTTTTCATTTTTTTAACCTTGTAGTTTGTGAATTTTGTTAGCAGGTTGGTGGATGATTGGTGTCTTGGGACCTCCTACTGGTGTATCGAAGAGTCACTCTGAAGTTCTTTTACAAATGAACTGTTTTTCCTGGAGATTTGTGTTATCAGACACTCATGCTATCCTGGCAGGAAGAGGCCATTGTATTCTGCACATGTTATGGATTTTCTGAGAAATTATATTCAGCACGTTACTCTCTCAGAGACTGTCAGAAGAAATTTTTGACAGAATTTAAGAAAGGTAGTCAGAACTTTACATTCTTTTTTCATTCATCATTGTGTAGATTCTTCTAGATTTCTGGGATCACACTCTTGGTTTTTCTAACATAATTCCCTTGGTAAACAGGGAAATTTCTTGCCAAAGTCAAAATTCCAGATTAAAAAATTTCAAAAGAATAGGAAGCTGCAAGTTTTAATGAATAGCACAGCAAAAGCTCAAACGTTCAATAAGTGCCTTAATTAATTGCTTTTACTAATGATCTCTGAGTGCCATTTCCTGAGTCCTGAGTGAGTGGAGATCATGTTCCCCTAAAGTCATATCTGTCACCATCAAACATTTGTTGAGCACTACTGTGTACAGGAACTATAATTCCTTGAGTTTTGAAATAATCAGAGACTATTTTACAGAACTGAACACCCATTTCTCATTTGTGCCTCTCTTCTGCCTTCTCCCAAGTTAAGCCACCTGTTTCTGGCTGCTCGCAGATTTCAGAGACTCTGTAATCTTTGCTTTCTGGGTAAGGAGATAATTACAGAAAATTGGCTCTTTAAAAAAAATATGTGGCCCATTACTAGCCACATCTGATTCTATAAGCAGAAGTTTCAATGGACCAACAGTAGGAGGTATTTGGGACCAGTGTCAAATAAAGAGATCAGCAAACTGAAATACAGCTTTTCCTGATCTTTTCAACAAATCTAATAACTGTAATGTAGTAAAAGATAAGGCTTCTGTTATTCCAAAGCCAGGAGATGGTCAGTTCAAGGGTAAACACACGCCATCTGACCTTAGTCAACATACTTAACAATTACAGTGGACAACTGTACAGCATTACTCATATTTCTGTGTGGCATTTGGCAAATCATTTGACACTTCTTAGCTCCCATATTTGTAAAATAAATATGATAGCTTGTCCTTACAAATACAAACATTAGAAATGCAAACCTAGGCATATATGATCAGAGTTTCACAGTATTATTTTGGACCTGAAAGTTCATGTGTGTTTTATTACACATGTTCTATATTTCTATATATTTAGGTACTCAAATATTTACTATTGTGTTAGAGGTTGCAGTGTGATTCAGTACAATGACATGGTTTATAACGTGGAAGCAACAGGCTATGCCACAAAGCATGGATGTAAAGTAGGCTACCATATGTGGGTTTGTGAAAGCAGCTTATTCTACATTGTGTGCAGAACAGTAAAATCACCTCATGACATATTTCTCAGAATAAACCCTAAAGTTAAGAAAAACATAAAAACACATTGTGCTAATGGACCATTTCCGATTCCCATTCATTGCTTTCTCTACTGCTATATTCCACATCAAATCTCAATGATGAAGATGAGACTGAGGAGAGATTTAAGGTGATAACACAGATGACATGGGGCTTACCACAAAACAGATGACAGCAGTCATCTCATTTAATCTCACTATAACATTATGATCAGGAAAAGTATATATTCCTACATCACAGAGAAAGATCGTGAGGTTTAAAAGCTTTTCAATAGTGTCGCCCAGGCTTGTATTCAAACTCTTGGCTACACAACTCTCTTATCTATCAAACGAGTTATTAAATATTAAAACATTCTTAAATATTGTGTCAACTGACATTATTATTACTAAACTTGAAGGAGCATGCAGTAAAAGTTCTCTTTAGTAAAAATCTCTTCCTTATACCAATATTTTCTCTCTTTAGACAATATTGTGTAATATGTTGAATCACCTATTAAATAAGTGACAGACATAAAAGATGAAGATACTCTCCTTTCTTTTTAACCTATACTGGGTTTTTCAGACAAGAATTCATAGTCTCACCAACTACTCAGGGCAAATGAGGTCATAGATGTTAAAAGAAAGCCTACTACCACTACTTTATTAAACTTGCACAAATTATTTATTTGTGCATTCTAAATATTCATGCTTAAACCCATAGATAAGTCTATTTTCCTCTCTCACCAAAGAACTATTTTTGTTTTGTTTTGTTTGCAACAGGAAGAAACCATTACAGAGAACCACAAATGGTTGAAATATAGAGAACAAGTGATCGTGAGTTGCTCAGCCCCAACTAATGTACAATACAACTCATGCACTCATGGGTCAAGGAACATATAGGAATAGGGAGAGAAAAGATTTTGAGTCAGACCAAGAAGTCTGCAGTGAGACTGTGTTTCCTAGACATGATGGTGAATCTTCACTCACCATTCCTTGATGCCTCAATGATATGGCTATGTAAAGATGACCTGAATGAGAACACAACCCAAAAACAAGATTATGTGGAAAGGAGAAGTCTCAAAGGCCCCCAACCCTAGACAGAGAACTGTACAAACTAAGCTGTGCGGAAGGAGGAGAAGTAGTCTTCCTCTAGACAAAATCTTCCTGATTGATTTTCCAATACCGAGTGGTAATCATGTACGACACTGACTGCTCTCAGCCCATTGTATTTATGTATCTATGTGCTTGTACATATATGTGTACACGTGTGCGTATGTGTGCAGCTTTAACAACTAAAGAAAATGAGCCAGACTTTTGAGAAGAAGCAAGGGAAGCATAGGAAGAATTGGGGAAAGAAAACAGAATGGAAGGGTATTATGTACTTTTCTTTCCATAAAAAATAATAAAACTTTAAAATCTCTTCTTTGAAAAGTCTGAACACCGGGTTGTTGCTAGCACCCCACTCCATGAATTTATTCTAAAAGGGAGAAAGGGGTATAAGCATGAAATGAGGTGGCGGCGAGGCGGGAGTGATGTAGATAAGATAGTTGTATATGAAATTCTTAAAAATAATTAATCAATTAATTACTTTTAGAAGTTTCATTACAGCACTTGAAGAGTCATTAAACTTGCACAAATTATTTGTGCATTCTATCTGAGAAAATGTTATTTGAAATCCTTATACATATCTATTTGCCCTCCATAAACCTTAACCTCAACTCAGGAAGCTGTTGAACATACCACATCTCTGTTTTTGATTCTTCCCAGTATGACTACATTTAATATATTCTGTTTTCCACTGAGACACATACACACACACACACACACACACAGAGAGAGAGAGAGAGAGAGAGAGAACCACAATAACAAATCTAACTAGTATGTAGGTCCCTACACTGTTTTATTTGGCAACTTATTCTTTTCTAAAATTGCATCATGGTTTCCTTTAAGAATATTATCTTTCTATCCCTAAGACATATACTTAATTGTCATCTCGCACTTCCCTGTATCTATAAAAGCAGTACTCATTAACAGAGGACATCTGCCACTAAACTGTGATAGATTTTCCTGCTTATACTGGCAGAAGCAGGAGCCGGTAGAAGGTGCAACGCCAATGTTTTCAGTCTATGGAGACACCTGTAGGGGCTGGCCTTCATTTGATTTGCCTCAGTTTGAGATCCTAGGAAACCCAATTGTTCCATGAATTCTTCTTGCACTCAGTCTTCTAATTGCTGAGATAATTGTGTGACTGAGGACCAATTAGCATCCTCAAGGCCAGAGACTATTCTCAGCCTTGATTCAACTCTTGCTTTATATCTAGTGGCTTATGAGCCTAACTGATGATTCACAGATGTGTGAAGGATCTACAAGCTCTCAGAATGAAATGGCCTAGGTAGGTCAGCACAGAGCTGTAAACAGTCTCTGTCTCTAAAGATGACATCTGTATCCGCAGATTGCTTGCTCCTACTTGGCTTCTTCTCATTTCAGTTTTTCTGACATTCTTGTGTCAATTGCTAGGACGCACTTTTCTGCAAGTTGAAACTGAACCATTTCAGCTATTTGGATCAATTCCATTTAGTGGTACAGTTTGGGTCCTGGGTCACTTCTATTCTGATATAGGTTCTATATACACATCAATATATTCTTCCTTCCTTCTCACTGATAGAATTTTTGTTGTATCTGATCCCTAACCAGCTGAATGTGCTGCTCTTTGGCTCTGTGCCTATTTGTCCAGTTTCATACTAGTCTTGTCCTTGGGATATGAAATAACCCATTGCAAATTTGTATCTGAATCTCCAAAACTTAGGTTCTATCTCCTCTCTCTGTCCACGTTTCTGTATCTCTCCAAGAAGCACACACACACAAACAGACATGTACAAACATACACACGTTCGCACGCACACAAACACACATGTATTAATCTTAGCAGTCAAATCCAAGCTATTGTGTGTACTAAGAAAGCTCTCTCAGACCAAGCTATAACCCCCACTCTATTCAGCTCTCTTTTTCATGAACATAAGAAAATGCACAAATAAGACTTCTGTGGACAGATTTAAAGCAAGAAACAAGACTATGAGGAAACAAGCACATGAAAAATATTCTTTAAAAATCTAGATCATGAAATGTCTATAATTGCTGTTAATGGAAATAGGAACATAGATTTGCAGGAACATATTTCTTCTTCCACTCTATGCACAGTGCAGGCACTGTCTGCCACTTGCCTTGCCTTTTATTCTGTCTTTTCTCGGTTCATCAGGGCACATTTTTCATTCCGAGAACCCTTTACCATGGGACTTCTATCACACTGTGATAACAGCAGATTTACATCTTAACTAACTTCCATAAATTCAAATAACCAACACAAGAGAATTTTTTTCCTAATACATGTTTTGCTTGAATTAGCAAGACATAAAAATTCAGGATTTCATGAGCCTTATTTCTATAATAAAAGTAATTCAACTCCTTTTATGCTTTTCATTGTAACTAAATTACAAGTTACCTATGCTTTTAATCTCCTTGGTTCACACCTTTCTCTATGTTGCTGGACAGTGGCATTCCATGCCTGGTGGGGTTATAATAGGCATGGAATATATTGTAAAGATTGTTTTCCTATTGCCTCTGAGGAGAGGATGGGATAAGAGGCTTGTCCAAGCTTTGTTAATACATGTCTTGGGCTGAAGCCAGAGCATTTCTAACTATCCCTAAGCCTAGGCCTGGAAGCTTCTAGCCTCTATACAATCTGCTCTTCTGCAAGCTCAGACCTTCAAGGCTTCAGTTTCCAGCCTCCATCTGCTAACCTAGGCCTAGAATATTTCAGCCTCCAAGATTTGGTGGTGAATAAATTCACCATTTTTTGTTGTTGTTGTTGTTCTTTCTGAATGCTAGCTGGCTGTTTTATTTAATTTATTTATTTTTTATTAATTACAGTTTATTCACTTTGTATCCCAGCTGTAGCCCCTTCCCTCATCTTCTCCCATGTTCCTCCCCAAGTCCACTGATAGGGGAGGTCCTCCTCCCCTTCCATCTGACCCTAGCCTATCAGGTCTCATCAGGACTGGCTGCATGAGTTCATGTCAGAGACAGTCCCTATTCCCATTACAAGGGCTGGCTTAATTGGTTTAACTGTTCTGGCTCCTCTCCAAGATAATTGATTCAAACTGGATTCTCTTAGCTTCTCACCGAATTGCTCTGCTTGGAGAAACTGCCAACTCCATGAACTGAAGTACATAAACTTAGATGCTCTCAACTGAATTGCACCCTCCTGTACTCTACTCCTGAACTCCACTGTACTGTCTCCACAACTCCCGTGGTCGCACTCTCTTGGCACTGCTCTTAAGCAGCCTTTCTTTCTTGTCCTCCTGAGAGTTTGGCAAATTTTTTGACTCATTTTGTCAAATCTTTCTCTGACTGTTGCTTTGTCTGCCCCTCAATTAGTCACTGTTTCAGATTAAAGATGTGACTAAATTCCAGCCAGAGGGATGAAAGGTGTGCCATGTCTATATTCCAAACAGAAAAATTATAGGTGTGTTCTAAGGGTATGTCTATATTTCATCTGGATCACTCCAACCTAGATCTTTGGATGTGATCCCTTGCTAAAGGAGCCATGTTACTGGATTAAAATCCCCTACAATAAATGTCCTTCACAAGTTTTCTTTTCTTTTTTCAAGATGCTCTCAGAGCCACAGACAACATATTCATTCATTGATATATTGTCTTAATAACTTTATCTTCACAACCTGCTACCTGCCAGAGTGGACCATAGATACTGGGAACATCAATAATCCCTCTCTCCTTGGAATTTAATAGAAGAAACAGACAAGAAGCACATATATAAAAATATAGTGTGATAATATAAAGATGTTATGTAAAACATAACCATATTTAAGTTTCTGTCTGCCTATCTGTTGGTACAACTCTACAGCTATTCACCTACCCACTGATCCATCTACCCATTCATTTGTTTGCCCATCTACTCCAGTCAAGTAAGAGAATCACGGCCAAGACTGAGCTCATGGGCTAGTGAAAGCTGGAGAGACATTATGTGATCAGTACCTGGAAGCAATCCTGAACTATCAAACGAATTACTTAATTATTCCAACTTTTGTTTATAATTCTCTATATTTTGATTTAGTATACAGAGATTGGAATGTCCCAGGCTTCATAGAATTTATATCCTATACTTTGAAAGTAGGAACCATGGTCTACCACAGTGAAAATTCTTTTAGCCTGTAAGGTACTCTAAGCTCTGCATATCACAATTCAAGTTTTATAAATTATTTCTGGCTTAATTTAAAAAAAATACATTTTATTTAACCCAATATGCCTAAAACATCATTATTTCAGAATAAACACAATCAATATAAAAATCACAATGGAAGGCTTTATTTTTTATATTCAGTCTTCAAGCTTTATTGTGTATTTTTATTGTGTATTTATATTTATGATGCATTTCAACTCAGATTAGTCCAAGTCAAGTAGTCCATCACCACTAGTGGCTGCTAGCTGCCATCTTTAACAACATAAACTATAGAAGGTAGTATGTGAGCATATACATGAGGCAGGTGATTCATCAGGCAATGGATCTGGCAAATCCATTTCAGGGTTTTGTAGTAAGCAAGTTCACTAGTTAACACTTTTTACTGCAATATGATGGCACTTATGATATCTTTGGTTACAAATATGGAATTTATTAAATATCATCTTGGTGATAAGGAGCTTGGGTTCTTTCTATTCTTTCCCCTCTTTCCATTTCTGCATGCTGACCTTGACTGCCTGCTGTAATTTTTGCTGGTTCTCAAATGGACTCTTTCAGCTCTGAAACATGCTACTCACATCATTGTACATATATGTAGTCTGATTGTTAAGGAAGAGAGAACCAGGCAGTGGCTTGGTCCTCTGGGTCTCCTGCCTTTCAATCAAGAGGCAAGAGTGGGAATTTCTGACAGTGCTGCTGAAGATTTAGCCTATATCTTATTAGCAGAAATTTCATATCAGACCTACTTATGATTGGAGGGAAAACTGAAATTGTTCACTTGGGCACATGAATTTGGGAAGTTTTGAGGCAAAATCCAATTATTTGATATAGGCATAATGTTCTCACAAGGACTGGTCATGATGTAACTTATTCATAAATCAATTGCCCATGGTCTGAGGAATAAGGAAAAAAAATAAAACTATCCCAAGTGACAGGACTAATTTTGCAAAACTGGATTGTCGAATAAAGGTTTCTTTTTTTCCTTACATATATAATAAAATTCTATAAAAGGTGTTTAAATAAATAAGTGACAATAAGAAAGTTTAGAACAGTAGAGATGAGTTTAACCAATGCTTTATCCACTGAGGACTCTGCCATATGCAGTACTTTGCTAATACTCCAAACAAGAAGAAGAGCATCTACATTTTGCAGGCTAGGTTATCCATAGGATGGTTCTGGGAAACTCACAATGTCTGGAGAGAATGTAAGGAGTAAAGTAAGCTAGAAAACCATCAGACTGGAGATGTTCTAGCTCAATAAATTGAAGAATCCTATTCTCCAAGGTTGGCTGATTCTCAGAAAGCACTGAATTCATAGTTAAAGAGAGGGTTACACTTCAGTTCTAAAAAGGCGTATGCCCTGGGGAACACACATGAATCCATGGAGACACTGAAGTTCTGAAATTAAGGTAAAATCAAACAAGTGAAATTAGTACCATAAAGATAAAATCTAATGAAATTGAGACACTACACCTGAATTTTGTATCTTGGCTATAAGTTGAATAGTTCTTAATTCTCAAGATCAGCCACAAGAGAAAAGTCATAAAGGCCTAGCCAATGGCTATTTTTATGGTTTTGTCCTCTCTCTCTCTAGGTAGACAAAAGATGAGCTTAATTATTCTATAATCATTACAGTTTTCTCAGGCCCATTGCTCTCTGACCTTATAGCAGATTCTTCCCGGACAGCTTAATACTCTACCATTTTAAAATTGAATTTCCTCCATTGCTTTTATTTCAGGTCAGCTACCCTTAGATATAATCACCTGATTAAGAAATGTACAACTTCAGAGTTAAATCCATCATGCTTTCACCTTCTAATGGGATGGATTCAGATGGTCCCAAGCAATATTTTTAAACTGCCACTTAATCCTTTATGGCTAATGAGTTCTCCTACAAGAGCATGATGATTATACACAATTTTGTGTAATTTATATTAGATATGCTTTGTGCACAGTATAAATGTTGTCGTCAATAAAACTAGGATAAGTTTGTGTCTATCTTCATTCAAAATGATGACGTAGACATAGAATGTAAATCTAACTTGAAAAGATTCATTTCCATCCTGTCAATAAATAAAGCAAAAGAATTTTTCTCAAGTTGTAATGTCTGGTGTATTTGTCCCACTTATGTTAACTGATCAAGTTTTATTACTTTTGGATAGTATCTGGTCTATAGAGCTGATAAAATGTGAAATTTACAAAAATTTGAAGAATAATTTTTTTGTTGTTTTTGGGGTGGTTTTGTCTGGTTGTTTGTTGTTTTTTGTTTTGTTTTTCGTTTTTTTCACTCATAAGGGCTAAACCCAGTGTCTTGGACATGCACGGCAACCATTCTACCAATGATCTAAACCCCAATCTCATAAGTGTGTTTTTTTTCTAAACATGAAAGTATTTAACACTATAAAGCTAATAACCTACTAAAGATTCTTATAATATAGTACTGACTGCATTCAATGATTTATATTTAACTTTAAAACACTAGATAACAACTAAGCCATTGGAGGCTTCTATGCTGAGCCCAACCCTAAGACTCACCACATGGAAGAAAGCCAATCCCTATCACTATTACCGATACTCTGATATGTTTGCAGACAGCAACCTAACAGAGTTGTCCTCTGAGAGGCTCCACCCAGCAATGGTTCGAAACAGATACTGAGACTCATAGCCAAACAGTGGGCAAAGCATAAGGAGTCTATTGAAAAAGAGGATGGAAGGAAAAATGGACCTAGAGGTGACAAAAGCTCCACAAGAGCATCAATAGAACCAATCAACCAGGGACCACACAAGCCTATGGAGTCTGAAGGATCAACCAAGGTCAAAGCACAGACTGGACTTAGGTCCTCTACATCTAAGTAGCTGATGGGAAGCTCAGGCTTCATGTGGGGTCACCATTTAGGGCAGTGGGGGATATCTCTGACATGAACTGTGTTGCTTGTCTTTTGATAAGTTCCCCCTGATGGAACTGCCCTACCAGGCTACAGGGGAAGAAGATGAACTCAGTCCTCATGTGAATAGGTGAGCTAGGGTGTGTGAGTAGGAGGGCTCCCCTATGAAGGGGGATGCAGAAAAGAGGGTAGGAATGGGAGGAGAGGAGAAGAGACCTATGACCAAAATGTGACTTAAATTAATTAATTAAAAAATCAAACATTAGATAAAATATGGCAGATGCTAATTTTTTCTACATATTTTCACTAAAGGATAAGCAGCATCTTTCCCAGAATACTTCCCCCCCCAATTACGGCAATCTTCTGATTGCTAATGCATCTATAATCTAGAATAAAATTCTTATGAAAGACATGTTGCTCAAGAATTCACAAAACGCCTCTGAGCTAGGCTATGGACCTAGCTCAGGATTATGGCAAAAAGCAGGCTCTAAAAATGGGCTGAAAAAGAATTTGAATCCAGGAGCCAATGACTTTCAAGAAAATAGTTTCCTCTTGTTTTTATCTCCTTTGTATTTTCAGTGCAGATACGTACACATGACGTTGTTTGTCTTTTGAATCAAAACTATAATGTAGCATGTTTTGTTTGATTTTCTTCTTTCAGCTCATGTCCATGCATCATGACAACTATGAGCATACACCACACACAGGCACACACACAAAGGCTCATTAGGTCAAAGACTTCTTTTCATCCTGGTCTCACATATACAGACTAACTGGAAAGCTTGGCAGAGACAAGGCACCATGTTTATCTCTGTCCCAAGGCTAAGTACCAGCCAAAGCAGCTGAAGCTCTGCCTACGACAGCCAAGTGCCAGAAAATTTCAGCCAGCAGAAGAATGTCTGCATCTGGCTTTCTCAACCCTGCAAATGTAGGAATACAATTCTCAATATTGGGTACCCTGGACCTCAGCTTCCTTTATCATTCCTGGTTTGCAAAGCAAAAATTGCTTTATTCCTGTCGCAACATCCCATCTTTTTGCCTCCCAGTCTGTAACTCACAATGATACAACTCATGTTTAACATTTGAGAGTTGAACCTGTATGTAGAGATTTTGGAGAAATCTAGCTTTTATTCAGATTAATAAGATGAATGAAGGACTCAACAACAACAAAAGTTTTACTTTTCTTCTATCCATAGAGTAACAATAGAACAACATTTTGGGAAATAAGTTTATAAGATTATCTGTTCTGTACTGTGTTCATAGCATCACACTTGCTTTATTTTAATTAATTAAATTGTTGACTAAAGTCAGTTTTATTGTTATTGTTATGGCTTCATTCTCTAACCCATAGTAATCTAGAATTCACTATTTGGTGCTGCCTCCTTTTGGATTTGAGGTAATTCTGCTGCCTGAGCAAATAAGTACTAGGCATGAAGCAACACAGCCAACTCTAAATGCTGACGATGAGAATATACAAATACTGAATAAGGTCCTGAAGCCCAGCACTGGTTGTTTTTATACGAAGGAATTAATAATTATCCTGGTTTAGTGAGGTGGTTGTGGTAGGCTTTCTTCTAAGACTCATCACCTCCCTCCCTCTGGATAGTAGAGCAGGTTTGCAGCACAGGGCATAACGTCTCTCCTGTTGAGGCCTTGAATCCAGTTCGAGAGCTGTTGGTTCCTGCCAAGATACGAGTGGCCACCACTGCACCCTTAGTGTTCTCCAGCCTATGCTGGTTGTCATGGTGACTCAAAGACCCACAGCTAGGTAGAACTATGAATTTCTTCCTGCCCTTGGAAGCTTGCCTCGCTTCTCTGCTGCTATAAAACCTACTACTCAAAGAGGACACTTCCAAGTCAGATTCATCTGGGGTCCTCTGGATCTCTTCTTGGACATGTATGGTGTCTTCAGCAATAGGGACCTACTTTCAACCTCTGGGAGGCTATATTATTATTATTGTTATTATTATTATTATTCCCTATATTATTTTGAGAGTTTCTTATACTCTTCTGATCAAGAGGTCTCTCATTTCTGATACTGAAGATTTTCTTTTGGTTAGGTAGTTTCTGGCTCTTTGGAGCATCATCTAAACTATATCATCCAGACTATATGTATTTGTGTACACATGGACTTATACATATTACATGTAATTTTAGACATTAATATGGTTCTTCATGGCTATTGAAGAGATCCTTAATGTTATTTACCCTCCTTTCTCACTCTAGTTTGATACTGACCTCCTTCCACCCTCTCCAATTAAAGCCTCTCCCACATTTAAATTTGACAGAGAACACAAATAAGCAATACACAAAAGTAGACCCAAACTTCAGTCTTCTGATTCCTAGAGCAAGTTTTACATATTGTTCCTGACTTCCTCGAATACCACTATTACTTATTTAGTACTTAATAATGCTATGTAGGTTACTGTTTGGCTTGATATAAATAACACTCAAATTTTACTCTGTTTTGTACAACTTGCTAATGAATGTAGTTCACTAGAGCTGAATAGACACTGTAAGCTTTATTTGGGAGTGAGTACCTCCTAAGATACCATGACTGAAATCTCTACAGAGCAACCTCCCAATGTGCCCATTCTCACCACTGAAAGATTAAGCATTATTGTCCATATTTACAACACTGTTGGAAGAAAGTGTACATATAATTCATCCCTATAAGATCGGTATAACAAAATCTAGAAACCCACGCTGTTGAAGAATCTAGAATTTCTCAGTTCAATGCCTGACTAAATCGTATTTATAAACAGAGCTCGTAACTGTGCAGAGTTTGGATGAACACACAGTTGCATGATCTCTTTTAACCCCTTGCTCATGTGCCACTGGGGAACCTTGACACTTACAACACACACCTGTTTCCTTTCTACGTGGGAAAATATGTTGTAGCAGCACTTTTTTAGAGCCTCTTTAAAACTAAACAAAATAAAACCTCACTTTTCTTATCCTGAAAAGGCAAAGTTGTTACACCCCACAATCATGAAACAAGACTTTAACCTTTAGAACAGATGAATAATAGAAAGGACTCAACTGCTTCTCCATGTCTAAATGTTTACTTCTTTTTTCTCTGTGTATTGGCTCTGTGTATATTTTCTCTGCTACTATCTGTCTTTTTTTTCCTACACAGAAAACTTCCATACATGCATCTCTGACCTTATACCCACGCAACCTTTAAAGACAAAAGAAACTCCTTGTCATTTGACTCAAGAAACATCAATAAAAATTCCACTGTTCTGGCTTGGATTGAGTGCCTACCTGAAACCAATTCTTGTAGTCAGAGGTTTGTGACATAATCATTTTCTCTGAGTCAAAGGTGCACAACTTTTACTAGAATTAGTTAAAGAACATAGAAGTGGCCACCTTGGGAATCTCATGTATATTTATTTGTATTATGACATAAAAATATGTAACGTTTTGTCATTGCTATGACAAAATACCCGACAAAAGCAGCTGAGGAGAGGAAGGGTTTATCTTGACTCAAACTTGGAAAGCATACAATTCATAATAGCAAGGAAACAAACATGGCAGCAGAAGCTTGGGGCAGCCAGTCACACAGCATTCAGTCAGGAAGCAGGGAGAAGTGAATGCTCCTTTTCTCCTTTGTCTTTTTTGTCCTTTTAGTTTAGTCTCTGATCTCAGCCCATAGGACAGTGTTGGTTATATTCATGTCTTAGGAAAATTCTTCCTGGTTTCCTCACTAGCTAACCCAGAAGCATGTCTCCTAGGAAATGCTAAATCCAGTCTAGTTGATAATGAAGAAAATTAACCATCACATCATATGTAGCTACAAGTTCTAAGTTTCCTCCGTCAGCTAAGAGCCATCAGTCATTGTAGTGGGAGTTTTGGTTTCTTTTAAAACCCAGTTGTCTTATGTGAATATGTTTTTTGTTTGTTTGTTTTAATCCCACGTGTGGGATATCGGGCTGCTTAAGATTTTTCCACAGCTGCTATGATTTGCCTTGTGCCCTAGCAGTGGTATGATTTTTTTGCCAGCTGCAGATAGTTTACACTTGGAATTCTCGGAACTCTTGAGAGGGCATAAATGCCAGAATCCAGAGAAAGATGGGGGACTCCAAAAAGGCAGCTTCTCCTGGTTCCTGTTGTTGTGGTTTGATTAGAACAAGAAGTTGGAGATATCCTGATGAGAAAGATTGGACTCGCCCCTATGAACCCAACATCTCTAACTTGTAGTAGTCTAACTTGTAGAGGTCTACATCCCATCTCCCCACTAACCTTCTTTCTGTCCTACCTAGTGTTGTGGGCTTGGGAGGCATCAGGGTGGAGTAAGGATTGGAAGGAAGGTAGAGGTATAAGAACACAAATAAAAACGATTAAAAAATATGCCAACAGTTATACACGCTTAATGTGTCACTAGCAATAGTGAAACTGCCTTACATTTGTTTACTAACAATTTTAAATTTCAATGTCCCATGTCACAGTCACTACTGTTACTTCTATATAGTAGACAAAGAAGAAAACCCTGAAGCTCACCTCGATTTCCAGAACACACTCTACTAATTATCATAAAGTTGACTCTATTGCCTTTAGAACAATGATATAACCTTTTACATCCTTCAGTTTAGGAGCAAACTTTCTGGCTTTATCTATTAGTACAAAGTGCTTCCTTCGGTAAGCTCCAGAGTAGTTGGCCAACATAAATTCCACTCCATGTTTATTTGTGTGTATGTGTGTGCTTCATTTGGTCTGCTTTGTTTTGACATTTTGTTGTGTTTGTTTATTTGTTTGTTTGAGGAACGAGGAAAAAAGAGAAAAAGAGAACATGGAGTTGGGTAAGAAAGAAAATAGGGGGTATCATGGGAGAATTGTGGGAGAAAAAAAGAATATGATTAAAATACCTTGTATGAAATTCTCAAAAACATATAAAGACCAGTTAGGTTAGATAGGTGAGATATTTGAGAAGAATGGGGGGAATTAGATTGTTGTATGTGGGTTTGAGGAGGTGAATATTCAAGAGGCCTTCTGAGTTCTTTATAGAAATACTGAATGACATAAAGAACTGAGATACAAAGAGAAATTAACTTTGAGAGGGAAGCCAAGTAATGTACCTTTAAAGCTGAATCTTCCCTCCCCTCTCTTTTTTCCTTTTAATTTATTCTGGGAACAAGCTAATAGAAAGTTACAGAATTCTAATGTCTTAGTAGCAAATCATCACTGTATACATTCACTGAAGGTGAAACTATGGCTTAAGAGAAAAATTTTTAAGACTTTAATAGCATAGTTCAGCCATTCTACATTGTATCTTTTTAAAATATTTTTAATATTAGTTACAGTTTATTAATTTGTATCCCAGCTGTATTTCCCTCCCTCATTCCCTCTCAATCCCATCCTCCTTCCCTCATCTTCCTCCTGCCCCTTTCCAAGTCCATGGATTGGGGAGAACCTCCTCCCCTTTCTTCTGACCCTTGTTTATCAGATATCTTCAGGACTGGCTGCAAAGTCCTCTTCTGTGGCCTAGCAGGGCTGCTCCTCCCTTGGGGGGGGAGTCAAAGAGCCAGCCATTGACTTCATGTCAGAAATAGTCCCTGTTCCCCTTACTAGGGTACCCACTTGGATACTGAGCTACCATGGGCTACATCTGAGCAGAGGTTCTAGGTTATATCCATACATGGTTCTTGGTTGGAGAAACAGTCTCATAAAAGACCCCTGTGCCCAGAAATATTTGGTCCTTATGGAGTTCCTGTCCTATCCAAGTCTTACTAACTCCCCCTTCTTTCATATGATTCCCTGCACTCTGCCGAAGGTTTGGTTATGAGTTTTAGTATCTGCTTTGATACACTGCTAGGTAGAGTCTTTCAGAGGCCCTCTGTGGTAGGCTCCTGTCCTGTTCCTTATTTTCTCCTACATCCAATGTCCATCCCATTTGTCTTTCTAAGTGAGGATTGATCATCTTATGCTGGGTCCTCCTTCTTGTTTATCTTCTTTTGATGTATAGATTTCAGTATGTTTATCCCATCTCATAGGTTTTTTATAAGTGAGTATATACCAACATTGTATCTTTTAATTCAAGGTGGAAAGCACCTTCTAATATGGTCTTGAACTATTGTCACTCGTTTACTAGGCTAGAAGTAAATTAGGTTATGATAGCTCCTCTCTCTGTGCAATACAGATTACATAATCACTTTTGCAGGAAGGAAAATCATTTAAAATAGCAACTGTAGAAAAAAATAACAATTATTTCTGGAGAGATTTTCTGAGTTCAAAAAATCATCTAGTACGAGAAGAACTGGGCTTCCTGCTTACAAACTGCTGAGAGGTCTTTCTGATAAAAACTTCCATTTTTGAATCATATAAAACTCTGTTCCCTGGACGTACTTTGTTTGTGACACCTTGTTCCCTCTCTTTATCTATATGTTCATTTTAATATTTGTTAGTTCTTCAGAATACTCTTTTTAGTTCTATGGACATTGGCTCCAGTGATCCCGTTTGGGCTTTGTTCTGAGCGACCATGACTCTTCTGTTCCTTTACTTATTCTCTGTGATAGTCCTTTATTGTTTGTACTTAATGAGTTTTCATCCACGAAACATGATGACACTTAGTTTGCAAAGACTCTCCACCCAAGGATGGCAGCTAGTTGTCCTACAGTCATAATGATAGTTGTCTTACAGATCATAATGATGATCTAAACTGTTAAGATTTTTAAAATCATAAAACCCAGTGCTCTGAAAATCTAGGCATCATATCTGCTTCATGTGTTTGAGACATAATATATATTAAAATGCTGAATGAAATCCCTCTTGCTTCCTGGGATAATGAGTCACTTTTTTTTCTTAATTCTGCTGCATATGCCCCAGAAAACAGATGAAAAACACAAAATCAGTCTTAATTCTCCAGAAAACATAGTTTCCTGAGGCATTGCTAACAAGGAGATCCTCCATGACTCTTTTCTGTGCCCAGATCCATTGCTTTCTACAAGGAGCCGTCAGAACGAGAACTTTTCTTTCTCTACATTGGGTCCAGTGTTTGGGGACCTGCAAATAAACTGATAACAATGAGTTGAAATGGTGAACACAAGGTTAATTTATATAGCATTTGGAAATGTGTGATTCACTGATACCCAGAGTTTGGTTTATACACCAATCCAATAAAGTATCGTGGTGTGAGCTCTTCAATGGGAAATTGTGGAAGGTTTTATAGGATGTTTTGTGCTAATGGAAATAGACATTCTGTCTTCATGGCAGCTGGAACTGTAGAAACTCTCCTGGAGGGCCGTTAAAGCACCTGTATTTTCTAGAAATTCTGCTTCAGGTGTATAAGGCGTATTATATTCCAGTTCTACTGAGAGATCCACAATGCTGGGCAGAACATTTATATGCGCCTTCAACTCTTTAATGTTTCTCTTAAATTTATACATTCAAACATGATATTTTTCTGCAGTTTATTTAACCTAGCTGATTTTTCTTAAAGTAAGCACTCACCCGCTTCTTTGGATATCTGGATGAGTCCCCCAAATAATTACACTCCTCTCAGAGCAGAGCATATTGGGTAATAAGAGTGCACTGACCTCTGTGAGCCTACTCATCATAAGCACAGATTTGTTCTGCTTAAGCCCCACTGTGAGGTAAAGAGAAGAGAGCAGAGGCTTCCCATAACACTAGCAAGTCTGTAAGAGAATATGATGTCATTCACAACTGCAAACACCACATATGAGAGTCAGTATTAAATTTTATATTTATCTCTCCATAAATTTGATTGATAGACCCCTGCTAGACCATCTATCAAGTCTGAATTCTGCCAGTTTTGGCTGATCCCTTTCAAGGACATTTTAATTTGATATAAATTTAACAGAAATATTGAGGAATTGAAGGCGCATACAAATGTTCTGCCCAGCACTCCATATCTCTCAGGAGAACTGAAATATAATTTACTGTTTTTCAAAAGAATGAATTACAAAATGCTTTGTGTAAACTTTTAGATGCTGTCCTCATGATAAAGGAAATTAATTTCCTGAATAAAATACTTTTAACATTCTTTGTAGAAAATTGTTCTATGGATTAAATATGATTATCCAAGGTAATTAGAAATTTTATTTTAATAAGTGAGGAAGCAACTTTCAATTTCTGGATTTTTAGGATGGAAAAAATTCAAATCTTTAGCTCATAAATATAAGCCCAAGACATTCTTTCCATCTTTTCCCATGCAACGTCTTTAGAATATAAAGTAAAGCATACTGTCTACCCGCAAATCACAGCTCATTTATTTTAAAAATTCCTATTAAAGCCACACCCATCAAAAGTATTAGAAGGAATTCTATAACTCCAAGCCCACCTCTAAGACTGTTTGAATGATTTATAAAGCCCTGAGAGGTTGGGGGTCTACATATGAAATCTCAATTCCCTCTCGGAGCCTTACAGATTTTATCCAAGAACTAATAGTGTTAGTGTAAACTTACCCTAAAGGGTCAGACTTGCTAATACACATTTAATTCCTTCCATGGAAGATCATCTCCCTTGAGAAAACTACCTAATCATGAAAAGTAGTGAAGATTTGCAGCAAGGGGCTGACACTGAATATGGAATAAGCAGAGAATAAAGTAGCTAAGTTTTGATCACAGCCCTTAATAAAATCCCTGTGGGTACCGCTGGGAGTTTGGGTTAACTAAAGCTCATCACTTCTAATCTAGAGAAATGCAGGCGGCCCCAAGGCCCAAAAAAGGAGAAAATCATGCAGCCTACATGGCAAACATCTCTGAAAGGGGAAGAGCTGTCCAATAGGGGAGGAGCTACTTGGAATTGTAGCAAAATCTTAGTGCCTTAGTCAGAAGCATCCTTGTGTGCCTTCTCTGAAGGACTTCTCTTTTTACTTCTGGCCACAATGCAATAAGCAATATAAATTCATTTTACAGCATAATCCAACAGTTCTGCACTGAGCTCTGTATCCAATCTTTTGGCTACTTTATTGGCTTCTCTCACCTACTGCCCTTCTCCACCCCATTCCCATTCAATCCACCCACAGTAGATAGAAGAGAAAGAAGGTTAGAGGAGGAATGGGACATAGTTCTCTTTAGACTATGTCCTGCTGATTAGGGGGATCAAGTTCCTTGGGACAAGTCCAATCTTCATCACCAGAAGATTTCCAACTAGAAATCAGAAATCCAGCAGCCAGCAATCCAGCAATCCACAATTCAGCTAAAACAAAAGTAGCAGCAGGAACCAGCAGCTGCAGGGACGGCAACAGACTCCACAGGCCCTCCTGTCCCCAGAATTCTAAAAGGGCAATAATCACGCCCTTCCTAGAGCACAAGACAAGTCATAGCTAGCAAAGCACCCCCATAGCCCAATTCTGGGATTAAAACAAAAAAATATTCACATAACATAACTGGGTTTAAAAAAACCCAAAATTCTTGCTCCAGGGATCTTTAAATACAAGAAGAAAAAGAAAATACAATTCTGGAGAGTTTTGTAATATGGTCTTGAACTATTGGCATTCACTTATTAGCATAGAAGTAAACGGTAATTCTGATTTAAAAATCTCATAGAATATTAAAGCTTATTGGAAATACGGTGAGTCACGCTGACTTGAAGGTGATAAGGAATGTAATATCAGAAATTCTGTTTTAAAATAGCTCTAAATTAATCTTATTAAATTGCTAATGAGACTCTGAATATCACGACCTTTCTTTTTTTATCTGCAGATAGAGTAAAAATAATTTCACTTAAGGGTGCTTCTTCTCTTTCAAAAATATTATACCATAATAACAAACTCGGTGTTTCTGTGACTGAAGGTATCCTCCACCTACCATAAATGAAGTCATCTATAGAATTCGATCATTTCTCTTCCAGTTCTTGAAAGGGCTGGAGCAATTGTCAGTTCACTTGATGGAGGAGATTCCAAGGTAATTATTTTAACTTGAGTCTTATTCTGATCGAGTTTAGAGTCATTTAATAAACCTCCCAATTGTCCATCACATCCGCTTCTACCAAGATGATAGCCACTTATATAATGCAGTTCTATGAAAATAACCATTACGAGAAAAAGCATAAACCTTTTCAACTTGAAAATTAACTTTGTTTTCTTAATTACCGACAACTGGAGAGCTAGTTCCTGTGTAAGTGTCAAGTTCACAAAACAATTTTTTCCTGAGCATACCCCAAACATGCCTTGACTACGATTTTGCAAGGCAATTACTTGTGAAGGAGTTTGTTATTTACTAAGAGTTAGCAAATGACTTCTAGGAATTACAGCAATGTTTTAATTGTGCTGAAAATGGGTATGTGTGTCTTCTGACTTCTACCTAGTTAGAAATAAAGTATCTTCTTTGTGGGAAACCTGTTTAGTGGGCTCCATGGATAAACCACTGAACTAAAAATACCTACATCATAACCAATCATCTCTGTTCTGCCACAGTCGCCCCCAAAACAATGGGCAAAGATTCACTAATCACTCCTAGAGACAATGCATTCTTCTACACCCTGAGATGCTGCCATAGGATGCGGGCTCAGGGCAGATTTCAGGGATCTTTTATTATTTGTTCATTTAGTCAACTGGTCCAGGCAGTAAATATCATTTAAGCATTTTACATAAGTGCACATTTTCATATCTGACCCTTTCTGTGATGATTCATTTTAATTGTGAGCTTGACTGGATTTAGAATCATACAGATGACACTCCTATATGTATCTGTGAGGACATTTCAAGACAATTTAAAGAAGGAGGGAAGATCTACCTTAGACATGGTTAACAAGCTCTAATGGATAGGAGCTCAGACTAAACAGAAGAAGAGGGAGAAAACCTGATGAATACCAGGACTCGTCACTCTCAACTTGACAATGGATGCAATATGACCAGTCACCCCATGCTTCCAATGACCCTGCTTTCTCCACTGCCATGGGCTGCAACTTTATACACAATGAGCCAATATAAATCCTTGAGTCCAGGCAAAGAAGCCAACCGTTCAAGGAACAGCTAATCTGCTGTTATCTGAGACATGAAGCAAATTCTAAATGCTAATTTTGTGTGGTTTAAGAGAACTAAAAGTGACTGGTGTGTTTATTCCTCAGAGTGTACTTTGTTTCTGTCAGAGGTAATGCATTTTTAATGTACAATTAAATGCTATGATAAAAAATATATAAGCCATATTACTCTGAACTTTCCCACTGGTAAATGAAGCCTAAGTTTATTTTCTATTGCTATTACATGAAATATAATTGTAATATTAAAAGAGTACATTGAAAATTACCAAATGATTTGTCTGCTCTTTGTGACATAGGAGCCATTGGAAGCACACATTTAGATTTTAATTATTTAGGTAACTAACATTGGCAATTGATACCAATTGAAAATAATGGCTAAGCAAAACTCTAGGTTTATCTGCTGTAAAAGTATCGGAGAAAAGAAACAAGTCTTCTTGGTTTGCATGAGAGTTTGGGAAGTTCCTTGTCTGCTAAAACTTCCCCTTTCAGAGAAGAAAGACTCTGCACACAGCAATCAAGTTGAAAATACTTCCTAAGAAGGAGGGAGAAGGATGTCCCTCATCCTATAGCACTAGGGTTCTCCAGGGATCAATAAGGCTGGCCTACATAGACCAGCAATTCACCTTTGGTCTCAGTGATGCTCTGTTCAGCTTCTCTGTAAGAGAATGGTGCAGGACCACGCTTTGAACTCATATAGGGATCCGCCAGGGACCTTTCAAAGAGGAAGGGACTCCAGCAAAACTTGTCTCTCTTCTTCAAATTTAGAAGCTTGTAAAAATAGAGAAGAGACCCAGGTGTGATGCTTGCTTATAATCCCAGTACTCAAGAGGCCAATGCAGGAGAACCACTGTGAACTTAAGGCCAGCCTGAGCTATAGAATGAAACTATCCTGGGTTACAGAGTGAAATCCTTCCTCAGAATCTACCCCTCACAAATGACAGTAACAAAACCAATACTGAGCAAATAACAGAAACATACATTGATAACTTAAGGATACAAATCAAAATAAAATGTTTCACTTTAAGTTTCTTGTTGCCCTAACAAACTTACAGAAGCACAAATATCTACTTGTATATAATAAAGATAACTGAAATGAGTGCTGACAAATACTCATGCAAAATTAGGCATTTTCAGTTGAAAGATGAGCAAAACACAGAGGAACAAAAGTAATTGTGTATCTGCCATTTAAGTACAAATTCCACCTGCCAAAAGAGTCTCATTAATTCTCCTTCCAAGAAAATATAGCCTTGCCTTCTTTTCAAAGGACTCTTTGTTCAATCTCGCTGGAATTTTTGTTTAATTTTTAAAGTCTCCTATCTCAGGTACTAGTGGACAAGGTATCTCTGTCATTGCCCGCATACATTTTAAAAGAGAAACAATGGGGCATTGCTTTACTTGCTCAGGGGATGATTTGGGATTGGACAACTGAAATCTGTACCACAAACAAGGACAAAATGATGATGGAGAATCCTAATGTGATGTATGAGAATGCAGCAAGTATACTGAAAATTTGGAACATTTTATCAGTTCTTTCCATAAAAAATAAGCAGCAAATTGATTAAGGAAGAAGAAATTAATAAGCAAGCATCCATTCAGGAGGCCCATGTCACTTATTGTCAAACACATGTAGTAGGTTGATGTACACTGTTCTATGGACTGTTTATTGAAAATAAAACATCAAATGTGATTGTGCATGTTTATCTCTCTCCCTTTTCTCTTTCGTGTGTGTGTGTGTGTGTGTGTACAAGCAAGTGAGCAGGCATGTAGAGACATACCAATGCAATGGATGTGGGGAAAAAGGCAGAATCTTGGCAGCAGAAAAGGGAGGTTCAGGTAAGCTTGAAAATGAGTTCTTAGCATGACTGCACCTTTGAGAAGCCCACATCTATGTCTTGGGTGTATGCTGTCCTTTACGTTTTTATCAATTGTGCCTTTCTCTCCAATAATTCCCTTTCATAACCCTGTATTAAAATTGCTTTGCAATATAGTCTACCTGCCTCATGCAAAAAAGGTGAATCTTTAATCTCTTTGGAATATACAGTCATTGAACTGCAGCACTAAAACAGCTTCAGAAATTAAAATTACAAGCATTTACTTGAACATAAAATTTATATGTAAGTAATGTTTTATTTGCTTGATTATATGTGAATATTATATATATCATATATTCATATATATTGCATAGGCCATATAAAAAGACTGCAAACAGAGCATGTGTTTGCTGGGCATCTGGGATTTGGAATCCTGCTATAGGTACATCATTACTTATTTCCTTTTTGTTTGTCTGTACAAATTTTAAGAATATGTATTGTCACAGCAAGCTTTCGTAGTCACTGGGTCAAATTTTGAGAGATAACTTCGAGAGGAATAAGTTGCTGTGGCTCACAGTTCCATGGTTTTCAGTCCTTGCTCACTGAGTGCCATTGCTTTGGGACTGCTACCGGATGAAATAAAATATCTCAGCAGGAAGCATGAGGTAGAAGAGAGTGTCTTACTCCAAGGCAGGAGGGAGAGGCAGAAAGACGAAGGGGCACAGGACAAGGTACAATTTTCCGGGACAAGCTCTGGGAAACCAGCTTCTTCCAGCAGTGGACCATTTCTGAAAATTTCCCTGGTCTCTCAGTAACGCCATCACATCGTTCACCTACTGGTAGATTAATTCATTGATGAGGTCAGAGTCTTTATGAGCCAATGACCTCTCAATGAGGACCAAGTCTTCTACCCCTGAGCCTTTTGAAGAAACACTTCCAGATCACATATTTTGTTTGAATGTTTACCAAAACAGGACATACTTACCTGAGCATCTTATATTTTATCACAATATCATTAGAGTATTCTAGAATTGCTTTTAGTATGGTGGACATTTAACATTAGAAAATGAAAGTTTGATTTAAATTTTTAACCTTATTTTTTTAATTTTTTTTATTAATTACACTTTATTTATTTTGTATCCCCCTTGTAGTTCCCTCCTTTACACCTCCCTTCCTTCACCTTCTCCATGCATGTCCCTCCCCAAGTCCACTGGTAGGGGAGGTCTTCTTTTCCTTCCTTCTGATTTAAATTTTTATGTAATTTGAAGTACTTAACACTGAAAGTGAAGTGTTGGTCCAGACAAGATTTCTCAATATCATTACAATCAGCACTTAATACAATCAGCAAGGTTAGTAGTTCCTGAATTGTGACTCTTTTTTTAAATCAAGGGCACAGTGACAATTTTGAAAGTATATTTTTTAATCCCAACACTTAGGGGGCTAAAGCAGAGGCATTGCTACTCTAAGGCCAAGCTAGAGTAAACAACAAAAGCCCATCCCAAACAAACAGTTGTTTTGGAACTTCACCTGCCTTAATATGTTTATTACAAATACTTTATTATGCATGGCATTTTCTTATACTGTTTTAGCCTGTGTTTCCTTACTCGCAGTCATTCAGTACTGAGCAGGGATGTCTTCATGTTCCCCCTTCCTGGATGTGATGTGGCCACACACTTCTTTGGCTCTTGTCCTTGTAACAATACTATGTGCCCCACTTAAGAGAAAAAAGACTGTTTTTCGAGGCAGTCTAAGTTTGCAGCGAATCTGAGAGGCTGGTGTAGAGGTCCTGCTCTCCCTGTATTTAAGGGCACTCACTTTCCGAACCCACATTTATTCACTTCACCGTGCTCTATCGACACCATTCACCTACTTCGCGGAGCAATTTCGTACAAATTGGAGAAAATCATCTTCCCTTTCTGGATAGACTACGCGGTGACCATCAGCACCGGACACAGCCAGCAGCAAGGTTTCAGTGTAGGTGAACAGTCACCGACTAATAGTGTACAGTTATTATTGGTAGCTACTAGACTTGGCCCACACCATGCCACAAAGCCTAGATTTCGTTTCACATTCCTGGCGCCACGTATATCTCCAGAGCACACTGTCCCACAAGCTGGACGTTCCAGAGCTAGCTACGTTTCTTCATGTATATTACTTCAGTTTTTCATACACATTTAGGTTGTTACTGGATCCTAGTCATGCAAATATATTGATCTTCTTCCTCTCTAGTAGCCTTTTTTGAATGAAATCTTATTTAAATATATGGATTATTTGCATATTCTGAAGGAAAGAAAAATGCATTTTTATATATGTACATCACAAAAAAATTCCTAATTGGTTTTTTTTTGGGGGGGTGTGGGGGGGTTGAGGGTTGTTTTGTCTTGTTTGAAAGGTTGGCATGATCCACTCTAGGACCCTGAACATGCGAGATGTGAACTTTCTTGTGTATCCTTTGTCTTTCCCTTTCATGATGTGATGAGGAACAGAAATCTTAGTTTTGTTAAAATATAATTTGGGGCTTTTTTTTGCTTTCAAACATTGTGTTCTCATGAACTTTTCTTCACTTTGAGTTTGATGAGATAATGGCATATTTCCTTTTATGTCTTCTACATCTTTTATATTTAAAATCCTAAGTTCTCACTTTCCTGGGCCATATGACTTCTCTTTTCTAAGTACATGCCATCTACATAGTTCTGTTTTCTCTCTAGTGGTGTGTAAGAAGTAGAAAGTTGTTTTGTTCAATTTTTGTCTGAGGTTTGGGTTGGGATTTTGTTTTATTTTGTTGTTGTTTGGTTTTGCTTCTTTGCTTTTAGTTTTTAGGCAGTCTGTAATTGTCAGCCTAAAGTCTTACTCCAATACAGTTTGACTTCTCAGTTCTGCATCTTTTCCCAACACAGTCAACCTCTTCATGCCAGGGAAACTTGTTGGTAAAGTAGCACTAGCTAATGTCCCTGGCATCCTGCCAAAAAGTTTATTTTAGTCGCTACATCATGCTCTGATATATGCATTCCAAACCAGGTCTAAGAGGGCAAGAACTTTGAGACACATCAGAAATTTTACATCAGGTGATACAAATACTATGTTTTAAGTAAAAGGTTAGGCAATTCTTTCTTACAGAGTATTCAGAATAGCCAGTGGCTCTCAAGAACACAGCTTTGTCATTTATCACATAATGTGTGGCCTGGCAAGACCACACTGCCAGGGGCAAGTGATCACAGAGCAGGCACTGAGTTCATGCCAAAGACTACCCCTGCAACCCTTACTTGGGAACCCACAGGGAGACAGCTGCCCATGGGCCACATCTGAGCAGGAGGTCTAGGTCCTCTCCTGCATGGCACATGATTGGTGCATCAGTCTCTGCAGGACCCCCTGGGGTCAGATTTTTTGGCTCTGTTGGTCTCCTTGTGGAGCTTTTTTCCCCTCTGGGTCTTTCTATCTCCCCCTTCTTCCTTAAGACTCCCAGAACTGTGCCCAAAGTTTGGCTGTGCGTCTCAGCATCTGCTTCAATCCCCTGTAGGGTAGAGCCTTTCAGAAGGCCCTGTATAGTAAACAGTGGAAGAAAGGGTACAGGAGCACTTATTTTTTTTTACTGAGTAATATATTTTTATTTAGCAATAAACCTTTTTATAGCAATGAGATAAAAAGTGCATGCTTAATAAAAAAAATAGTGAATTTTCACTTTTTAAGACAGTTGATAATAACAAAGAAATTTTTCTATATTTATCATCTACTGTAAGCCTTATTCTGCTTAGCAATTGTGGAATTTAAAATCACAAATTTTCTAAACAATCATCAGCATCTAACTTAAAAGATGCAAGTCCTATTGACCAATAAACTTATACATCTTAAGACAAAGGCAGCATATCTGTCAAAAAGGACCTGCCTCTCACTCTATGAAATATGACTACTCATTTAGTTCAAAGCACTGTTTTAAATTAATTTTAATGTCAGATTTTCTTATGCATATATAAATGTGATATTGTTAATACATTTTATGTTAAATGTATTGTTACTTTAATCTATGTTAAATGTATTGCCTCCATTAGCTGAAATAGAAGTTGGAAAATAACTGAATGCAACAAGTTTATACCAATTTCATCAAAAGTCTCTCAAAGATAACCAGTTTTAAATGACTGCCCTATCCAACCATTTTTTTTTTAATTATAGTAAGGTGCTCATCATTTTAGTTAGTTAGTTAGTTAGTTAGTTAGTTAGTTAGTTAGTTAGTTAGTTAGCTTGTTTGTTTTATTTTTCATCGTTTGAGACAGGCTCTCACATTCTAACTGGAATACATTGGAAATTACTTTGTAGTACAACCTGGCCTTGAACTCCAGGTAATCCTTCTGTCCCAGTCCCTACTGTCTGCAAATGTTAGGATTATAGACATGAACCATCTTTCTTTTTTGTAATATTTTTAAGTGTGTTTTTTTTTCAGTTGAACATTCATATGCTCTAAAAGCTTTTATACTTTTCAATATAAAATTATATGGCTTTGATGATATTTCAAGGGACAATCATAATGAATGATTGTATAATAAAACTTTTTTCTTTTTTAAAACTTTTTATTTTATTTTTAATTACACTTTATTTACTTTGTATCCCTCCCTCTGTTTCCCTCCCTCCTCCCCTGTCAATCCCTCCCTTTCTCCCCCTTCTCCACGCATGCTCCTCCCCAAGTCCACTGGTAGGGGAGGGTTTCTTTTTCTTCCTTCTGATCCTAGTCTGTTAGGTCTCATCATGAGTGGCTGCATTGTCTTCCTCTGTGGCCTGGTAAGGCTGCTCCCCACTCAGGGGAAGGTGATCAAAGAGCAGGCCAATCAGTTCATGTCAGAAGCAGTCACTGTTCCTATTACTATGGAACCCACTTGGACACTGAACTGTCATGGGCTACAGCTGTGCAGGGATTCTAGGTTATCTCCATGCATGGTACTTGGTTGGAATATGAGTCTCAGGAAAGACCCCTGTGTTCAAACTTTTTGGTTCTGTTGCTCTCCTTGTGGAGTTCCTGTCCTCTCCAGATCTTACTATTTCCCACTTCTTTCATAAGGTTCCCTGCATTCTGCCCAAAGTTTGGCCATAAGTCTCAACATCTGCTTTGATAGTCTGCAGGGCAGAGCCTTTCAGAGGCCCTCTGTGGGAGGCTCCTAACTTGTTTCCTATTTTCTTCTTCTTCTGATGTCCATCCTCTTTGCCTACTAAAATCTGTACATCTAAAGAAACTAATCTAGAAGGAGGACTCTGCCTAAAATGCTCAATCCCTATCCCGAAAAACTTTTTTTTCTTAAGTGGAGATATTTATGAAATTAAAAAAAAAAAATCCAGCTCTTACTATTTCCCACTTCTTACATAAGATTCCATGCACTCTGCCCAACAGTTGGCCATAAGTCTCAGTGTCTGCTTTGATAGTCTGCAGGGCAGAGGCTTTTGGAGGCCCTCTGTGGCAGGTTCCTAGGTTGTTTCCCAACAGAGCCAGAAAATTTGAACACAGGGAACTTCCCGGAGACTCATACTCCCCACCAAGGACTATTCATGGAGATAACCTAGAACCCCTGCACAGATGTAGCACATGACAGTTCAGTGTCCAAGTGGGTTACATAGTAATGGGAAGAGGGACTGCCTCTGACATAATCTAATTGGCCTGCTCTTTGATCACCTCCCCCTGTGGGGGGAGCAGCCTTACCAGGCCACAGTAGATGACAACGCAGCCACTCCTGATGTGATCTGATAGACTAAGATCAGAAGGAAGGAGAAGAGGACCTCCCCTATCAGTGGACTTGGGGAGGGGCATGTGTGAAGAAGGGGGAGGGAGGGTGGGATCGGGAGGGGAGGAGGGAGGGGCTTATGGGGAGATACAAAGTGAATAAAGTGTAATTAATAATAATAAAAAAATAAAAACCACTTTTAGATTTAAAAAAATCCTTTTGGAATTGATAGTGGTACACATATAATTAAACTTTGACTCCATTGTTTTTGACATGTTGTCAACTGAAATAGACATTGTAATTATATAAATTCATAGGTATTTTATACATATAAAATAACTGAACTACAGTTTTTTTGCTATGATGTTCTTAATATCCCAGAAGCAGAAAGACACACATGGTATATACTCACTTATAAGTGGATACTAGTCCTATAAGATAGGATACACATACTAAAATCTGAACACCTAAAGATGCTAAATAAGAAGGAGGACTCAGGGTAAGATGATCAATCCTCACTCAGAAAGACAAATGGGATGGACATTGGAAGAAGGAGAAAATAAGAAACAGGACAGTATCTTACCACAGAGGGCCTCTGAAAGACTATCTAGCAGAGTATCAAAGCAGATGCTGAGACTCATAACCAAACTCTGGGCAGAGTGCAGAGAGTCAAATGAAAGAAGGGGAAGTTAGGAAGACCTGGAGAGGTCAGGAGCTCCAAAAGGACCAAATATATCTGGGCACAGGGGTATTTTCTGAGACTGATTCTCCAACCAAGGACCATTCATGGATATAACCTAGAACCTCTGCTCAGATGGAGTCTGTGGAAGCTCAGTATCCAAGTGGGTACCCTAGTAAGGGGAACAGGGACTGTCTGACATGAACTCAGTGGCTGGCTCTTTGATCCCCACCCCTGAGGGAGGAGCAGCCTTGTCAGACCACAGAGGAGGACCTTGCAGCCAATCCTGATGATATCTGATAAACTAGGGTCAGATGGAAGGAGAGGAGGACCTCCCCTATCAATGAACTTAGAGAGGGGAATGAGAGGAGATGAAAGAGGGAGGATGGGATTAGAAGGAAATGAGGGAAGGGGCTACAGCTGGGATACAAAGCAAATAAAATGTAATTAATATAAAAAATTAATTAAAATATATAAAATGCATACTTCATCACAGTTTTATGTACTTTCTTTTCTGCCTGTCTATCAGGTTTTAGTGTATGTGAGAATCCAAAATCTATTTGTATATTATGTACCTTTAAATGTTACTGAACACTTTGCAAATGAATCCTGTAAATTTTGTCAGTGTTTTGTGCCAAGTATTGTGTGAAAGATGTACATTGCTAGATAGTTAAGGAGTAGTTGATGAGGTTAAATAATAGTATCTGAAATGACATATGTGTTGATTATGGTTCTTTAGAGAAACAGAAGCAATAGGATGGAGATAGATGATAGACAGATAGATAGAAAGATAGATAGATAGATAGATAGATAGATAGATAGATAGATAGATAGATAGATAGATAGATAGATAGATAGTTAAACAGACGGACAGACAGATAGATAATAGATTTTCTTAAGTCTGCATATGTTGAAGTTGTAACATTTGTCTCAGATCCAAGAGGCTCAGACTTTAGTAGTTGTTCAGTCCTTGAGGCTGGATATCTCAGCAGTCTGAGTAGCTCTACAGTGGCTGTCTTTTGCTGGAAAGGCCAATAACTGTATAAATGCTCAGGACAGGAGGCTTGGGACCACAGAAGCCCTATCTGGAGACCAAAACACCGAAGTTTTTGTTGTTGTTGTTGTTGTTTGTTTGTTTGTTTTTTAATGTGGGAACAACTACATTTTGTCCTTGATTGCTTTGCTGTCAAATGTAGGGAAAGATGACAAAATTCTATTCATAAGAGATGCTACATACCTAATTGTAACAACAACATAATCAGAGTGAACTTAAACAAACTCAAATTGTTATTTTGTTATAATCTAAAATTTCATGAATGATGTTCTATTTTCCAAGTTCTTATCTCAGCCTTTATATGACAGAAAATATAATTCAGACATTACAGGAGACTTATTAGGGATTTGGTAAAAATCTTCTGTAGGCACCCAGTACCAAGGTCATTACTTTCGTTACATATAACTTCCATCTAATTACAGTCATTTTATCCTCTAAAGAAACTCTCCTTTTCAATTTTCTAATCTTCACTCTTGCTCTCCAGTTTTATCTGGCATCAAACAACATGTTTATCCCTTCATCATATGCATGGTATAAGATACTTAAAAATTCCTAAATGATCAGATAAATATATACACATAACACTCTGTTCACATCTTTTTAAAATGTGGTCAAATAATTTTTTTTTTATTTCATAGAAATACATTCTTGGTAGAGTTCCCTTCTCAGTAATAGTCATACACAGCAAGCAATGCCTTTTTTATATGACCATCCAAAAGAACATTCTCATATTTAACAGTGGGATAATACTAAAATGAAATCCACTGGTCAAATCACTCTCAGTGCTGCTATCACCTTTATGTTTACTGCCACTGCCCTATTAAAAGATGGCCTGTCTTTTCTAATATAAAAAATAAACTTTATTCCCTCACCATTAAACTGGAGCAAACTAAATAATTCAGACTAGTAAACAGAGCTATGGAAAAAGTGTTGGTTCTGAAATCTACTCATAAACTGAGAAGTACAAAGTACAAGTACTTCCTTGAGCTAACAGCCAGAAAATGGCTGTCAGTTAGAAGAGAGATGGTTCGCAGCTGTGGCATGCCTGACCAAGATAGTATGATCAATATTAGCACTTTTAAAGAATTATGAAAATGCAACATAAATTTGGGCAAAGAAGGAGAATTGAGAGAAATTAGCACTCACCTAAGCTAGCAGGGATGTAGAAAGCGTGGGGAAAACTGAGGGATAAAATCTTCTTCCAAAGCCATCAACCATCCATAATCCAGAGGGCAAGAAGTGTGTAGCAGGAGCTAAAGAGATGACTCAAAGTACAGAAAGGAGGGAACAAGACATCAAAGGGAACTTCTGAACCCCTCCTTCCCATCTGCCCATTGCTCCAACCCCTTCCCTAGCATAAACAGCCAACACACAAAGTAAAGAAGTTGAACCTCAGCTCAGGCAAGAATCCATGTGGCTCAGCTGTGGAATGCTGCAGACATTTTGAAATTTGCCAGGCCTGCTCCCCAGGCTCTGTTGAAGGGTAAGGTTAGTAGGTCATAGATACCATAAAGCAATGGTTTATTGGCCCAATAACTGCTTAGATTTACTGATCTACTTTAAAACAATGACTTGCATTTCTTTCAAAACCTTTAAATTTTCTTTTGGAATTATTGTCCTCTACTTGAAAACTACCACCACCGCTGCCACCTCCACTCATGATTTCTGTTATTGTCCTTACCATGTTTTGTTATTTTGCCTTGTTTTATTTTGATTGAAACTTCTATAGCCCAAGCTTATTTCAAATCACTATGTAACCAAAGGTGGTCTTCAACTTCTAGAAAACAATTAGACTAATATAACTCAGGCCTTAAAAGGCAAATACTGTTTGCCTATTACCTCTCCTATGCATACCCTAGCTTTAATATTTTATTATTTTGTATTTATCATTCAACTTCTACTTCATTGAGTGATGATATCACAGGTGCATAACACCACAGATTTTAAAAGAGCAGTATTTTATTTGTCTTTTAGAATAAGTGAACTTGAGATGTGTGTGCATGTGGTTTAAGAGATTTAGTTTGTAAATAGTACTAAGATTTTAAATGTTCGGTAGAACATCGATACCCTAAAATTATAGGTTTCTCTTTCCATAATTGAGTCTTAACTGATTTGAACACTGTCTTACAGGGGAGCGTATAATAAAAACAGGTAACTTGAAAGCCTTTTCAAGATACCAACATCCTTGCCTATTGGAAAAGCAAAATTTGAGGAACTGGGGCCATCAAAGTTCATAGTGACATAATCCTCTATCCAAGTTTATATGATGCCCCTTGAATCCAAGATCGAATAGGATAATGAAAACAGGAATGATATGAATTAAATAGGCCACTCAAGATACAGCAAGGAGAAAACAAGACATTAAATGGAGCTTTATAACCCCCACTCAGCCCCATCCTCTTCCCCACATAGGCACCCAGAATACTGAGAAGCTGAACCTTAGCTCAGGCAAAAAGCCATGAGGCTCAATTTTTAAATGTAATACTTGAAACTTCCCTTAAAGAAGACCCTAAGCCCTTGGAAATATTGTGATGTATTACAATTTACCGAGACTTCTGAATAAAATTTGGAAAGTCATCATCTACACTGGCTGATCATTTCTTTGGCAGTGGCCCCTTTGAAAGCAGAAACATCTCTATGTTGTTAACACTAAATTCTAGTCATGGAAAAAAAAAATGGATTCTGACCCAGAAGAGCAAAGAGTTTCTTCAAAATATTATCATGGAGCAGTTCACAGAGTCCAGGAATGCAATGGGGTAAGAAAAAAAGCTGTATTTTTCTCTGTAGTTCATATTCTCCCTTCAGATGCCAGTTCTGTACAGGAGTGATTCAACTCCAAAGAATCTACCATTCCGCAAACGTCACTGACGCATCCATTATATTAATGGAGATCCACACAACCACACTCTACAACCTCTGGGATAGCGTTTCATGTATGAAACCAGCACTGGGCTTCTTACGGGGAGATCAGATTTCTGTGCCATGTGACTGCCATTTGCTTTCCTCCCTTTTTCCCTCTTAAGTTTTGTTCCTTATGAAACAAATAGCATGTACCCAGGTTTACGAAATAAAGCCTCATGCTACTCTGAAGAATTATCCCAAAGAACTACTGGCTTATGGCTTATTTTTTCTATGTATGCAACCCAAGAAAAAATTCAGACATCACTGTTTACACATTTATAAAAGGTGGCTAAAATGTCAATCACTGAAAAGAATTTTCAAACTCATTGGATTTCTAAGCCATTTGGTGCAAGTACCAATGGCCAAAGTAATAGCTTTTGGTTTTCTATTAGCTTGCCAATTATAGCATGTGTGTCACACATAATATTTCAGTTCTACTTGGCTAAATTCTACTCTGTAAAGCAAGTAAAATTCACTAAAGTAGACCGAAAGAGACTCTGTGATGTGATTCTCTGGTCTGAACTTTAATTGTTATTCTGTTGTCTTTACAAATGCTGTGTTGGCCTTTCTGATTGGGTGGGAAGGTATCTAGTAAAGGGAAGGGAATCCTGAGACACAGGAGCCAGGAACCACACGAATCCGGAAGGAGGAATCCTCAGGGAGACATTACAGCTTCTAGGGCAGGGTTACCACATCGCCTGATGAGCTGAGGAGCATTGGAGCCTGAGCCCTGCTCCTTCTCCAGCCAAAGCAGCTCCCAGGGGAGGGTAATCCCTGAGGAGTCAAGGAGCCTAAGCTCTGCTCCCCCTTCCTTCTATTCTTCTTCTGATGAGGGAGTCACACCAGGCAGTAAATCTCTTAAAAGAGATTTATTGAAGGGAAGAATCCAGGAGAGGAGGACTGAATCCAGGAGTGGCAGACTCTCCTTCCAGAAGACAGAGAGCAGATAACTGGGCAAATACAGCATTTATATAGGATTTATTTAGGGAGCCGAGCCTTCTAGGGCAGAGATTACCCGAATAAGAACTGATGTAATTTCATGAGCTTGGGGTAAATTTAGGGATTGGTAGAATTTTGTTTAGCCTTTTCACCTAAAATTAGCAGAAATCTGGGAGGTGTCCCACTGAGGGGCTGAAGGCGGCTGTTGTGACAGAGGCTGGGAACTACCTGCATGACAGTTTGAAAGGTTTAGGGGAGTGGCCTATTGATTCATGCCCTAAGGAGTTTACACAGACTTGAACTCTAAACAACTTTTCTTAACTAAACTATGAACTGATACTAAGGCGTCAGATTTCTAGTTCTAGTCTCTGGTTGGCAGGCAGTGTCAGATGCAGGAAAGCTCTCTGACTTGGAGGAATGGCTGGTTTCTACATTGTTGCCACAAAGACGGCACCACTGGAGCTCACAGACTAGCTCTACAGGCTTCCCTCCAGGAGCACCTATCAGCAGCAGCCTTGACTGAGTCCTTAGGGGCGGCTGCTTTCTCTCAGCTTCTCCAGGCGTCTGACCTCAGGTCCCAGGGCTGTGGAGATTTAACTTTAACCACTCTGGAGTGCTGAGGTGTTGCTGTCCAGAGGTTTGGAGGGGCCAGCAGCACAGCCTGAAGATCTGAGCACCCCTTTCTGTGGCACCCAGGGCAGCTGAAGAGCTGAAGAGGGAGTACCCAGGGAAAGATGCAGGGGGAGCTGAGAGGCAAAACGTGAAGCTGCCCAGCCTGGCTGGCTGCTGGAGCTCCTCAGCAGGGGCCCGGACACTTTCCTACGAAGTATGCGAAGTTTACAAAGTATGCAAAGTAAACAAAGGGAGTCTGGCTGTGAATAGCCGACAGTAAGCTTACCAAGATGGGTTCTTGGGATGTAAAATTTCCCTATACAGTCACTATATATATATATATATATATATATATATATATATATATATATATATATATATCTCCTGAGTCAAAAAAAAATCATCATTTGATGAAGGAGCAAAAGAGAGGGACAGATCCTGCTTTGCCTTGGTGCTATTGTTACTGAGCTGATGTCCATCTTGAGGTTATAGGAGCAATGAAGAGCAGAGACTGGGCAAGTGGAGCACTCTTCCAGAGTAAGAGAAGAGTCGGTTCCATCAGATATGTAAGACAAAGAGCAGTCACTTCCACATGCTTATGATTGTGACATAAATCTTCATGAGTTGTCTAACACCTACGCACTCATAGTATCATCTAATTCACATTAACTGTCTCGATACGAAATTAATCAAATCAGAAGCAATGACTTACTCTTCTGATATCTTACCCTAGTCACTCCTCAGACCAATCTATGAATACTAAAGTATCTCCTGCTTTATCTTTTAACTATGATTCAAAGAATTTTTTTCAAAATTTCTTCATCTTTTCTCTTGTGATAGCATATTAATAAAACTAGCTACCCACAGCACCTTTACATATTTTAGTAAAAGGACTTCTACATAGAGCCCAGAATACAAAAATACAAAATCATCAAGCAGTTACAAAATATATCTAATTGGGTTATAAATTAAATGCATCCTTACAAAGAAATCAAATAATCACACTGACCCTGAAAAGCTCACAGCAGCAAATTGGTGCTCTTCCTTTACAAAGCATCAAGAGTCTCCATTGTTTGATAATTGTACGCTTTCCCTAAAAAGCTCCAGGCTTAGAAACACTTTGAAATATGGTGATTTAAGTCGTCTGAATAATCATTAATAATACACGGGTTTTTATTCTGTGAAAATTTAGAAGAATATTCCATACTGACATAGCGTAGTGAGGTCTAGTGTGGGCTAACACCGGAGGACAACTTTGTATTGAGGGCAAGTGAGCAATGTGTGGCAAAATCATGCAAGGTAAATCACTCATTGTCAGACTTCAGCGTTCTCACATATGAGATAGAATGATTGCATCTGTCTTTCTTAATTGAATACATCACTAAAAGTTGAAAATTGATAATAGCTATGGGTACAATAGTAGGAGAGTAAGAATCCCTTTTTGATTGGGTTTCAGGCCTACTCGCACTCTAAATCTGCCTAAGAGCCCCTGGTTGGGGAATTCACAGGCCCCAGAGGTGAGTCCACTGCTAGCGAACAACTGAAAGGACATGGTCGCATGCTACTCTCTGACTTTTGACCTGTATTCACGAAGATGAATGAAGCTGTCAGAGTTCATCATAGAAGCCTTGTGGGATAGTGAGTAGTGGTTAACACAGATACAACTCATCAAAGAATGAAAAAAAAATAAGTGAGTGAGTTATCAGTCAAAAATGTGACACCTGCAGCAAGCCCACCTCAGAGGCCAGTGACGACTGCAGAGTAGGGGAGTAAGATCACAGGAGCCATACACAGGTGAGGACTGAGGGTTAAACAGCATCCTCTGGACCTGAAAGCATCACCACACACGTGAACTCACAGTAGCTTTAACTCGAACAAGGCCTGTACAAAATCAAGCCAGTCAACACTCCAGCACAGAGAGACTTAACTCCTTCATTGAGGAGCTATTGACAATTGGTGGTTTACAGTGGGAAAGAGGTCAGTGTTTTTTAAGGGTGTGGCCCCAGGTAGGTTCATCTTGCTCCCGCAGAAGGCCTGAAACTCTTAAGGGTCTGACCAAAAGAAATTGGACTCAGTGAAGTAATAAACAGGCAAACCACAGGAAAAGAGAATACAAAATTGGAATAGGGGAAGTAGGGGAGTGTCAGGAAGTGGTTAAGGGTGAGGGTTAAATAGGAGCAAAATACGTTGTATGAAATTCTCAAAATCAATTAATACTATTTTTAGTTAAGCAATAAATGTGAAATAACTGTGATACTATTAAAAGCATCATAAAATCAAACAACCTACATGTGATTTCTTCTTGCACTTTGATTCTTCCTGCTCCACCCATTCTAACTTCTCATGTCAAGATCCTAAAATACTCCCCCTGAGGGGGGAGCAGCCTTACCAGGCCACAGAGGAAGACAATGCATCCAGTCCTGATGAGACCTGATAGGCTAGGGTCAGAGGGAAGGGGAGGAGGACCTCCCCTATCAGTGGATTTGGAGAGGGGCATGGGAGGAGATAAAGGTGGGAGGGGATGACAGAGGGGGCTACAGCTGGAATACAAAGTGAATAAACTGCAATTAATAAAAATAAATAAATAAATAAACAAACAAACAAGACTCTAAAATACTACAGCCTCTAGATACAGGAATCAAAATGCAGTGAACTGAACATCACATTCACCCCAAGTTACCGGATTCCAAGTAGCAGTAGAAAATTAATTTGAGGGATTCATTCAGGGGTTCAGAATAGCAAACCAACTTTGATAAATGTCAACACCACAAAACAACTTCTCTCTCAAACTTAGATTAGCTGTACGAGTCGAAGCATTTCATTTGAAAATTTAATTTTGCATGTGATTAATCTATCATCTGGTCTGGTTGCCTGTGGTATATTTTTATAATTATGAATTGAGCGAAGAATAAAGATAATTCAGATAATCTTATTGGCTAAAGCACAACGCATTAACTCAGTTTATAATAGCAATAATGACCTCAGCCCAGGACATTTCCAGGCAATTAATGACTGGCTGAAGTTAATGACCCGAATTTTAGCCAAGGACCATCAACTCCTTCTAGCTGGTTATTAATCCTCAGAAAATGCCCTGTGCTTCAAGCACACTCAGACCCATTCAGAGTTTGACAGCAACCCAACTTTATCTTTCAAATAAGTTTGTTGTTTTACTCTTTTTCCTTTTTCCCTTCAGTGTGGGCTAAAATGATGTTGAACATCAAATTAATTTATTCATGGATTATGAACTGACATGAATAGCATACAAGCATTATACATCAATACATACAATGATTACGATAATGTTTTAATGCTGACGATATGATATGGACCCAAAGTATGGAATGCAATTTCCCACCCAGCTCTAGACCTGTTTCAGAATCAGCTTTTCTCGATAGAGCCTATGATAAAACCCATGTTTTCATCTTCTTAGTTCATTTCTCTCTCTGAAAACCAGATTTACTCCGCAATGTACAACACACAGATCTTCTTTCTACCTAATAAGCCATCCTGTTGACATTAAACCTTTCCCTTGAGCTACTAGAAGACACAACAGAGAGAAACAGGTGGCTGACAAGCAAACTCAAGTGACACCATTGCAATGCCTTCAGCTATTTAAAGTTATTCTAGACTGCATCACATATAATGTTTTCCATCTTACAGGAGATATATGAAACTGCTAACTTGAACCAACAGCATAAAAATGTAGATTTTTTTCATAAGCAGTTCAAGCAGAGATAGGGGATACAGTCAGTGTGCAACCATGTCTCCAGGAGGCCTCCAGGATTTTGCTTTCACTGAGAGCCAAGGACTTCAGGAAACAGTACAATATCTCATGGAGCTTGACCTCCACCAAACATTTTTCTTTCCCTCCCTTTTGATTCCTTATTATTTCAGTTCATCATTGGAAAGACAGGACTTGGAATTGACATTGTGTTAAGTTAAAGTAGCTTGTACACCAAAGGTCTCAGGCAGAAAGCAGGAACTTGGGCTACCTAAGGCAGTTAGCCAAGATGTCTCATTCAAAGATCGCAGGCATCAAAAATCTTTTAGCTGACCTCACTGCCTTTATCATCACTTTGAAAAGACAAGCCCTTTTTTAAAAATGTGTAGGACATACAAATGGGCAAATCATTTTCATCATTACTTACATTAAGAACTAATGTCCACACAGGCCGTGTGCAGGTTATGCTGAGATATGATGAATAAAAGAAAGCAGTGCACACATCAGCAGCTAAACTGAAGCTTCCCAGAGGGGATTTCTCAACAGTTGATGAGAGATGCTGTGCCAAAGAATTAAGTCTGTTCATCAAAGATGATTGATGATCAGAACAGTCAAAATAATATTAATGATGACAAATAACAATTCACTCTTATACAGGAAAATATTGCATTCAGGTTTTTCAACCAGGAAAATGAGTATCATTAAAGCCATTATTTCTGCTGTCAAAATGTAGACTCAGAATAACTAAAAAATTGTCAAAAGAACTCTTATATGTTGAGGGGATGATGTCTGATGAAGCCAGAAAGAATTTAAAAGTTCAGAATATAGGAAATTTCCCATACCTAAGAGGCCACGTGCAGCTATGGGATGAGGGGAATACTAAAGATCATGAAGTCAGAACTGAGCAGCAGGTCTCAACCTGAGGCGTGAATGAGCCTGTCACAGGAGTGGCCTAAGTCCATCGAAAACACAGATATTCACATTAAGATTCACAACAATAACAAAACTATAGTTATAAAGTAGCAATGAAGGTAATTTTATGATTAGGAGCACTATCACATGAGAAACTGTATTAAAGGGTTGCAACATTAGGAAGATTAAGAACCACTGGATTAAAGGATGGACTACCTCATTCTGCTAAGGCAGATTTGATGTACTAGGACGGTACATTTTAATATCATCAAGATAATGCAAATCAATACTAAATCTTGGGGATACTTAGTAAAATACATAGACTAAATATAAAATTAGCATTTGAGGGTTAAAGGCTGTAATTTTTATATTAAATAGAGCAGGCAAATGACAGTCAAAATCTTTAATAATATTAGAAGTACAGAAATCGGAAGGATCTACTCTCTGCAGATAAGCTATGAGCAGATGCTAGGGTGATGGGATGCTTGAGTAAGTTGCGTGATGCCATGGTTTCAATCACCAATCTCATGAAAACAAAGATAGGAGAACGCTGATTTTAAACCAGACTTTCTGTGTTGAGTCATATTAAGTAGAGCAAAGGAGTGAATTGGCCTATTAGTTAACATAAAGCCTGTATGCTTTGAATTGAGTCCATTAATATGCTTTTCACCTAGTGAGTGAAATTTATTCTTTGAGAAATTCATAACTGTATACAATGTAACCTGGCCATAGCTGATATACACATCCAACTCCTCCAGGTTCTTTCCAACCTATCTTTCTTCCAACTTAAAGTGCTCTAAATCAAGAAAAGAAAAAAGAAAAAAAAAAAAAAGAAGAAAAGGAAAAAGAGAGCAAACAGCCAACCAACCAAGCAACCAAAACAAACCAGCTAAAATAATTTAGTGCTACCTAGTGGTGCCATTATCAATGGAATATGGGCAACTTAACAGGGACTATACATAAGACAGTAATGCCAACTGCCAACCCCTCCTCAGCTCCACAGCTGCTATGAGAGTCTAGAACATGAAACTATTAATATGGGATTCAAAAGGTCTTCACTAATCTCAGATTTCCAGTCCTCAGAATGGTGAGAGAAGCATTTCTGCTGTTAACGGAGCAAAGCATACACGATGTTTTGTGGAGTAGTCCAAATTAAGAAGCTTAACATCGAGGGGGGCCAAGATGGCGGCACCAGGAGAACACCATGTCTGAGAAGCTGGACAACACACTCCGTGCAGCGACCAGGAGACTGAACTCTGGGCCCTAAAACAACAGCGATCGATTGTGTTTCCCAGGTGAGGGGAGGCTCCCACGGCGTGGGAAGCGGTCGGGTCCACTCTCGGCTGCCCAGCCAGAACCCGGAAGAGAACCCGGCTAACGTGGGCTTTGGGTCTCCGGGCTGGTGCCACAAGCCTGCTTGTCCCGATCAGTTTCCCAGGCTGATTGGTGGGCACAAGGGTGCCTGAGGCTGCGAGTCCCAGTCGCACAAAAACCCCACGGGGAAGCAAAGTTGCCAGACTGGTCACGGGTCACCCAGTCTTTCCCTGGAAGGTCTCTCCGACCACGGGTACCTGCCTCCATCACAATTGAGCTCCCACTGGGTACGGATTGCAGCTGCGCGCCCAGCTCAAAATCCCTACTCCCTCTTCGGAGGAGGCAGGAGGCGGCCAGCTGAATCTGCCACAGACCACATTGTCTGTACCCCAACACGAGATCGGGGCTGAGAAAACTCAATCCTTTTGGGCACTCCCCCAAACGCCGCCATCACCCTGCTACCGCCATCACCCTGCCGCAGTGGAGCAGAAGGATCAAGAGGCGCACAGCAGCTTCACAGTGCCGAACTCCAGTGCTGCCGGCTGCTCCTAGCAAACAAACTACAGCTCGGGATCTGGGACTGTGGTCATGCTACATGTCCTGAGATTATCCTGGGTCCAGCGCAATAAGGTTTAGCAGCAAGTTCTATCACCAGCGGCCCCCCCCCCCGCCCCTGGCAGAGAAACGCCGCCAGCTCAGGGCTCAGGATCCCACTGAGAAGCCCCAACCCCTGCTGGCACTCCCCTGAGAGCACCTCCATAAGCTCACCCTAGCAGAGGAGAAGGTCAGAGGGGAAGGACAGAAAGGCAGCCTGCCAAGGACACAGCACCCTCTCTCCAGCGGCCCCTAGCAGAGAAACCCAAGCTCTGGATCTGAGGACACTCAACCCTACCCAGTATTCTCTTGGGATCAGCAAACATATATTCTACCGCTAGGCTGCTTCTGGCAGAGAGATCTGGGCCCGGGATCTGGAATTGAGTACACTCATCCTAACTCTTTCCCGAGCCACCCAGGGACCAGTCAACATAACCCCTCCTGGCAGAGGGAAAGGACAAAGAGGCAGCACACAGGAAAGGTGGACACCGAGTCCTGCGGCCACAGTGTCACAGAGCTGACTGTTAGCCTACTCATGCACTTCCGAAAGCAGGACCAAAACAGAGAGTAGTGAGCAAGGGGAACTGCTGTGCATTCCAACTGGTCCTGCAAGAGAGTGAGTGAGCCTTCTAGGGAGAGATTGCCCCAGACCCAGGGAATCTCCACAGAAGCAACCAGACGAGATCCCTGCTACCCACACCCCTAGTGTGGGCATCATAGGGATTCTTGGGATAGCGACCCCAACATTGAAGCTTCTGCCTTGCGGGTCCACCAGGGTAATCCAGGCAAACAATCCCTGGATCTCAGTCAGAACTGTGTAATAGTGGCTTGCAGGCCACTGCAATAGTCAGAGAATCCGCGCATGCACACTGCGCCCGCTAAAAGCACACGCGAATAGCGCCAGCGTCACATTCCTTACTTAGGCAAAACTGAAAACACAGTGCACACTCCCAAAGCAGTGAACCTCTCTCATCTTCCTGAAAAAACAGTCCAAAAAACAGAAAGAGAGGATCATAGCCCAAACTACAATCTCGAGGAACAACCAGTGAGGATTATAAATAACCAGATGGCTAGAGGCAGATGTAAGAACACTCCCAACATAAATCAGGACATAATGACCTCACCAGCAACACCACAAAAAAATGGACACTTCAATTCACTAGATATACAAGAAAGCGTCCTCAAAACTATGTTTCTCCAGCTATTAGAGGCCCATAAAGATGAAATGAACAAAGCCCTCAGAGAAATAACCAAAGAAATCGAGACTAACCAAGAGGAAACAAATCGTGCTCTCAGAGAAATGACCACGAAAATTGAGGCAAACAGAGAAGAAATGCACAAAGCTCTCAAAGAAATGTCCACACAAATGAAGGCAAATAAAGAAGAAATAAACAAAGCTCTCATAGAAATACAGACAATTATACCCAAAGAAGTAGAGGCACAATTAGTGATACATAGAGAGGAAACGGACAAAAAAATAGAAGCTATCATTGAAAAGCAGGAGTCCACATTCAAACAGAAGAAGGAAATGGTGCAAGACATGAAAACAGAATTAGAATCAATAAAGAAAACACAAATAGAGAAAAACCAGGAGCTGGAGAACATAGAGAAAAGATCAGGAACTACAAAGGTAAGCATCACCAACAGAATACAAGAGATGGAAGAAAGAATCTCAGGAGCCGAAGATACACTTGCGGAAATTGACATGTCTCTCAAGGAAAAAATAAAATCAGAAAAGTTCCAAACACAAAACATCCAAGAAATCAAGGACACCATGAAAAGACAAAACCTAAGAATAATAGGAGTAGAAGAAAAAGAAGACATCAGGCTCAAAGGTCCGGAAAATATTTTCAAGAAAATTATAGAAGAAAACTTTCCCAACTTAAAGAAGGAGATGGCCATAAACATACAAGAGGCTTACAGAACACCAAGTAGACTAGACCAGAAAAGAAATTCTTCACGTCACATCATAGTCAAAACACTGAACCTACAGAACAAAGAAAAAATTCTAAAAGCAGCAAGGGAAAAAGGCCAAGTAACATATGAAGGTAGACCTATCAGAATCACACCAGATTTCTCAACAGAAACTATGAAAGCCAGAAGGGCCTGGACAGAAATCATACAGTCCTTATGGGACCACAGATTCCAACCCAGACTACTATACCCAGCAAAACTTTCAATCAACATAGACGGAGAATTCAAGATATTCCAAGACAAAACCAAATTTAAACAATATCTACATAGTAACTCAGCTCTACAGAAGTTACTAGAAGGAAAACTCCAAACCAAAGAAAACAACTACATTGAAGGAAACAGAGGAAATAGATAACTACACAACAAAAAACACAAAAGAAGACAACCAATGAAACTCAGTGACACCACCAACACCACATCTAAAGTAAGTAACAATTGTTGGTCACTAGTTTCTATCAACATCAACGGACTCAACTCCCCAATTAAAAGACACAGACTAACAGAATGGTTGCAGAAACAGGATCCATCATTTTGTTGCATCCAAGAAACACACCTATGCAACAAAGATAAACACTACCTCAGAGTAAAGGGTTGGAAAAATGTCTTTCAAGCAAATGGTCCCAGAAAACAAGCGGGAGTAGCCATCCTAATATCTAATAAAATAGACTTTCAACCCAAGTTAATCAAAAAAGATAAGGACGGCCACTATATTCTCATCAAAGGAAAAATCCACCAAGAGGACATCACAATTTTGAATATCTATGCCCCAAATACAAGAGCACCTACATTCGTAAATGAAACAATATTAAAGCTTAAATCACACATTGATCCTAAAACCCTAATAGTGGGAGACTTCAACACTCCACTCTCACCAAAGGACAGATCAACTAGACAGAAAACAAATAGGGAAATAAAAACACTTACAGAGACCCTAAATCAAATGGACCTAATAGACGTCTACACATCTTTTCATCCAAACTCAAAAGAGTATACCTTCTTTTCAGCACCACATGGAACCTTCTCCAAAATAGGCCATATACTTGGTCATAAAGCAAGCCTCAACAGATACAAAAAGATTGAAATAATCCCTTGTATTCTATCGGGCCACCATGGACTTAAGCTGGACCTCAACAACAACAGAAATAACAAACAGCCTACACGCACATGGAAACTGAACAACTTGTTACTCAAGGACAGCTGGGTTAAGGAAGAAATAAAGAAAGAAATTAAAGACTTCCTAGAATTCAATGAAAATGAAGGCACAACATACCCAAATTTATGGGACACATTGAAAGCAGTGCTCAGGGGAAAATTTATAGCACTAAGTGCCTGCAAGAAGAAATTCGTAACATCTCATACAAACAACTTAATGGCACAACTGAAAAACCTAGAAAAAAAGAAGCAGATACACCCAAGAGGAGCAGAAGGCTGGAAATAATCAAACTCAGGGCTGAAATCAATCAATTAGAAACAAATAAAACTATTCAAAGAATCAATGAAACAAAAAGCTGGTTCTTTGAGAAAATCAACAAGATACACAAACCGTTAGCCAAACTAACTAAAAAGCAGAGAGAATCTATCCAAATCAACAAAATCAGAGATGAAAAGGGTGACATAACTACAGACACAGAGGAAATTCAAACAATCATCAGGTCATACTACAAAAGCCTATATGCCACAAAATTTGAAAACCTAAATAAAATGGACAATTTTCTTGATAGATTCCATCTTCCAACATTAAGTCAAGATCAGGTGGAAAGACTGAACAGCCCTATATCCCCCAAGGAAATTGAAGCAGTCATTCACAGTCTCCCCTCCAAAAAAAGCCCTGGGCCAGATGGTTTCAGCGCGGAATTCTACCAGACCTTCAAAGAAGTGCTCACACCAATTCTCCTCAAACTATTCCACAAAATAGAAACAGAAGGTACATTAACAAACTCATTCTACGAAGCAACAGTCACCCTGATACCTAAACCACACAAAGACCCAACAAAAAAAGAGAACTTCAGACCTATCTCTCTTATGAACATTGACGCAAAAATACTCAATAAAATACTTGCAAACCAAATCCAAGAACACATCAAAGATATCATTCACCACGACCAAGTAGGCTTCATCCCAGGCATGCAAGGGTGGTTCAATATACGGAAATCCATCAATGTAATCCACCACATAAACAAACTGAAGGAGAAAAACCACATGATCATCTCCTTAGATGTTGAAAAAGCATTTGACAAAGTCCAACACCCATTCATGTTTAAAGTCTTGGAGAGATCAGGAATACAAGGCACATATCTAAACATAGTAAAGGCAATATACAGCAAGCCTATAGCCAACATCAAACTCAATGAAGAGAAACTTAAATCAATTCCACTGAAATCAGGGACAAGACAAGGCTGCCCACTCTCTCCATACCTCTTCAACATAGTACTTGAAGTCCTAACCAGAGCAATAAGACAACTAAAGGAGATCAAGGGGATACAAATCGGAAAGGAAGAGGTCAAAGTGTCACTATTCGCAGATGATATGATAGTATATATGAGCAACCCCAAGAATTCAACCAGAGAACTCCTCCAGTTGATAAACACCTTTAGCAAAGTGGCAGGATACAAAATCAACTCAAAAAAATCAGAAGCCCTCCTGTATACCAAAGACAAAATGGCCGAGAAAGAAATTAGGGAAACAACACCCTTCACAATAGCCACTAACGACATAAAGTACCTTGGGGTGACACTAACCAAGCAAGTGAAAGACCTGTTTGAGGAAAAACTTCAAGTCTCTGAAGAAAGAAATTGAAGAAGATCTCCGAAGATGGAAAGATCTCCCGTGCTCATGGATTGGTAGGATTAACATTGTGAAAATGGCCATCCTGCCAAAAGCAATCTACAGATTCAATGCAATTCCCATCAAAATACCAACTCAATTCTTTACAGACCTTGAAAAAATGATTCTCAGCTCCATAGGACCAAATAGGATAGGAGCTCCACAAGGACCAAATATATCTGGGCACAGGGTCTTTTCTGAGACTGACATGCAACCAAGGACCATGTATGAATGTAACCTAGAACCTCTGCTCAGATGTAGCCTGTGGTAGCTCAGTAACCAATTGGTTTCCCATAGTGAGGGGAACAAGGACTATTTCTAACAGGAACTCAATGACTGGCTCTTTGGCCTCCCCACCCCCCAAGGGAGGAGCATTCCTGTTAGGCCACAGAAGAGAGCTTTGCAGCCAGTCCTGAAGATACCTGATAAAACAGGATCAGATGAATGGGGAGGAGGTCCCCCCTATCAGTGGACTTGGCAAGGGGCACGGTGGAGAGGAGGGAGGGAGGGAGGAAGGGACTGGGAGGGAATGAGGGATCGGGACATGGCTGGGATACAGAGTTAATAAAATGTAGCTGATAAGAAAAAAATTTAAAAAAAGAGGAAAAAAAAAGAAGCTTAACATCTTTCTGACATGTATTGCTATAAACCAAGAAGATAACACATGCCATTGCAACACGTGGAAAAGAAGTTACACCAATGTCCACAGTGAAAAGCATGTTTGAAAAAGCTTTTTGGAGTAGAAATAATAATAAAAGAATAAAAAGTCATGAATTTTGCAGGGTGTAGGGAGAGTTGTCAATAATTTAAATACAGTACACAAGTGTAAAAAAATCTTAGAAAAATAATAGAAGCTAAGTGTGTAAAACCTCTCTAATAAAATCTTTCTTTTGAAAACAAAATACATTTGCACAGTAGAACATTATCACATCATTAGGAAAAGAATAAAATGATACACATCATTTACAACAATATGGATGCAACTAACTGTTGTTGTATGAAATGAAATTTGTGGGAAAAAGAAAACAAGTACCATGCAATATCTGTTGTGTGCAAAATCGAACAATGTTTACATCGTAGTCATTGAGAATAGAAGAATGACTAGGAGAGGAGCGAGAAGCTAGAGGCATGGATGAGCAAATGTTGCCCAATGGCCACCAAATCATGATGAGGTAGAAGAAATAAATTCTCATGTACTATTACTCAAGGGAGGTGACCATTGTCACTGTCAGTTTATACTTTTTAAAATAGGTACAGAAAAAATGGTCAGAGTCAAGTGTGGAACAGGGGAATATGTGTGGGTATGTGAACTTGATGAGAAACAGGCAAAACTAAAAATAAAAGTAATATCAGTATTCATAATGATAACTAATGGTAGTGCACAGTGCTGTATACTTTTTAAAAATAAAATTACAGACTTTAAATTCTTTTGCTACAAAGAAATGAATGATTAGGGGTAGAGATTTGTTTACTCTGGTTTTAAAAGCTCAAACTGTATATGTGTGTCAAATCAGATCATATTCCATAAATTTGTACAGAATTCACTTCAACAAGCAATAAATTTTTATAACTTTTATTTAAACTAGGCATGAAAGAAATCAGGTGATTAAATATTATTCTCAGTTGAGCCACTCTTCCACAGCAGACCCATTGCTTAGCCTTGGCTCTCTGCATCTGGCTCCATCAGATGCCTGAGAAAGCCTCTCAGAAGACGGTTAGGCTAGCCTCCTGTCTGCAAGCACAGCAGAGAGTCATTAATAGTGACAGCTATTGGCCCTCACCCGTGGGGTGGGTCCAAACCTGGGCCAGTCGCTGGTTTACCATTCTCTCAATCTCTATTCCATCTTTGCCCCTATGCTTCTTGTAAACAAGACACATCTGGGGTTAAAGATTTTCTGTGTGGGTTGGTAACTCCTTCCTCTCACTGAGAGTCCCACCTGGCTACAGGAGGTGCCAACTTTATCCTCCTAACACCTTTTGCTTTGAAACTCAGCTAGGGCCACCCTCATAGACTCCCAGGAGCCTTCCCTGTCCCAGAGATGTCTTCACCTCTGACCTCTGTTCTCTCTTCCAGTTCTTCTCATCTGCCCTCCTCCTCTCTCTGCCCACCTGATTCCCACTCCCCACCTCATCTCCTATCCAGTGTCCTCCCTCTATATACTTCAGATATCTATTGTATTTCCTGTTCTCAGTGAAATTAAAGCATCTTCCTTTGGGATCTCCTTGACTTGTTAGGGTCTAGAATACCACAAGAAGCCCTACAAAGTAATCTAACCTGGGCTCGTGAGGGTTCACAGAGACTGAACTACTAGCCAAAGAGCTTGCATGGACAGAACCTAGACCCCCTATACATATGTAGCAAATGAGCAGCTTGATCATCATGGGCGTCCCCTAATAATAGGATCAGGGGTTGTCTCTGAATCTGCTACCTACTTCTGGACCACTCTGCCCTAGCTGGAATGCCTTGCCTTTCCCTGGTGGGAGAAGATGTGCTTAGTCCTGCAGTGACTTGAGATACCAGAGTGGTTTGGTACCAACTGGGGGCCTTCCCTTCTCTGGAAGGAATGAGAGGGTGGAGAATGGGAGGAGGAAGGTGTGGAGGGGGGACTGGGAGGAGAAGAGGGAGGGGGCTGGGATCTCAATGTAAAGTGCTTAAATATATAAATAAATAAATAAATAAATAAATAAATAGATAGATAGATAAATAAAGAAATAAAAACATACATACATACATAGAGATCAGTGGGGGACACACAAACACTGGGTGTATATCTCTCCAGCTTTGGCTGAATATTGAAAGACTCTGTCTTCCTATGTTTTTTGACTAAGGGGTTTCTAAAATGTGTTCATTTTGTGGACTACATTTAATTTCTACTTAGATTAAACACTGGGCACTAAGTGATTCCCCCGTCTTCCCAGCAGTGATTCTATGTACTGATGGTAATGAGCTTGCCTAGTGAAGTTGTTTCACATTTGAAAAGCAGAGTCAAGAAACATGAATTACAAAATTGCTTGTCAAAAAAATTACTCTTTTGCTCTTTTCAAAGCTAAGCATTTCTGGAATCTTGATGAAAACTGCCTCACTTTAGGCTCAGTTTAACATGACACTAATATGTCTTTCCTGAAATGGGCCCACTTTAAAGATATGGTCTAACTTTCTTTCAAAAGAGTTCTGACCAGAAACTAGCCATGAAATACGGGTAGGGAATTCTCAGCTTTAAAATGGGTTTTACTCCAGAAAAACATAAAAGTTCTTGTTTCAGCTGACTGATTATACAAAGTGATTATAATGCTGAAATGTTGGACAAAGTGATGCAGCTATTAATATAGTTGAAATGTTACCTAGTATTTACATCCTGAGGCCAGGTGCAACCGTGCAGAAAGGAAGAGGGAAGGATGGTTGAGAAGAGCTTTCCTTACTTATGGCTAAGTCAAGGAGCACTTCAAAAACTTAAAAAAGGAAGTTCATGTTTTTAGTTATTTGAAAGAGACACATCATGTCTTTGGTGCCCTACCGCTTTGTTATGTAGTTCCCTTGGCACATAGTTCTGTGCTCCACTGATCAGGCTGTTGGCAAGGCTCAAAGCTGTGAAGGAAAAGTACATTCCAAGTCTCTCTACTTCCCTTATACGTGGCGACCTTTCTCCTGTACATTCACATCATCTTTTGTCTGAGCCTGAGGGTTTCCAAATACCCTCTTTCTTTTAAGAACTCCAACCACACTAGGTTAAAGACTACAAGAATGACCTCATTTTTAAAACATAAACTATTTTTACACAGGGCTACATAAGACCATTTTCATGAATGTATAAATTTCAACCACATTTTCCCACGCCCCTCAATCCTCACCCCATCCCCAGCTATTTGTCCCCTTTGTTCTCCAGACAATTTTGCTTTTGTTTTCATCTCACCAGCTCCTAGAATGACCTCATGTTTTAACTTGATTACTCCTCCAAAGAATCTTTCTCTGAATATGGCCATGTTCTGTTACTGCAGTCAAGAACTCAACACATGGATTTACAGACAGTAGGGGCACAATCCAGTCCATAGCAATGGCCCTTTAAGAAAGACTCAGTTGACCCTGGGATAGAAGAAAGAGGATGAATACAGCTGTTACAAGTCTCAGATTCTAGACTTAAGTCTGCTCCAATGAATGAGCCTCCCAAACCCTTGCATACTCTTTTGGGATGGAATACTGTACAGGAAAGCAATCCTTTTGGTCTACTGCACAAGAAAGCAACATGAAGAATGTATGTGCATTCAATTCTGGAGCTTTGTCTATTTGAATCTTGGCTTGCCCTTATTGGGACATACAATAGTACTATCTTCATGGCTAGGGAGAAGGTCCGCCTATGAGCACATGTTTATTCATTGGTTCTGAATCATGCTACTAAGTGTATATTGACCAATATTTTCCCTTCAGCTGTTTTTCCCTTACACCTTCTTCTCATGTCTCCCACGTGCCTACCTGGATTGAAAAGCACTTTGTATTAACTTGGGTACCTTATGTGATATCTGTGGCCTTCATAATCTACTACTGGATAGCATTGATATAGACTTCCAACTTCTATCAGAAAAACATTCTAGAATGAACCTCTTCCCAATGCCTGAATCTATCTCTACTAGGTCTCTATTTTCATCCTGGCTTTTCACTTCTCATTTTTCAAACAAGAAGTTAAAAAATCTTATTTTCCCCACTGATAATAAGTTACATATGTCAGATCGTTTTCATTCAAAGAGCACAGCTTTGTAAGTCTCCTATCTATGTTAGACTTCTAATTCATGTTAAATAAGAGGTCTCGAAACTACTGTCAGCTGGATTCAGTAAGCAGAGAAGGCCATGATCAAGACAAAAGTTGATTATCCGGCAAAGGGACATCTCAGAAAAAATGGCAGCACTAGTTCCCTTGAAGAATCAAAAGTGTACCTTTGTTCTGCTTTTAAAAGGCCTTTGACTCCAGTCACATGACTCTCTCATCTCCCAATGGTCACAAACGATCACACTAAGCTTTATGATTAGGCATACCAATTTCGGAAATACAAAAACACTCAGAGGAGAGCAGGAGGAATATGACTCACTGGTTTCACAAGACAAGATTCGCTGTCAGTCTGTCCAACCCCTGGATAATTGGTTTCTTCATATTTTGTAGTTTTCCACTCAACTAACATTGAAAGAGTTTAGAGAAAATGGTTGATGAATTCCAGAAGAAATAGTTTGATTTAAATGCCAATCAAAGTGATAAGTACAATTAAGAAAAAGCCTCTCTGAGCTAGAGATTTGCAGAGAAGAGTGCTGACTGACCTGATTCCCAAGATCCACATCAGTAAAATCACAATTGCCTATAATTCCAGATCAAAAGCATCCAACACTCATCCTCTTCTGGCCTCAAGAGGGCACCTGCACTCAGGTGCACATATCTACACACATACACATAGTACACATTTTAAAATAAATATTTTAAAAGAAAATAAAGGAAAGAAAGGAAAAAACTCTCAAAAGAACAAAGCTTATCTGGCCTTAAAGTAGCAAACTATGAGATTTGGGTGAGTATGTCTGTGGCAGATAGTTCCACTGAGCAGAGCCATACTGGAATTTGGAAAATAAGGTTCTATTAATCTTACATATTGATAAATTGTGAAATGATTCCAGTCTCTCCAGGAGGTCTCTCTCTCTCTCTCTGCCTCTCTCCCTCTTTCCTCCTCCTTTCCTCTCTCCTTCCCTCCCTCCTTCTGTCTCTACCTTGACCTTTGCAAATGATTAAGTCATAGAGCATAGCAAAGTCAATTTATTAAAATACATATGTTTCATTGTTGATATAGGAAAAGATGATCTATGCACTAACCAAATGTGACTTATTTATGCCATTTCACCACTTTCTAGGTGGAGACTGCATGTCAACAGATCCTGAAATCCTCAGCAGAAAAATCGACAAGATTGTAACATTGTCCGTCCCTGCTTCCACTTGCCTTTGACACATTATCAGTACAGTCACATTAATTTAGCTTTATTAGTAATATAAGACACTCAAATAGGACCTTCTTCAGCTAAATTTCACATCAATTGAAAGAAAATATTTAAATTAAAAAAAACTAGTTTCTTTGACTTCTAGATTAATTCTAGCCAATTCATTAAGTTTTAACTTGGCACTGCATCTGTGTTTTCTTGAATTGAAATTTATGAAAGAGATTTAGCCGAAGACAAGCATGAAATTAAAAAGTGTAAAATGAGCTGAGGTCTCTACTCTGTCATTTGAAAAAAAAAACATAGGATGTCTCCAATTATCCAATAGAATAAAATTAATAAAAATTGTATATAATTTTCATATTAGATTTTATTCCAGTAAAACAACATTATTACATCAGATTATAAATCACATGAATAGGTTATGGCAACTCAAAGAAAAAATTTCATACTGTTGGTAATTGTGTAGCTTCCCATATGCCAGAATGTGTAAGGAGTATATGCTACTTGTATCATTAAATTCTTATTATATTATAATGTACTAATCTAATTTCCCTAAGTGCTTCATTATTTTTCATTTCAACTGTCAGCTGCACATATATTTTATGTTGTTAGCGAATTAAGTAGAGGCATTCTAGATAGATTGATATTCCAGAATCTCTCTGTGATTTAAACACACTGATTAGAGCATAAAATAAAATGAGGAAAAATGTCCTATTTCCTGCAAGTCACACCCAGTAGCTTATAATGAAGGCAATATGTATTGTGCCCAGAAATATATTGTAGGCAAACAACTGGTGTGATAAATAATATCATTTCAAGTGAGTGTGGTTGCTTACTGGAGTCTGAATCTCTCCAATGCCAATGAAATTTGAGCTTTTCAAAATATTTGTGGCTAAGTAAAATAGAAGTGGTGAAATTCCTGTGGTTACATTGCATTGCAAAGTGGCCAAAACAAGGTAGTACGAGCCCAATCACTTAATAACTAACTGATACCAGTGGTATCTTCTGGTATCTTCTTGGTAGGCTAGAGATGACTAGCGCACAGTGGTGGAACAGGGACGCCTAACAGTTAGGCCGTGGCAAGAAATCATATCAAAATTCAGTCACTAAAAATTAAAATAACCACTTTTATTGCTTCATAATTCCAGATACAAGAAATACTGGTTAAGTCACTGATCTTGTCAAAACATTTAGGTATCACAATCAGATGCAAGCTTACATGGCCTTGGTGATGTGTCTCAAGACCCGGTTAGCTCACAGGAGGTGTTGTAAGCAGTCAAGCAAAGCACTTAAGGCCTGTGTGGCCAAGATATGTCATTGCAATACTATTGACATCACTGAATTATTTTGGTTAAACAAGTCTTCACTTAAGGTAGGAGTCGACTCAACACCAGACAGGAAAGGATGGAAGGTCATAGATAAGGATACAGTATTATAGCCATTACTACAATCAGTGTCTCATACAAATGGTGACTTATTAAAGCGATAGTTTGGACAGAAATCAAGAAAATCCACTAACACTATTGTTACGAGGATTAGACCACAGGTTTTCCAGCCAGGGAGTAAGGGAAGCTAGAACGATGCTTTGGAAGTCTCTGTTTGCCACCTCCCAGAGTTACCTAAATATCCAGTAGGCAAATAAAAACCATGTATTATTTTTATTGAAAGCTGTGTCAGGCCTGATAATCTGTTGCATGCGGGTGCAGGAGAAGCATTGGTGAGAACTGATGAGTAGGGATTTCTGACCTGTCTGTAATCAAGGCATCCAGGCAAATCACCAGACCTGGCTATTGATCCTTGCAAATATGCACCTTAATACACTTAGGTTTCTACTCTTTTGGATAAACTAACACACACACACACACACACACACACACACACACACACACACACACAATCTTTATGACTTCATAGTAACGTCACCAACAGCAACATGAACTTGGTGCTGTAGAATGATGTTTTTCTTCATTCTAATCCACATTTATAATTTAGTAAAGAGAGAAAGAGAGAGAGATAAAATTGTGAAACTCCTTATATTAAAGTTAATCAGTCCCAGCTTATAAATCAAATAAAATCAGCTGTGAGATTTTAAGAAAGACTTCAATAGCAATACCTTACTCTCTTTTTCCTCTTATCAGAAGAAGACGATGACAGAATAAAACAGAATTTAGAGTGCCTTCTAGCCCCCAGTTCAGACTTACTGATGACCTCTCCCTGTCATTTCTTCCACATAGCTCAATTACCACTTTGATTCCCTCCATCTCCTCACTGGCTTCCACTGGCAATAGCCCACTGTGGTCTGGCTTCAGTCCCTAATAACATAAAAATTGTACTAAGACCACAGGTGACTTCCATGCTGTTAACCCCAGCAGAAACCTTTCCATTTTTCACGAGTGTGCTGGATGTAAATGGCTGACACATTGAAGCATTTGGTCCTTTGTCAGAACACCTACCCTTCACTGTTAGTATTCTATTATCCCTGGCTTACCCCACCTGCATTCCTGGCTCTTCTCAGTTCACACTCTAGCCTCTTTATCACCATGCCCTCAGCTTCATGAGCTTGGCACATCCCAATGTCAGCTACATATTCATGTTTCTGTCATCTAGTTTTAATCCACACTAGTCTATTTTGTTACATTTCATTTTTGTTTGAAGAAATTTTTACTAAAATTTTCAATTAAGATATAATCTTATCATTTCTGGCCTTCCCTTTTCTCCCTAAAATTTTTCCCATGTTTCCTCCTCCTTCTCAAAATCATGGCATCCTTTTCTTTGTTATTCTCTCTTTTCTCTCTCTCTCTCACACACAGCACACCTAAATATATAAATACAATCTGACCAGTTGATCTAGTGTTGCTTCTATGCATATGCTTTCCTGGTTGGTCACTTAGGATTGGATAAACAAGTAGGTGGATCATCCATAAGGAAGACTGTTTCTCCTGCTCACAGCATCCTGAATTGCCTGTAGCTCTGTGTCTATGGGTGGGGTGCCTTGAGCTTTCCCCCTCTATATTAACATGTTTGCTGGTGCTGCATTTCTTCAGGTCCTATTTATGCAGCTGTATTGTAATACTATCATGGGTGAAGCCTCCCTGTCAATCTAGGAGACACAATCTTCAGGCAGCATAATTCCTAACATTTAAATATTTATCCTTATACCTACAGGTGAGTGTAGCTCTTACCCTCCAACAAAGAAAATTTTGCAACAGATGGGAACAATTAAAGAAAACAACTTTTCAAAGTGCAGATAACAAGAGATCATGAGATTCCCAGCCCCAATTAATTCATTTACAACCAACTCCTGTACCTCAGGCCCAGAGAATGTTGTGGAAGAGTAGTGAAAAGATTGTAAGAGCCAGAATATAAGATGTTATCATTTTCACCCTAAACGTACCCCTAGACCAGTTAACCCAAAAGCTCATTGTTGATCTTTTGTTCCTCTTCATATGAATCCTGGGATCCCCCAAAGTATCCACTGCTGTTCATTGTTCCTTCCTCATCCTGACCTAAGTAGTTCTCTCTCCGTGTGCATTTGTACACATCGTGTGTGTATGTATCTGCTTATTCTTGGAAACATACACCACCTTTGGAAGTAAAAGAGAATACTATAACAATCTCTGTGTACTTTTAAGATAAATGTCATTAAAAGTTGAGAAGGAAGAGATGATAGGTGAAATTATCATGAATGAAAAAAATGGCTACAAGTCTTTTACGAGACATAGTAATCTCAGATTGTTTGAAGCCAATTGTTACCAATTCTTTTATCATCTAATTACCCAAGCCACTAATCTTATACCTTTCCAAGGACCCTGATAAATGCCTCCTTAATATGCCTACTACTTAGGTAGTTTTTGGAACAAAACAACTCAGTGTTTAATCCCCTCTTTTTTTTGACATCTGTTTTCATTTTACAAATATTTTTCAGGGGAAAATTGTGGTACCAAGTGGTAGGGTATACACCATATCACCCAACAAGCCATTTTCACTTGCCATTGAAACCACAAAAATAAAGCCATGCGATGTAGTGCTTTAGAGGTAAGATTCTATGGCTCTAAAGTCGTGTCCCGACTCTTACTACCTCAGCTTACTGGATATATGGGTCTCAGCACATTGCCCAACTTCACACACTTTGTCTCTTTGCTTGTATCTTAGTTTTTGATCCTTTACTTTATATTGGGGATTATAATATAATTCAATCATTTCTCCCCTCACTTTCCTCCCTCTAAAACCTCCCTTACACCACTTTGCTTTCAATTTGTGGCCTCTTTTTCATTAATTATTACATCCTTTCTATTTATATATGAGTATGCATGTGTATGTATATGTGTATATGTATATATATATATATGAATATATATGTGTATATGTATATACATGTATATTTTAAATATAACCTCCTCAGTAAAAACAACTATGTGGGCCAATCTGCAAGCAATATTGGATCCACTCTGTTCTGTGTACTTTTTATGTATAGATTCCAAAGAATAACCAGGCTGTATTAGAATGTAATATCCTGAGATAAGAAGAAACTGGCCAGAACCAGCTAGGCTCTGTATTCCACCTCTCTTCTAGTTAGCGGGTGCCTACTGGTACCAAGCATTACTTGGTGCTCTTAGAGTGTAAAACCCAAGAAAAGATTGCTTTCTGGGGTCTCTCAGCTATGATAAAAGTAGAATATGGGAAAATTGGAGTCAATTTGCTCTGAGCATTTTCCTGAGCCTTGAGGAAATAGCTTGTTCCAAATCCTAGGCTTTCTGTAAATTGCATACGTGAGTGTTCTGTCTTGCCAAACCCACACAAATAGAAACTGGAAAGCCGAAGTTAAGTGCAATAGTTAAGGCTAAATGCTAAAACTTTAGAACTTGCAATGAACAGTACAAAGCAAATGGCTAACAAACCGACTACAACTTGGTGAGCTATGTCATAAGGACATAGAAATAGTGAAGGAAAAGAAGCCAAGTATTTTATGGCTAAAAGGCGAAACAACTGATTTCTCACATGGTACATGATATACATGTCTGTGAAAGAAAATAGTGAGTGCCAGTGAGAAGAGCTATATCAACCTAAATCAAAGCTTGTCTACTAAACAATTATAGACATGCCTATTTTTGTCCCCCAAATTAGTAGAAAATATAGTATTGTTATTATGTTTGGTACAGAAAAATGTACATTGTGGTGGACATTCTCACAACTTGTTGGTGAGACTACTGAAGCAGCTCTTTAAAAAAATTCTTTAATTGCTGAGTAGTATTTCATTGTGTGAATGTACCACAATTTCTTTATACATTCCTTCATTGAGGAACATCTAGGTTGTTTCTGGCTATTACGAATAAAGCTGCTATGAACATGGTTGAGCAAATGTCCTTGTTGTGTACTTGAGCATATTTTGGATATATGCTTAGGAATCCTAAAGCTGGGTCTTGAGATAGCACTATTTCTAATTTTCTGAGAAAGCACCAGATTAATTTCCAAAGTGGTTGTACAAGTTTATATTCCCACCAGCAATGGAGGAGGGTTCCATATCCTCTCCAGCATGTATCGTCACTTGAGTTGTTGATCTTAGCCATTCTGATGGGTATAAGGTGAAACCTCAGGGTTGTTTTGATTTGAATTTTCCTGGTGACTAAGGATGTTGAGCATTTCTTTAAGTGTTTCTCTGCCATTCGATATTCCTCTACAGAAAATTCTGTTTAGCTCTGTACCCCATTTTTTAATTGGATTACTTGATCTGTTGCTTTTTAACTTCTTTAGTTCTTTATATATTCTGGATATTAGCCCTCTGTCAGATATATGGTAAAGATCCTTTCTCAGTCTGTAGGCTGTCATTTAATTTTCTAGAAACTAAAAACAAACTAATATGTTGGATCTTATCGTTACTTTTCTAGAATTTTTTTTATAATGAAATATCTTTTACCATAGTTTAAAGCAGAAATAGTGCAAATAATATAAAAATTCAATGATAAATGACTAATTGATTACATTCCTGATTCTTCCAGAATATTATGCAACAATTAAAATATAATTTGTAAAAAGTATGATCACATACTAAGGTTGTTATAAAATATTAATGAGACATACAGTTTTAAAGTACATATATACTATTAAATCTCAATTTAGTAATATGTAATACTTAAAGTGTAAATAATAATAATATCAGGGAAATGTAGTTTAAAGCATGTAGCTTTGTGGGAATAATATTCTTTTAAAGCATGTAGTATTGTGGGAATAATATTTTTTAAATTTGTTAAATTACTGATTTTATTTATGACTCAGACCCATTCTGGTTTTGTACTTCACAGTAGGAGGCATCTAACCATATTCCATAAAACTGTTCCCTCTGCTTTGATTAGATTTGGGATATTTAATCAATTTATTCCCTTCTGATGCCATATCACATTAGCTGAATCTCAGCTGAGGACTTAGCTATAATATTTCACATTCGTGGATAAAGTATTTTAAGTTTATTTTGGTAATCAGTTAAGCTGGGTGCTTTTACTACACAAGATACCCCAAACGAGAAACATTACTCACTCTTATGTATTCATCTAAAATTGCACCTATTTTTCACTTATGTTCTTTTTTTCTGGCCCCCATTTTCGATTCTCCCTTTGCAGTGTTATGAGACAGTTTTATAAGTTTATTTTTTTTCTGCCCACCAATTTCAGATAAGAAGGAAAAGATGAGGTCTTGTAATTTTCCTTGCAATTACATGTTCTGTGGTTTTTACCAAGTGTGTGCTGAGCCGTTACCAGGAAGTCATTTGATTTCACTCAACAGCATTCACATGACTGTTGTCTACTTTAGGTTTTATTATTTTCAGTTATCATAGTCACCAACCAGAAGAGCTGTCCCTCTCTTCCCATCTCCAACCAACCCCTGGATTTCCCTTCAGATAACACATTCTGTTGTGCGTACCATGCATTCCCACCTGCCTAGTAGAAATTAAAAGTCTCCAGTAATATAAGAAAGTTTACTCATAAACATCACTCATAATTTTTAAAATAGAGGGATGACGTTATCATGATGAGAATAGGCTATGCAGAGCTGCCAGCAAATAGCTCTGAGACCTCCTTGGTATGAAGTTATCAACAACCTGTCTGACCTCAATGCTGATAGTAAGGCCACCTAAGCTTTCAGGCCCTTCTTGCTGAGTCCTTTTATGACTAAGGAGTGGTGAGTCTGATTCAAGATAGCTTTAAGAAAATGCTCCTCTACTTAAAATGCTCAAGTAAAGATACCATTTTCTTAACTTTTCTTTATTCTTTATTCTCCAGATAAATATATATTTATATTTTTAAAACTATACTTGGAATTTTATTTTTTGTAAGGATTCCTTTCATCTGAAGATTCTCCAATGAGGTGGTAGCCAATTTACATAAGAATCACTTGGAACTCTTTTAATGAATTCAGGTCCTTGGTTATGTCTTCTAAAAATTGTTTCTGCAAGTCTATTGGGGATAGGAACTGAGCCCTACGTAAAAACTTGCACTTGCTTCTGAGACAGAGAGACACTCTCCAGCCACATTAAAAAAGGCCGTAGCACCTAGTCATGGCGGGCAAAAAACAAAGGTAGAAGCCCATGTTGTTTAGAGCACTGCTGCGGCCTCTCTGAGCAATAACTCATAGCAATAACCCAAATTTCTCTCTGATGGCTAGATTTCATTGTGCTAAAAGGTTATTTAAAGATCGCTGGGAAGAAAGAACATCACGAACATCACTAGGTTTCTCCACAGCCACCCTGCAGTACAATAACACCCTGTAAGTCAGTATGTGCTCATTGATGCAATAACGGCAGGACTGTTAGTGGGCTCACCAACCATTCTCTTGACTCCACTTGGGGCCTATTTTTCAGGAGGAAATTCATGTCTCATAAATATTATCAAAATCCACGGGTGTGGAAGCCCCAGGGCCTAGGGGAGAACATATTGATATTGCTTTTGTTGGGGTGATATTTTTATGCACTGTGTAAAGGTGTCTGTGTTATTCAAATGCAGATATATGATTACAAGCCTGTAATTTCTATGAAGCACCGCCTGCCTCAGTATTTTGTAAACATTGTTCTCTGTCGCCTTCCACTTGGTTAAATAAAAATCTGAATGGCCAATAGCTGAGGCAAGGGAGAGAGGCAGGACTTCCAGCAGTGACCAGGACTCTGGGAAAAAAAACCTCAGGTGGGTCGAGTTGCCTGCCAGACACAAGCAGGTGCCCCGAGCAGAGACTAAAATGGGCAGGTAACAGGCAACGTAGTGGGACATAGGCCAGGCCAGTATTCATGGGTTTGAATAGCTGAGAATCTACCCAGCTATAGACCAAAGCTTATAATAAATAGGAAAGGCGGCAGTCCCGAAGAAAGTCCCACTTCAGTTTTTCTGAATGAGTATGTTGTCACTGTACTGCTTTCAAACTTGACCAGAGAAGTTTCTCATTGCAGTGGGCAGTGAGTGGTGCAGAGAGGCGTGACTGTTCAACCCGCTGAGAACAAGTGTCTAGGAATGTTCGGCCACGGATGGGTGTCTTTATCCACCTCCAAGCTCAGGGAACACTGTGGAAGAGGAAAAATGATGTCATGACCAGAGGATGCGAAGGAGGGTTTAGAAATGCTGCCCTCGGGACATGACACGGATGTTTCACGCATAAGCTCACAACATCTGTGGCTACTTATGCAACAACTACATGAAAGCAAACCAATGAAAAGCTTCAGCACAGTGGGGCAAGGCCTTGGTCCTAGCTGAGGAGCTCTTGGCAGCGGATGGGTGCTGAGGGAGACGAACTATTTTTCAGGAGTGTGGCTACACATACTCAGTTATGGGCAGCACTAGCTGGACTCAGTGGGAGAAATAAATAGACAATAAATAAAGGTTATTAAAGGAGGATAGGAAGTTGGGAGGGAAATACGATGGGGAATATTTGGGTGGGGAAATTGGAAATGAGGAGTAAGGGTTGTATGTAATTACGATGTATTATATACATTATACAGGTGTACTATGTGTGTGTGTATATATATATATATATATTTTTTTTTTAAATGCTGCTTTTCACTGTTCTCTGGACCACTCCGTAAGCCTCCTCACCTGCTGTTGTAACAGGTTGCACATTTGGAAAGAGTCTGAACAGCAGCCTGCTTCCCAGAGTCTCTGGTAATGGCCTTATTAGACCAGTTTAGTGCAAGTTTTGTATTTCCATATAAGGGTCACTGTATGTTAACAGGAACAGCGCTCCTCCCTAGACAACTCACACTCACTACCTATCAAAGCATTTGCTACATGCTATGGGAGCCTTGCTTTAGCGGGGTTCTCTTTGCTACTGACCCATCTCTCCCCCTTTGCTTCTGAGCTCCTCCTGTGCCAGTATCATAGATCCCAGACGCAATCTGCAACAGCATTCCTAACTTATAAGCAGTTTTTTGAATAGGGACATTTTCATGGCACATTATGACATATAATGAGTAGTTATTTCTAATTTCTTGAATAAATTTAAATTGAGGCTCTTCCACTCCATTTAATTTTAACATCTGCTCATGAACTGCATTTGATTCAGCCTCTTTCTTGCCCCTTGTTTTCTCTCTGTTTTTTTTTTTTCCTACTTTTCCCACTAATCATCAAGCCTACATAAACTCTTGGTGCATTTGCAGATTTTTTCAAATTAGTTCATGGGCTACACAAAGCTCATAATACAGTTTAATATTAATATTTAAGGGATAAGACCCTGTCCTTTAATATTTGGGACCTTCCCAATCTATTACATAATCAAACCAGAGCACAACAACAGCCTGAAAGTCTCCCTTCTCATCAGTCATATGAGAGCAGCCATCTCTCTTGCAACAAAAGGTCTGAACCAAATAATGATAAATTCTGTTTTTAGATATTGAATTTTTTTTCTCTTATATAAAAGTATTTTTCCTTTCCTGTATCGACTGACTGATAGCTTGTAAGGAAGAAAAAGTTCACTGCTTAAGAAAAGAAGTATACTTAGCTCTCCGTACCTTCACAAACACCATGAAAAATGCAATTATCTCTCATAAATACATATTTAGTACAGTTAAACATTCTACAGAAAAATATGCATTGGATCAGCTCACCAATGTAATACTCTGAGCTAATGTACTCAGACAGCCTTAGAAGAAAAATGACTTCTGTGATGAATTTGAAATCAAGTAACAAAAATACATTGCACTTCCAGAGCGTATGGCATCCCACTTAAATGCATCCCCACTTACAAATATTATGAGCACTTAGTGACTGTAAATATGATAAATATAAAGCAAGCAAGAAATGCTTCCCCTTGAAACACGACTGAAAGCAGAGATTACCTCTAATTCATGAGAGGCAGCCCTGAGCAGCCTCAAGAACATGAGTGAGCTGTGGTCCTGTCGGGAGGCTAAGCATCATTTCCCTGCAATTCAAAAGTCTGAATTTGCCCTCTATTCACATCCCTCACCATGTCCCGGAGGAAATTATTTAATCTAGTGATACCTCTATCCTCAGATGTATACAGTGTGCACCAGCAGAGTTTCTATCCCACAGGCTTGTTCAGAGGATTAGGGTTAAAAAATAATGCAACATGCTCTATATCCATTTGTACATATTTTTGCACATGAAAATGTGTGAAAAATTAAATATGAAGAAAACTAAGCACAGAGGGTCATACAGACCTATAGACCCAGCTACTGGGAAGGTCCAAACAGTAGGATCATGTAAGGTCAGTAGTTTGAGGACAAGGTAAATAACACAGCAAGATTCTATGAAAGAGAGAGTAGAAGAAGAGAGAGGGATGGAAGGAAGGAGAAAGAGGGGAAATGAGAGCAAAATAGAGAAGAGAGGAAATGGTAAACTCTTCAGTAATTTACACTAACTATATTCTGTTTATTGTTGAGGGCCCTCAGGAAGAACAAAGAGTAAACATCTTTAGAACTCATGGAATATGGCCCACCAGTTAACACAACCACAATGGGTGTTTGTCTGGGAGGCAGAGCCCCAGGTCCTGAGGACTTCATGCTGTTATGCAGCATTGCCTTGCTTGTTGTCTTCACTGTCACCACATCCCCCATAGTCTATGAGTTGCAGGGAAACCCTAAGGAGACTTCCAACTGGGTATCACTAGCACTTACAAAAATAGTGCTTGATCTTTGTTGCTGGAGCAGATTAATGGTTCAACCACCACCCTTGGAAATAACTTAGAGACGTAGGTTGCTAGCAATGACCGCTACCCTTAGAAAGAATTTGGAAAGATAGATTGCTCAGTTAAGACATTTTTCGTCAGTGGCTCTAATGTAGAAAATCTTATGGAATGATTTGAAGTTCAGAAAGGTACACTTAATAATTGAGCTAGGGACATTTTTGAGGTTGGAGATCAAGAACAATACCCCAATTAGCACTAGCTGATGTGACTCTCTCTCACTGCATCTGTGCTTCAAGATGATTATTTCCTGTTTACACTTTTGCCCTCTGCTTTCTGATAGGACTTAATAAAATTTGTTAATGAGTAGATGTGCACCTCGTAGCGTAAATAGCTGTTTTTTAATACAAAATTCTAGATTTGTGATTCTTTTTTTTAGTTAAACTCATATTTATTATTTTTCTTACTGTTGCTTCATTTCTTTTTATTAAATACTAATATTTTAATCTGACAAATCTAACCTTTTATTTAACATTAATGTTTTTATCTGACAAGTCAAATCAGTACACAGAGAAGAAAGCTGAGTAATATTTATCATTCATATAAATGAGATAAGGAGGCATGATTGGGTGCTTTCTTTTTTTTTTTTTTTTTGAATTTTATTTTTTTCTTATTAGTTACATTTTATTAACTCTGTATCCCAGCCGTGTCCTGATCCCTCATTCCCTCCCAGTCCCTCCCTCCCTCCCTCATCTCCACCGTGCCCCTTTCCAAGTCCACTGATGGGGGGACCTCCTCCCCATTCATTTGATCCTGTTTTATCAGGTATCTTCAGGACTGGCTGCAAAGCTCTCCTCTGTGGCCTAACAGGACTGCTTCTCCCTTGGGGGGTGGGGAGGCCAAAGAGCCAGTCATTGAGTTCCTGTTAGATATAGTCCTTGTTCCCCTCACTATGGAAAACAGGTCTCCCTTGACCCACACAGGTGGTTTCATCATTGTGGAGTCTCTGGCATGAACACACACACAGGAAGAAGCAAAAGAAAAAAAACTAGAGGTGGGGAAAATTTATAAACCCTTGAAGTCTACACCTAGCGACTCACTTCCTCCAACAAAGCTCTGCCTCCCAAATGTCCCATAGCCTTCTCAAAGTGTGCCATCAACTAGGGGCAAAATGTTCAAATTCACGAGCCCATGGTATGATACTTCTCATATAATCCATAATGCCTCTATATATCTATTTCTTTGTTTTAAGGAAATGTTTGCATATCCTAGCAGTCTTCTGATCATCAGAGAACAGACATGAGGCAGGAAGGCAGGGAAACAGCCCTGTCAGTGGTGGAAATTTATTTTCTGGAGGAGTCTAAGCAAAAGCCATATCGAGAGGAAGTGTATTGGGCATAATTCTAATAAATATTAGGCCACTTAACACTGCAGTCTGGTTCATCTGTATATTTGAAGTATTTCTATTGCTATTTTCTTAAGTATCATGAATTAATAAATTAATATTTAACTCATCTCTTGCCTAGTTTAAAAACCTGGCAGTGTTCAAACAAGAGAGCTTTAAAAATCCTTTACTCAATCCTAACAGGCATTTTCTACCTTCAATTACTTTAAGGTCTGGACATTCAACTTTGTAAATATGGATATGGTTTCACATCTAAGTAAATACATTTACAAAAGGCAACTCTAGAAACTATTGTTTAGAAAGGGATACAAGAAACAGATACACACAACTCATGAGAGGCTTTTCTAATAGACTATGAATTTTAATAAGATATTAGCTTATTGATCTGGGGTTGGTAACTCAAGAGGGGGAACTGGAAAAGGCACATTCACCCTTCTCTAAAAGCTCACAATATAACTCAGCCTTCAAATAAATTAGAAGATGATCTTAAGACAGTTTATTAGAAGAACATACTTGGCCCTCTCATTCTTGGTGGAAAAAAAAATCACATTATCTTAAAATCACAGTTCAGCTTTCTTACAAAGTAGAAAGCATATTTAGGAATTATCCATGCTGTAATTTTCAAATACAAAATGGCAAGAATCTGAGAAATAAAAGAAAAGCTATTTTGAAAACACATAATCATATTTAAACATAGCCACAGTGTCAATGCCATGCAAGGTACAACTACTAAAAGACGAGGTATGCGCAAGAGCTCTGTTGCCCTAAAAGTATTTTTCCTCCCTCTATAAAGCTGGTGTGCACAGGGTTTGCTTTTGTATAGCACACAATCCCACGAAGAAGAAGACAATTTTGACAGATGCTGGAGGCCTATATCGGCCTTCTAGTACCAATGGGAAGTCAATAAAAGCGGTGCATTAACTACTGAGTAGGTGTGAACCCAGATATGTAGCTTCTCTACTGTCGGGAAGAGGTTCCTTTGTGCATGTGTAGGTATACTATAGATGGGTCACATGGACGTTTTACCTTTGTTTTGGTTTTGTTCGTTTTTTTGGGAAGTTTTCACACTGACTTCCATAGAGGATGCACCAGTTCAATAGTGAATGTGGGTTCTTCTTTTCCAAGATCCTCATCAGTACATGTGACCATTTGTTCTGTTGTTGTTTTTGTCAGTGGTGGTGGGGTTTTCTTTCTTTTCTTTCTTTCTTTCTTTCTTTCTTTCTTTCTTTCTTTCTTTCTTTCTTTCTTTCTTTCTTTCTTCCTTATAGCCATTCTGGCTAGGAGTAAAATGAGATCTCAAAGAAATTTTAGTTTTCATTTACTTTAAGTCTAATGAGGCCGAACACTTTTTAAAAGGTTTATTAATTATTTATGTTTTTTTCTCTGTGAACTTTGTCCAGCTCTATAGACCACTTTTAAATTGAGTTACTTATTTTTCTGATGGTGTGTGTGTGTATTCACATATGCGTGTATGTGTGTGTTATTTATATATTTTTCTGTAGTCACAATACCTAGGAAATGGAATTAGTCTTTATGTCTGTCAATTGACAAATGAATAATGAAAATATGGTATTTATATGATGGAGTTCTATTTTGCACTATAGAATTTGAAATTTTAAAAAATTGCAGCAATTTTCCATAGATGTAACTGGAAAATTCTATACTATGTGACATGTTTCTTTTTAAATTTTACTTATTTTTTATTGATTATAGTTTATTCATTTTGTATCCCAGCTGTAGCCCCCTCCTTCATTGCCTCTCAACCCTACCTTCCATCCCTCATCTCCTCCCATGCCCCTTCCTCAGTCCACAGTTTTATGTGAACCCTAGTTTTAAATTCTTGGATCTGTGCCTAGAAGCCAGGCAACAAGAAAGGACCTAAAGAATGGGGTGGGGGGCACCAGAAGGGCAGTAAAACACAAGTGATTTGAAAGTAGAAGAAGGGATGTTTGATTTAAATGGGGATGAGGCAGTGTCAAGGCGGAAAGTGGAAGTGGAGAAAGGACTAAGCTAAGTTCAAGATGTATGAAAAAATCCATATGAAAACCTCTGAAAGAGCCATATAGAAATCTGCTACTTTCAGAGATAATTTAAAATTTTTTTCCAAAACCTTGGAGTAGAGGTACCCTACATGGGTAATGAGTGGACACAGATTCTTTTAAAGATTCTAGTGCCAGGTGTGAGCTACTTCCCAATGAGCTCTTGGCTAGGGAATCTCAGAGGCTTCCAAGACAATAGAGGCTACTGTCGCAGCTCTTGAGTTGCCTGCCAAAACTAAGGGGTAAGTTTGCATTACTGAAAGTGCCACACACTTTAAATACAGAACATGGGGAAGTCAAGTTGATCTGAGCCTGAAGCACCCTTCCTGCTGGGGGCGAAAATCCATCAAATGTTACACCAAGTCATGAATCCAGTGTGATATAATAGCACATTCAGGCAACAGGAGTCCGCTGATGCAATAGTTACTATTTGAAGACAAACAGCTGCTTTCTGATAGAATCTAAGCCAAGCTACATGGGATACAGAATGTGTCCTGTACTGTGAATCGGGCAAAAAGTTTATGCTGTGGATGCCACAGGGACAGGAGTGGGGTAGGATTATTTAGTTTACTATATGGACATATGGTGAAACTGCCTTTTAAGTAGCATCGTTATGCCTGTTGACTAGTGCTGCTTTCATCCTTGATCAAAAAATGTTTCTTTATACGAAGGGTGATGTGATGGTTGATACAGAAACTTAAAACTGATCAAAGGTCTGGGAAAAGTGACTGGTGAGTTATCATTCCTAACCATGACATTTACAATACCCTCTCCAAGTTCTAGGAACATCACACATGAGAAGACAGAAAGATTCCAAGCGCCAGAGGATAGAAGAGTATGGTGAAACTCTGTCTTCTGCATGACATGGTTGTGACAGCTACCATCACAAGACATGAACTGGCACACACACACACAGTGAGAGAGAGAGACAGACACAGAGGAAGACAAAGGCAGAAACAGAGACAGAGAAAGAGACAGAGACAGAGATAGACAGACACACACATACACACACAAATAACATGAAGCCAAAATGGAAACTGATAGGAGTCAGCAGGAGTGAGGAGGAGATGAGAGAGTGTGATAATCACTGGTGGTGTGCATAATCACAGTGTATTACATGTATGAACGAAGCTGACAATTTAAATAAACTCTTAAAACAAGAGACAGAGGAGGCAATTGCGTAGGGGTTACAGTAAGCATGACTAGTCTATTGTGAAGCAACTAGGAATGAAAGTATCTTGATCAGAGAAGAAATGGAGCTAATAGGAAACAATTGGTTGAGAAATTAAAACAGGTGGCAAGTAAGCCTTAATTACTCTGGAAATGATGAACTAGAACTCAATCGTGTGTTAACTCTTTCCTTTCTTTCTACCTTTCTCTTATCAGGGTTCTTTCTAGGTATGAGAAACTCCAGCATGTTTAGAGGCTCCAAGGTTGAGAAGCCACCCTGCACTTATCTATGATTAAGTTCAGCTGTGTGCCAAACATACCATCCTACAAATTCCACAGGAACAATGGAAACTATTCCTCTCTCATCAGTTAGCAACAGTATTCTGTGAGCCTGTTACGAATTTACACTTTTGTTTCAAAAATCAAAAGCAGAAGCTTTGGTACAAAGAACTTAGCTATGCACTCTGACTCACACACACCCAAAGTGCTTGAACCTGTGCCTCAATAAATTACAATAGTCTAAGCAGATACCTTCAAAAATTATAGTTTGCCTAACTTAAGGTGTGATTTACTTTCTACTTTGCACATAAAGTAACTGAATGGAATATTTTCTCTTCTTTCTAGATCATCTCCTGCTCTCTGAAGCTTTACTTCCTCCTTAGGCATCTTCAGACCTATAAGGATAATAAACAGGTGACATGAAGTTGGACAGCATTAATTATGCAATGTAACATGTGACTGCTTTCAACTTTTTCCAATACACTACTAGATTATTAGGTTGTAGAAACGAAGCAGACCTTTATGACTGTGATAATAATCTAAGATTAATTTCCAAAGTGATCTGGTCTCTCTTCCTGGAAATTCTGGTTTCAGAGATTTTTTTTTTCTCTCAGGAGAAAAATATCTTAAATTACATGAGAAAATGCTCATAAACTTATAAATAACAATAAAGTTATTTATTTATTTTTGTTTGTTTGTTTATTCACTTTGTATCCCTGCTGTAGCCTCCTCCCTCATCTGCTCCAAGTCTCACCCATCCTCCCTCTTCTTTCCCTATGCCCCTCCCCTATTCCCCTTATAGGGAAGCACCTCCTCCCATTCCATCTGACCCTAGCCCATCAGGTCTCATCAGGACTGGCTGCATCATCTTCCTTGTCACCTGGCAAGGCTGCACCCCTCAAATGGAGGTGAACAAAAAGCCTGCCACCGAATTCATGTCAGAGACAGCCCCATATTCCCTTACTAGGGAACCCACTTGGAAACTGAGCAGCCTATGTGCTTCCTCTGAGCAGGGGTTCTAGGTCTTTTCCATGCATGGTCCTTGGTTGCAGTATTGGTCTCTGCAGGGCCCCCTACGCCAAGGTGTTTGGGCTCTGTTGTTCTCCTTGAGGAGTTCCTGTCCCCTCAGGACTTTCTATCTCCCTCTTCTTCTGTAAGGTTTCCTGCACTGTGCCCAAAGTGTGGCTATGAGTCTCAGTCTCAGTGGGTAGAGTCAGAGGCCCCCTGTGGTAGGCTCCTGTCCTGTTCCTTGTCTTCTCCTACTTCCAATGTCTATCTTGTTTGCCTTTCTGAGGGAGGTTTCAGCATCATCCCTAGGGTCCTCCTTGTTGTTTAGCTTCTTTAGGAGTATAGATTTTACTATGTTTATCCTATGTTATATGGCTAATATCCACTTATAAGTGAGTATATACCATGTGTGTTTTTCTGCTTCTGGGTTAACTCACCCAGGAAGATCTTTTCTACTTCTCACCATTTGCCTGCAATATCACTATCTTTTTACTTTTAATTGTTGAGTTATACTCCATCATGTAAATGTACCACAATTTCTGTATCCATTCTTCAGTTATGTAAATGTACCACATTTTCATTATCCATTCTTTGGTTGAATGATATCTAGGTTGTTTTCAGATTCTGGCTGTTACAAATAAAGCTGCTATGAACATAGTTGAGCAAATGTCTTCATTGTATGGTGGGGCATCTTTTGGGTACATGCCCAGGAGTGGTATAGCTGGATCTTGAGGTAACACTATTCCTAATTTTCTGAAAAAGCACCTGTTTTTGTTTTGTTTTTTTTTATTATTTTTATTTTAGTTATTTACATCACATCCTGATTGTAGCTCCTCCCTCCTCTCCTTCCAGTATTACCCTTGCTCTGTTTTCCCCATATCCCCCCTCCCCTAATCCTCAGAAAAGGGCCACCAACACACCTCAGGACGTCAACTCTCATCAGGACTGAGCCCATCATAGGGATCCAACAGGAATACTAAACTGCCCACCAGCTACATATGTGTAGAACACCTTGGTTCAGTCCATGCATGGTCCTTGCTTGGTGCTTCAGTCTCTGTAAGCCCCCTTTGGCCCAGATTATTTGACCACCAATCTTCTTGTAGAGTTCTTGTTCCCTCATTCATGTACAAGTTAGTTCAGGTCCTTCTATCCTTCCCCTTACTCTTCCACAAGGCTCTCCACCCTCTGCCTAATGTCTGGCTGTGAGCCTCAGCATCTGTCATAATGCACTGCTGGGTGAACCTTCTCAGAGGACAGCTATGCTAGGCTCCTTTCTGCAAGCATAGCAGAATATTTCTTGTTTCCAGCTTCTGTCAATGCCAGAACTTTTGTGTCATTCATTTAGAGAGAGAATTCAGTTGAAAAGCAAATTTTAGGTGAAATTACTGAAATATTTTTAGGATACGAAGAACTCAAATTTCCTGTAAGAAATCTGAGTAAGATTTCCAAGAAGTGGCTAGACTAATGTTCTTGAATTCAAGGCCAATTTTTTGTTTAAAAAGGAAGCATGTAAGTGAGTACTGAAACCATGAACCATAGCCTTGTAGTAACCTCATGAGGGTGCAGAAGGAGTGGAGAGATGATGGCATCAACACAGAAAATGTGTATACTTAGGGAATGGGTAGGAAAAATAAGTCCACAAAGGAAATTGAAAAGAATGGTAGAGAGTAATAGAAAGAACCCAGGAGAAAGTAAAGTTACAGAAAATACAGTAATGTTTCTTGCTTACAAGAAAAAACGGTCAGAAAGAAATCAGAAAACAACAAAAGGACCATCTTATAGTCATTGTTAATACAGAAAAAATAAGAAATGAATTTGTGCTGAAAAGGTAACCGTAAGTTTTCACTGTTCTGAAAACAAGCTTTATTTTCATGATAAGCTTAGAACGGGATACAAAGACAGGAGATGAGACATCAGGACAACATGTTCAAAGTGACAGGGGTAGCTCAGTAACCAATTGGTTCCCCATAGTGAGGGGAACAGGGGCTATTTCTGACAGGAGCTCAATGGCAGGCTCTTTGACCTCCCCACCCCCGAAGGGAGGAGCAGTCCTGCTAGGCCACAGAGGAGGACTTTGCAGCCAGTCCTGAAGATACCTGATAAAACAGGGCCAGACAAAAGGGGGGGAGGTCCTCCCCAATCCGTGGATTTGGAAAGGGGCAGGGAGAAGCTGAGGGAGGGAGGGTGGAATTGGGAGGGAATAAGGGAGCAGGATACAGCTGGGATACAGAGTTAATAAAATGTAAATAATAATAATAATAATAATAATAATAATAATAATAATAATAATAATAAAAAGAAACTGAAAAAAAAGTGACAGGGGACTTCCCAATGCACTTTTTCAAATAGCTTTCATTTGGAAAATATTAAAGAGGCAAAACTATTGGGTCAATCTGAAGTAATTTTACATGGTGGGCGGCATTGTAGACAGAAGAGGACAACAGTAAGTAAGACTGACAGAAAATCATGTTTAAATGATGTGCCATGTGACTGTAATTCTAACATTTCAGAGATTAGATAGAGGATCATTAGTTAGATCCTGGTTATACAGAAAAAATCTTGCCTCAAAAAGAAAATGGAAGGAAGGTGATCAAGAGGAAAAGAAGGAGAAGAAGAGGAGAAGGAAGATGGAAAAGAAAAGGAAAAGAGAAAGGAGGAATCCGTAAAGAAGACTAGAAGGAGGTAGAGTAATTTGGGATCTAAATTCCTGAATTCAAAGAGTAAGTAAATTAGTGTTTCAGAATTGGAAGGAGAGGTTGGTTAAAAGAGAAAGTGATGAATTGCAGTTTAATATGTTATGTGTAATGTGGTATTATGTCTAACCGTTTATTATGATGTGGCTATAGGTTTCAGATAAGCAGATTAATGTAGAGGTAAAGATCATTAGAATTAAACTTAATACGTTGGTTTGGGTTGAGTCATCCACAAAGATCTTCGGGTCGTCTTAGAAATTATTAGGTTTAAAGTAGCTAGAAACACATTAATTTTTATTTGAAAGCAAATTTAAGAGGACGATTATGAAGTAAAATGGAGGCCTCAAGGAATGAAAAGCAACTGCACCAGCTTCTAAACGACTTGTGAGTTATGTAGCTATTTGCCAAGGTGAATTATCCAAAGAACCATATCTCCAAACACACCTTGTATAGACAGCCCTTGTTGAACAGAATGAGGCAAAACTGATACTGTGTGGTTTCATGACCCCTTATTAGACAATTCAAAGGCGACAACCTTACCACTCTTTACTGGGTTGGACTTCTCACTTTGGAGAAGTCTACAAGATGCAAGAAAACTATATGCAGTAAGGAAGCTAACCATGTATAGAGAGATGCCTAACCTCGCTAAATGTCCCCTGACTGTAATCGTAAGACACAACTGCCCTAAAAAACCAGGGCAGCTGACCATACCTGGAAGAAAATAGTGATATTCTTTTAATATATTCATTTCCAAAACGGTTTGTTACAAAATAATATGTAGTAATGGAAATGGCTGGAAATTGAGCAAACACATTGACTCACAAGTGACACCTTTTATTTTTAAAAAGCAGAAAATGAGTTCTTTCCATAGGATAATATGAGTACTGGGGGCTGAGCTTGGGTCCTCTGCAAGACCAAGCACTGTTCACTTCTGGGCCATTTGTCCAACACTGACGGCTGTTTTGTAGTGGAGAAGTCCCTGAGTGGGTTTATTTCATTGAATAGAAGACTTTTTGATTTTTATTTATTATTATCATTTATTACAGTTTATTCAGTTTGTATCCTGGCTATGTCCCTTTCCCTTGTCTCTGCCCCATCCCATCCTCTCTCTCTTCTCCCCCTATGCCCTTCCCCAAGTTCACTGATAGGGGAGGTCCTCCTCTCCTTCTATTTGACCTGAGCCTATCAGGTCACATCAGGACTGGTTGCATTGACTTCCTCTGTAGTCTGGCAAGGCTACATCCCCTCAGGGAATGTGATCAGAGAGCCTGTCACTGAGTTCATGCCAGAAAAAGCTCCTTCTCCCTTTACTAGGGACCCTACTTGAATAGTGAGTCCATAGGCTACATCTGAGGCAGGGTTTTATGTCCTCTCCATGCATTGTCCTTGGTTGGGGTATCAATCTCTTCCAGGCCAACAGGGCACAGTTTATTGGCTCCTTGTGGAGCTCCTGTCCCCTCCAGGTCTTCCTATCTCCTCCTTCTTTCATAAGATTCCCTGCACTCTTCCCAAAGTTTGGCTACGAGTCTCAGCCTCTGCTTTGATACCTCAAACAGTATAGTCCTTCAAAGACCCTCTGTGGTAGGCTCCTGTCCTGCTTCTGTCTTCTCCTGCTTCCAATGTCTATCAGGTTTATCCTTCTGAATGAGGATTGAACATCTTTCCTAGGGTCTTTCTTTTTTAGCTTCTTTAGAAGTATAGATTTTAGTATTTTTATCCTATATTATATGGCTAATATCCAGTTATGAGTGAGTATATACCATGTGTGTCTTTCTGCTTCTGGGTTACCTCACTCAGGATGATCTTTTCTAGTTTCCACCATTTGCCTGCAAATTTCATGATTTCCTTGTTTTTAATTGCTGAGTAGTATTCCATTGTGTAAATGTACCACAATTTCTGTATCTATTCCTCCACTGAGGGACATCTAGGTTGTTTCCTGCTTCTGGCTATTACAAATAAAGCTGCTACAAACATGGTTGAGCAAATGTCCTTGTATACTTGAGCATATTTTGGATATATGCCTAAGAGTGGTATAGTTGGATCTTGAGGAAGCACTATTCCTAATTGCCCGAGAAAGCGTCAGACTGATTTCCAAAGTGGTTGTACAAGTTTACATTCCCACCAGCAGTGGAGGAGGGCTCCCCTTTCCCCATGTCCTTTCCAGCATGCACTGTCACCTGAGTTTTTGCTCTTAGCCATTCTGATGGATGTAAGGTGAAATCTCAGGGTCTTACTGATCTTACATCTCCTTGATGACTAAGAACATTGAACACATCTTTAAGTGTTTCTCTGCCATTCAATATTCCTCTATTGAGAATTCTCTATTTAGCTCTGTACCCTATTTTTCAATTCAAGCAGTAGGTTTTCTAAATCTCTCCTTCTCACAATTCCCATGGGCTGTTTCTACATTTCTTCTTCATTGATGTATTTGTCACAATTTTTTAAAGCTCCGTTAACATAAAGAATACTCACAAAATGTATGTATGACCTTCTTAGGGGGACCCATGATAAAAAGACTTTATTTCAGAATTCAAATAAATTGGTACTTGGATGCTATAGAGATTTGTGAGTAAGAGAAATGAGCCACTTTAATATATGACCCATTTGACATTTAAATAGGATTTATCATCGTAACTTATGGAAAAATTAATTAAAAATATGAATAATAAGTTTTTAATTTTTATCTTAGTTGCATTGGTGTGGGAGCCCTGGCAATGTTACAGACAATTGTGTGCTGCCATGTGGGTGCTGAGGATTGAACCCAGGTCCTCCGGAAGAGCAGCTGTGCTCTTAACCACTGCAAATGGGGTAGACATTGGAAGCAGGAGAAAACAGGGAACAGGACAGGAGCCTACCACAGAGGAGCTCTGAAATACTATACCCAGCAGGGTATTGTAGCAAATGCTGAGACTTGTAACCATTTTGGACAGAGTGCAAGGAATCTTATGAAAGAAGGGGAAAATAGAAAGACCTTGAGGGGACAGGAGCTCCAACAGAACCAAAAAAATTTGGCACAGAGGCCTTTTCTGAGACTGATATTCCAACCAAGTACCAGGTATGGCGATAACCTAGACTCCTTGCTCAGATGTAGCCCATGGCAACTCAATCCTCAAGTGGGGTCCCTAGTAAGGGGAACAGGGGCTGTCTCTAACATGAACTGAGTGGCAGGCTCTTTGATCACCTCCCCCTGGGGGGAGTGCAGCTGTACCCAGCCACAGCAGAAGACAATGCAGCCAGTCCTGATGAGACCTGATAGGTTAGGGTCAAGAAGGTGAAGAGGACCTCGCCTATCGGTAGAGTGAGGGAGGGGCATGAGAGGAGAAGAGAAAGGGAGGATGCAATTGGGAGGGAATAAGGGGAGGGTTACAGCTGGGATACAAAGTGAATAAATTGCAATAATTAAAAAATAAATTTAAAAAGAAAAAAAAAGAATCTGGATAATGACCAAGGATATTACTCAGTGGTGGGGAAGTTGCCTAATATGCATTAAGTCTGTGAGTAGGATACCCAGCTCTGAAAACCTAATATAATAAATGTAAGCAGATACCAGATAAGTATAATAATAGCAATAGTTATTATACTTAGATTACTTATAAATGAAGCAGCGTCCTCCTCATTATTTAACTCATCTATGAAGAATTCTTTTGTCAATCTATGTAGCATTTTTTTTGTCCTATCTATAGAAAAAAAATTTAAATGGCCTGAAACTGCTTAAATCACTCTACTTGAGAATATAGAATATTTAATTATCAAGTGGAAAAAGAATTAAGAAAGGTGATTGAATTAATCAACAGAGGATTATTTGAAATCCACTGAAATTACATGAGTTGGCTATGAGTCCTAATTTTCTAACTGCTAGTGTAGTATTTTCTCCATTCTAGGCACTTACTAATACAAACAGAGTGGTCTTATAATCATCACTTGTAAGTGATTATAACCAAGAACTTAATTTTCTCAAAGCAAACTTCAAGAAAATGAGTCCATTTTAGCTTTGACAAATTGCTAATTTTGCTTTCAAAATTTTTATTTCCAAAATGAAAACGTTCACCAAATATTCAGTGTTACTCCTGGGGAAGAAAGCACTTAAGCAAGTATTTGGTTCCTATGACATTGCTTTTGCTTTTCAAAGTAGATATTTCTAAGTGGAAAAGGTGAAAATACAAGCTTAAAGTTAGATTCTTTTTTTTTTTTCACATCAAAAATGTTACAACTGTCTGCTCCTTCACAGATGATTATGCAGTGTTCCTATGACGTCCTGGTTCTATGCAGTGTTCCTATGACATCCTGGTTCTATGCAGTGTTCCTATGACGTCCTGGTTCTATGCAGTGTTCCTGTGATGTCCTCCAACTCCTGCTTCTATAAAGCATTCCTATGATGTCTTCCAACACCTGGCCAAGTCTGAGGAACAGCATCCCAGTACTTGCTGAAAATGAGTCATTTTCTTTTCATTTTTTCTTTGTTTACATCTTTCTTTCTTTTGCTCTTACTCATACAGTATTGCATATAATGGGAACATTTTCATGACGTTTTTAATAAAAATATTTTCCTCTCTATATGACAGGCAATTGTCATGAATTATCATGGCTAAAAGCAGTTTGGAAGTAAAATATTTTAAAACTTCGTGTGTGTGTGTGTGTGTGTGTGTTTGTGTGTGTGTATACAGTGGGTACATGCATGTGTGTGTAAGAGTTGAGTGTAAGTGTAATTGGCTAGCAGCAAAGAGTTTACTGTCCAATGTGTCAGTGTATTTGGATGCATGGAATACAACAGACACCTTCACCACTATCAAGATAATAGGCACCCATGCCGTATTGCACGCACCCCGCCTGCACATAGTGCTCGCCTCTTCAATGACTTAGAGGTGATCACTGATCTGATTTCTTCCTTGTCAATAATTTTATATGAGTTAATTTTCACTTTTACTTTATTTTGAGCAGATTATTTCATGCAACATGGTTATTTTGGGCTTTGTTTACATTGTAGAACTTACCCGTTGTTCATGTGATTTATTGCTGAGTATTATTTAATGAAATGGTTATATCAGTTTTTATATTGACCTTTGAATAGATTTTGAATTGTTACTAGTTTTGAGATATTATGAATAAAGCTATAATGAGCATTTGTGTATAAATCATTGAATGGATATATTATTTTTAAAAAAAAATAAATCCTTAGGAGTGGAAAGGCTAGAAGTTTAGCTAAATACATGTTCAGCTCTAACTTTGAACTGTCTTATTAAATTGTACCATTCTATACACCCATTAGTAGGTCACAAAGGGTCTTATGTATCCATGTCTCTGGCAACCCTTATTAGGATTTCTTTTTTTTTTTTTTCCATTTCATCCTATTTTATGGCCTCTCACTACGGTATTTGTCTAACAGCTAATGAAACTGAGCTTTTATCTTTACCAGCAACAATGTAGAGAGAGCGGTTTTGACTTTCACACAGATAACCCGGGGTTATCTCCTTAGGAAGCCAACAGGCATCTAAAGAATAAAACACTGGCCTCTTTCGTCTAACGCTCTCCCAGATGAGCGTTTTCTTCAATGGCAGAATCAAACAGGCAGGGAGGAAATAGAAGGAAGTGCAGCTAAAACGAAGGGCCATTTGAGAGGCCATATGGAAAACTAATAAGTAGAAGCTTCAAATTAGGTATATATTTTTGAAAATGATCTAAATCAAATCATCAAATGAGAAGTAGACAGAGCCCCAACTGGACACGTCTCACCATCAGGTGAAACTTCCAGTACACAGAATGGAGTACTGGAAGCGTAACTCGTTAACCCAGTAACCCATGGGTTAATCGAGATGTCAGCAGAAGGGGTCCCATGGGAAGCTCCAAACAACCCAGGCTTTTGCCAAGTATATTAGGTGGTTTTCTAAAAACTGATAGTAAAGCCCTATTGTTGAAGACAACACCTATACAACTCACTGAACACAGAGAATCAAGCTGGTGTTTGCCTAGAGACTTCACTCTTTATGACTAGTATTCATAGTACTAGAATGTACTCTGCATGCTGGGAAAAGAGAAAGGTAAACACCACCCAGCTGCAAACCCTTTCATTTACAAGAGTGACCTGCTTGCAAGAAACCCTGATGCTAGAATGACACAATGCTTGTGCGAGTAACCAGCCAATATCTGATTTGCCTTAAGGCCCACTCCATGAGAAGAAACCCATACCTGATACTGCTTGAGTGATCGAGAACTTGAGACTAGAAAATCCAGAGATCTAGGGGAAAGTCAAATATTATTGTTCCAAAATTCAAAAACAAAATGTAGCAATGAGATAATTCCAAGTGACATTCTGCTATATTCATAGATCAGTGTCTTGTTCAGCCATCATTACAGAAGCTTCCCTCCCACAACAGATGAAAACAAATACAGAAACCCACAGCCTTACAACATATGCAGAGAGTAAGAGACCTTGAAATATTCACTCCTAAATGAGATAGCTCCATTAAATCCCTCCCCTTCGGGTTCAGGGAATTCGGCAAAAGAGGAGGCAGAAAGAGTGTAAGAGCCAAAGGTGATGGAATTACCATGGAATCAAAGCTTCTAGACAAAACAAGGCCGGCACACATATGGACTCACAGAAACTGAGGCAGCGGGCACAGGGCTCTTAGGTGTCTGTACCAGACAGGGTATGAGAGCTGAACGGAGCAGTAGATACAGGTCCCTATCTATAAATCATACACTACCTCAAATTGACAGCCTCTTGCAAAAGAAAACTTAATTTTCTCCAAGGGAGTCTCCCTGGGGAGATAAACCACTCTTAACAGCAGGCTCCATATCCTGCAATAGATGGCAAATAGAAAACTAAGTCAGTGTTATCTTTAAAGAGTCTTTGTCTCATAGTTTTACGTAGGGGAATTTGTTTGCTTACTAGCAGGTCCTTCGTGTGTATGTTATGGCTTCAAGTTTTGTGTTCTTGTGAGATTCCTGTGTGTGTGTGTGTATGTGTGTGTGCGTACATCAATATGCATTCATGGGGGGGGGGTCTTCTTTGGCTCTTTTTCTTGTTCAGCTGTTTTGTCCTGTTCTTATTTGTTTGTTTTTATTGATCTTGTTATATTTTATATTACTATTATTCCTTGGATGCCTGTTTGTTTTCTGAGGAGAGAAAGGTGTGGGTATGAATGAGAGAGGAGGGGAGAAGGAACTGGAAGGAGTAGAGGGTGGAGAAACTGTAATTAGAATATATTGTGTGAAAAAAACTATACTCAATAAAATAAAAAACAGACAAACAAACAAAACAGCACTGGTGTCTACCCACAAAGATTGGAACTGACAGAACTAATCTAACATAAAATACCAAATGTACACTACTGTGTCCTCCATCAAGTTGGTAAGAGTGAGTGGTCATCTGACAGTATAAATAGAAGGAAACTTAGGGTTGTCTCAAACACTCATAGCAAAGGAGTTCTGTAAAGTTATTTATTGTAACAACCAGAACTTTTTTTTTTCAGGAAACTGTTTGATGGCGCATAGTATGTAAAATGAAATGATCAGAATAATACAAGCACAGAAAACCACAAGAGAAGGCTACACGCTGAGATTAAAGAGCAGCTGATAGAATGGTTGGTAAAGGGTGTGACAGTTCTCAGTGCTTAAAGAGAAAGGTTTGTCACGTCAGATTTTTGTGCCAACCAATTACCTTTCCCTTGTGAAAGCAATGAAAAGATAAAAGACATTTTCAGATAAGTGGGACCTATCAAGGTTGACAAATCATATAATGTTTTTCAAAACCATACAAAGGCACCACTAAAATAAGGAATAAATTCACTTAGCCACTCACTCCTAGGCAATGTGCTCCAGTTCCTGTGAAACAATGTAAATTTTTCTTTCATTGGTATGCAAGAACAAAACAAGTCATAAAGTAGTAGAAAAAAATAATGCATGTTGGTCCCTAAAAACTAATTATGGATTTATGAAATATTAAATAATATTTCTCTATTATAGAGTAGAAATTTGCCTACTATTGACATGTTTTATGGTTAACCATTTTATTTGCTAAGGTCACTGAGCTCTCTGACAACTCCAGTTAATAAAAACTTTCTGGTAAATTACTACTTATTTTAACTAGCAGTAACCAACGACAAATAAAAGGATAAATAAAATCATTTAGTTATAAAATCATTTGTTACATTCATGACACTATTCAAAGGTGGCTACAGGATAACTCAATATCTGATATTAAAGTCCTGTGCTTTTATTGTACAGTAGAGTGAAATAATGACCTTTTTTTTTTATTTCTAAATAGTTTAGAATTTACTCCATGTCAATGATGAAGTTCAGCTTCTTAGTTTGTGCTAAAAGTGATTAGATAAGAAGTATCAGGGAGAAATATTTTATATTTCTGATCACTCTGTCTCAGGATCTTTGGCTAGACACTCCTGATAATCTATTGAAAGACATTCTTAGCTGGCTTTATTGTTATTTTAATTTGGGGAGGGAATATCAACCATTATGATCATTTTTGGGCAGTAGCAACTGAAAGGGGTCTCTGGTCATTAGCTGGAGAGGTAATTGGTTCCTGAAATAATTGTGAATAATGTTAAGAAATCCTCTCATGAAGCCCTGGAAATGGAGTGGAAATTCTGCTCCCCTTACAGATTCATGTTATTTTGGATGTTTACTTCATATAATGGAAGGATGGGTTAGACACAGAAGGCCGGGGAGACCAATACTCACAGAGAAGACTCTCAAAAAAAAAAAAAAAACCATAAATTTCTTCACTATTATTTTCACATTCCTTGTTGACTTACATGCATCTCTTGCAATAAATAATTTACTGTAATAAAAAATTTACTACACTAAAACTATCATTAAGGTCACTGAAAGAATAAATCATCCCGTTTTACAGAGTATGCCTCGCTAACAAACTTTATTGCCTAGAGTTTTATTTGCTAGGAGATAGGATGAGCAGGACACTTAGAGGAAGTAAGGATTTCTAAATGAAAATTAAAACATTCCTACAGAAAGCCACCAGGATTGAACTTGACCTCTGGGAAGCAAATCAAAGACCCTCATAAAAGCTGTGCTTCTGGCCACATCAGAGTTATTTTTATGGACAAAATTTTTAGTGTCATCTCTGGCAATGTGCACACTTATGACTCTCTAAGGAAAGGGCAAGACACGATGCCAGCTTGTTAGTTATCATCCTTCAAACACAATGTGGACCCTCTCAAGCCACATATATCATGGAATGCTCACAAACACCAAGATAACATAGCTGACTTTAGCCTGTCTCCATTTAGACGCAGGTATGTGTGTGTGTACATATGTATGATTTGTATAATGTCGCAAGTTTATTGAAACTGCTTTAGATAATACCTTAATAGATGTAATTTATCTAATAATGAAAACAAATTATTATCAATTTTATGATATAACTGTCAAAATAAAATCTTAGATACAATCTAAGTATCTAAATTACTTTGTAAACTTAATGTTTTTTCAGGGGATAATGGATAAGGCAGCATTCACATGTTAAATGGTATTTTAAAAAGAATCCCAGATATTATTAATATAAAGAGGTATACTTTGCAATTAGAAAGTGCATAATTCATAACTTCTGTTCGTTTCTTTATATTTACCACACATCCAAAGGGCAAGTATTATTTGAATTTAAATGGTAATTCCATAAAGCATCTTTCTGACATGACACTATTTCCAAGATGCAATCTTCCTCCAGCTTCATTAATCATCTTTGATTTTATAACTACATTTTCCAAGAATTGATTGATTCATTTCACCAACAAGCATGTATAATCCTCCTCATATTAACTTAGACACTGTACTGTTCATGGCAGAATTATTGGATGGCTAAAGCATCCTTTCTTCCTGTTGGACAGAATCAAGTAGAGATGGTGTTTTATGCAGGGATCTCTGAAGCTGAGTGGAAAGCATGTATCACTGGAGGTGATGCTTTAAGCTCTGAAAGCCAGACTGTTGGTAGAGTCACCAATAATGAAATAGAGGTCACTGGGAATGCTTCTATGAGTTAGATAAAAACAATGTGGAGTCAGATTCTATAATCTTGGGGAAAGTCAGATTTTTTTTTCTTTTTTTTTTTTTTTTTGCCATTGTTTCTTCTACTGAAGTTTTGACTAAATTCTCAGGGTATTGAAAAACATATAATTTCTTTAGTATAATAGTATAAGGATTTTGATATTTCCTGCAGATGACCAAGTTGAATAGCAAGTTTTTATTGAGCTGTATACCAGGACTAAGTTGCTAGTAACTAAAGAGAGCACTCAGGGAAGGTGAAATGGCTCTGAAGAACAGGAGAAGGTCCAGGTACTGTGCTCAAGAGAGAAATGAGTAAAGCTATCTCAGGCATTGAAGAACAGCAGGTAAAGTATGCCAAGCTTAGAATCAGCGATCTAGCTATAGCATCTCAGCCTAAACACTACTCAGGCTGAGAAAACAGAAAACTCCTGTATAAAATAAATGACTTACAAAGGTAAGGGATGAACAGCATCAGGACACTGAGACAGAGAGATCTGTGAGCTGGAGTCTAGCCTAGTCTATATAGAGAGCTCCAGAACAGCCATGACAACATAGAGCGCTCCTGTGTAAACAAGTAAGTAAGAAGAGGGGAACAACTAAGACTTGAAATGGTAGATATGAAAATTCAGTAATTGCCCTGGAAACGCCCACCCACCTGTTTCTAGACCAATGTATTGAAGCCCATCCTGAATAACATGGAATGATGCAAGACCTTACCTGGAAACACAGAGATTTCCTCTAGGACCATGAAAAAGATCAACTGAAGGAAGCGAAGCAGGCAGTTTGCATTAGAGATGATTTTGTATGCAAGAGCGAGCTGAAAATAACTATTTCAATTGACAGATTTCCAAAGATGGCTTTTTATATCAGAAAATATAGCTACAAAGACATGTGTATTTGTATATCTTATATACATAAAATCAAATATACAAGTATTATGTATCAGAGTCAAATAATAGTGTGCACAGTTGATATGATTATTTAAAAAAAAACGATCACTGCATTACAAAAAAAATTAAAAAGAGACTAATTCCAACACTGATACATCCACTGGATCTCAGGTGTTAAATGCATACAGTTGCTTACATAATCTCCAATGTCCTCTGAAGAGAGGAAACTCTTACTGAGGTTAAAATGTACTTCTATTACCTTTCACTAATCTCTAAACTGCATCCTTCATGCATTGAAAGTGGTGAAGCTGTGCTTCATGATTTAGCCATCATTTCTGTCCTTGTTACTAACTGCTTAGAAATGGCTAATGCAGCCCTCAATTTCATTAATGGAATCATAATGCCCAGAACAGGAGTGTTAATAGCCACTCTCTTCCCTGGGCTGGACAGGCCACATGTAGATCACCATGTTCCTGTTCAGAAACAAATTTTGAAAGGGTCATTGACAAATGGTATTACATTCATTAAAAAGAAGATTATCAGGATGCTGAATGCCAAATGAGAGATGTTAAAGAAATAGAGGGTGTTTAACCTTGAGTAGAAAAGCTCTGGCACGGGCAATGTGATGGTTCTCACTGGTTCTCTGAAGTTTTGTTGTGTGGAAGAGGCATTAGGCTTGTTTCATGAGATGGAAGTGATGAAATCAAGTTGAGGCTTAATGTCAAAGAACTAACAAAGAAGGCTCCTTTTGAAAGTGTGCTGGGCTCTCTCTGCTCACCATTATAGAGAAGGCTCAAACATAGACTAAATCATATCACGGCAGATGTGCTCAACTGGAAGGCAAGGTGAACTGGCCAGAATGATAGCCCAGGCATCTTCAAAGTCCCAGGCAGGTAAATGAATGTGTCTTAGTCACTGTTCTATCACTGTGAAAGAATACCATGACCAAGACAACTTCTATGAAAAGAAGTATCAGGAGCTTGCAGTGTCAGAAGGTCAGTCTATTATCACCACAGCCAGAAGCATGGTACCATGCAGGTAGGGGCATGATGATGGAGACATAGCTGAGAACAATACTCTGATCTACAGGCAGACAGAGAGAGGTGGGGGCCTGGTGTAGGATTTTGAAACGTCAAAGACCATCCCTAGTGACAAGGCTACACCTAATCCTTTTCTGAGAGCTCATCAACTGAGGACTAAGTATGACAATATATGAGACCATGGGGGCCAGTCTCATTCAAATCACCTCAGAGAGGAAGCTGATGAGCAGGCAGAAAAGAACATCTGACACACTGTAGAATAATGAGCAAACCTCCGGTATGACCACCAGCTTCATGCTATCCACATTCATATCTGAAGCATTCAAAACACACATTAGCGCATGAGCATACACAAACACACTCACACCATATTCACACAGACATACATACACATGCACACACACACACAGAGACACACACACACACCCCATATTCATGTTGTTGGTGTCAATGTCTTAAATCTGTGCTATTCCTAAGGCCTTGTTTAAAGCCAAGATTCTCCCATTCCAAGACTACCTCCTACAGATTTTGTAATATTTTATAATATAATCACTACATTTTTGATGATCACTAATAATGCTTCTATACATGCCTGTATAGAAGCTGAAATATTTCATTGATATTATACAGGATATTTTTACTTTTTATAATAGAAAGTATTTCAGTATTTATTCACAAGCCTCTAAAACCACAAGGTTAATAAACATTATTGGCACTTGTCCTCATTAATGGTACCATCTACCATTGTAGAGAAAAGTAAACAGAATCCTTAAAGAATCTAAGCATGTGGGTGAGACTTCTCTTATTGAACTATTAGTATCTACTCATTCCTTTCCTCAGTACTTCATAGTATGTGCCATATTTATAACTGATATGGAAAAACAAACCAAAACTAACACCCAGTATTTGAGCAACTGCCCCTGCATCTAAACAGAGGACTTATGATTTTGGTATTATTTGGATCACTCTTATTCATCATGTAACTATCAGGAGCTTTTCAATATCTGCTGGCTAAAAGCAGCCACAGATTCTAACACATGTAAGAAAAGGGAAGTATGTAGATGTGAGCACCGGGCAATGGAAATGATGGGCCAACTCAAAGTCTGCCCCTCCACAAAGAAGTGAGTGCATGGTAATCTTCTCAACAATAAAGTAAAAATGACTAGCAACAATTTGAAGCAGCAGGGCCATAAACTGTTGTTGGATATATGCATGGAGGGTTTCAATGTGAACAGTGTTTGACAAAATCTGTTGAAGTTCAAGATACACGTACTGTTCAGGCAACTAAATTCATTTATTTTTGTCTCAGAATTAAAATAAATTTGATTAAAAGAAAAATGGGAAAAGATTCAAAACTAGACTGCTATTTCCTTCAATATCTCTAATGTGAATTCAAAGTATCAGAAGTCATGTGTTGTCCCCAAAAGACCATGCGACTACAACATAAGAATGCTAAATCATTGGCCTAATTTCCTGAAATGAAAGGAATGAGTGGAAACCAGTGGGAAGAAATCCTGGCAAGGACACAGTGAGCAGGTGCTTTGGGCTGATGGATTCTGGTCTTACACTGAAGGAAGATGGATATCTGGTCAACCATCGTGGCTCCAAGGAAAAAAGAAAAAAAAAAAAAAAACAAAAACGGCAGGATTCAAGGAGGGAGCATCACTGCAGCCTTCAAACAAATCTCTACTTCTGACTCCCAGGAGCAGGTGCTCCCACACTTCAACACGGTCTCCTCAGGGAAAGAACAGGGCCCACGACAGGGACAATCCAATACGTCCAGCAACTTTTGCACGTACTGCTTCCTGAAGGATCTCACTCGGATGGACATCATCAATGTAGTACTACTCTAGCATTTCCCTGACATCAGGGAAGTGGCTGACGTCTTCAAAGTTTTCAGCTGCCTCAGCGCTGGCTTGTTCCAGAACCTCTTCTCCACCGGATGTTCCCTGAGGAAGCAGGTGATGTCGTGGACTCTCCTGTGGGTCGCCATCCACGTCTCCTTAGCGGAGATTTGCTTCGCCACCTCCTCCAGCCACGTGGTAGTAGGTGACGGTCAGGTGGCAGCCCTCACCATTCTCGACACTGCCTCCTGCTTCTGGAGCCGCCGCTGGGTCCGAGTCCTTCTCTGCCCTCCATTTCTTTATATGCATATAGAAATATGAAGACTGGGTGTAGCAAAATGCTTAAAGGAGCACTCTTATAACAACAAAGCATCCCAAATGCAATGAAAATTAAATAACATACGGTGTGTTGGCATTGTGAAGTATGCAAATGTTAAAAATGAATGAGGTAGGGCTGCATAGACTACTATAGATGCAGATTAGTAATACATGGTTGATGAAAATTTAAAAGCAAGCTTGCAAACAATGGCATCATATACTGCTATTTTCAAAAACGTATGCATGTACATCTACTCACCTATGTATCCATTCATATATTTTTTTCATACTTTAATGAAATCAGATACAGGAGGATACCTGGCAGATTGCTAAAAGTTTCTTGTTAGTTGAATATTTATAGCACACAGGTGCTATTTGCATATTTTATAGCATTTTTAGTTTTTACAACACAATGATTTTTTTTATAGTTTACATGAGGATGACGCTCATTTACCCGTGAATATATTTTACTGTATGTATTTTTATTCCACTCTTCTATTCCTAATTCCTAGCTTATTATTTTATCAAGTAGATATATATTTTTACTCATCTGCCTTCTTGGATATTAATTACACTTGTCAATATTATTTATAGAGAGATTTGACACAGAGGTGACAAATGCTATACTATTCTAACAGTCAAAGTGGAAAAGCTCCTCAGATCAGGAAGTGCAGGAATTACACAAATCACAGTCCATAAAGAATACACCTGTTAAAAAGAAAGACCATTTCTGTGCTTATCGTTGCGAAGTTCTTCTTTTAACAAACCGCATACAACATCAACAAACAATTATTTTGTAATTTTGCAGCTAACACTTAAGAAAAATTGGTTCATGCAGTACTTTTTTGCCACCACCATTACTACTTGGTTTGGGTGTTAAGGCTAATGTAATCTAACTGAAGGAGGGTGGCAGCCTTTTGGCTTTTTTCTAGGATTCTGTGCTGCAGCACACAGTAAGCATCAGCCTTTCCTCTGACATGAAAAGAATTGGCCTAAAACCCACATAAGCCTGGGTGGGTTTGCCTCCTCTGATTTGGCTTCAGATTTCTTTTGTAGTAGCAGCGAATGAGAAACAAACAGAAGTAAGTGAGCACCAAGTTCTGATTTTGGAAGAAATGCATTTTGTAAAAAGTCTTAGACGCGCAAGGCACACTGCAAGGAGGAGCTAAGACTGCAAGCAATTGCCTTGCAGAAACTAGGGGATGGATGGGCAATAATGGTCCTTGGAGGCCCAGGAGAGGAGAGGAAGATGTGTCTGTCTTAGACATTGGACAATGCCCAGGAGGCCTGAATGGAGGAAACTTATCCCAGGAGTCTGGCATTTAACTCAATTACTTTGCTTTGGTTCTACAATTAACTGAGGCATTATTCATGAGAATTCCTTTCAGTCAATAAAACAGAGGGAGGAAAAGGCAATTGGGTAAAAACAAACCTGTGGTTTAAGGGAAGCAGTAAATGAGCCTCAAGTCCTTTCCAGCTTGAAGGACTTTCAACACATGCCTCACAAAAGCAACCTCCACTTACCATACTGATCTTTTGTTCCCCTCAAAATCAGGAACCCTTAGAGCATGCATTTGAACAACGGACCCAGCTGGTTATATTTAGTAATATGTGTATATACAGATACATATATTCATGCAATAACAATCAATGAAAAAAAGGGCATAAATTTTAAAGAGACTGAGGGAGGCTCTATGGCAGGTTTTGGAGAAAGGAAGAGGAAGAAAGAAATGTAATTTAATTATTATTTCAAAAGTAACAAAGAAAGAAAAAAAAGTGTTTTAGTTTGGAATACTTTTTGATTTGGAGGGAAAGTTCCAAAGATAAAGTGGAAAGTGTTTCCCCAGTTCCTCCAGTGTTCTCAAGACATAAAATGCTGTAAACCCATTTATTTAATGGTTTCAGTCAGAGGTGTGGGCCAGGGCTATGGAAAGAAGCTAGGAGAGCATGAGCCTGTTGAGGGACCCAGAGCCAGCCATCTATGGTCTTTGCTATTTTCCTTGGCTCTGAGCCGGTTCCCTGGTCACAGGTCCTGCTACAAGCAATGGCAAGCACTTCTGCCTTCAGGTACCTGCCTTGAGTTTCTGCCTTGACTTCCCTCAGTGAGTGTGACGTAGAAGTAAAAGATAAAAATCAACCCTTTCCTCCCCGTGCTGTTTTTTGTCACAAATCAACTGTAACTAGACCAGCCAGTCACTAAACAGACCCTAAATCTATGGGTGAGCATTTAAGCCTCACCTTCTGAAGTATTTAAACACATTTAGAATTCTTCCGTCAGATATGGAGCATTGGTCCTATCTTATTTAATGATCCAATCGTATTTATATGTGCATAGGGTCGTGGACATTCTTTTATTCTTTAAATTAAGATTAAATTCTGCTTCTATTTGTTTTCAGAGTTCAAATTCCTTTAATTGCCAGTGTTACCGTGCTGGTCCTCAGACCAGACAGTCCTTATTCTCCACTCACGAATGGTAAACACCAGGCTCTATCCACAGTGCGGGCTCTAGGCGGTGGAACGCTGCAGTGAAATCCACAAAGTCACACCGTGCAACAGGTCTTTCTCGCGTGGGAGGATTACTAAGAGAGGAGACAGAGAGGTGGCCTCTGGGCGAGGATGGCTGTAAAAGAGAGTGAGGGAAAAGGAACAGGTCCTTTTGTAAGGTGATGGTAACTCCTGTACAGGGGGCGGGTATGTGTCTCCTGGCGAGGGTGGGAATGTGTTGCATCTGGGAGGCTGTGGTTAAGTCCCTGGAGCTGGCCGTGTTGCTGCCTGATTGCTAACACACAGGGTGAATGCACTTCCCGTCGTTTTGTTCCACGGTATCCAGTGTAAATAGCCTAATAGAGCAAATGTTTGACACCTGTTGATAAATGATGTAGAGGCAGATGCAGACCACTGGCTAAAGAACAGAGTCTTTTGTTTACCCCAAGCTAAATCTATGTAAAAGCCGTTCAGCCAGGTAATTTCCTGCCCTATTATTTCCAAATATCAGTAGAAGAATCATAGCTTGGAAATTGAAGGCAGTCTAGAGAGAGAGCTCAGCAGCCACAGCACTGGCTGCTCTTCCAGAGGACCTACGTTTGTTTCCCAGAACCTCCGTGGCAACTCACAGCCATCAGGAACTGCAATCCTAGGGAATGCCATGCCCTCTTTTGTCTTCCGAGGGACACAGTGGCGCTAAGACATACACTCGGGCAAAGCAATCATATACACAAAGTACATATTTTTTTTTAACTCAAAAAAGAAATGAAAGGCAAAGACTGGTGCACCCCTGTAAACCAAGTACTTGGAATCCTAGGTGGGAACATGGCTAGCTCAAACGTTTACACTGGAAAGAATCAGGCATGGTGGCACACAACTGTAATCACAATACCCAAAGGGTGGAGGCAGAAGGATTAGGAATTCAAGTCCATTTTAAGCAACATAGCGAAATTGGGGCCAGCCTCAGCTACATGAGAGTTTATTAAAAGAGAGGAAGAAAAGAAGGAAGGAAGGCAGGAAGGGAGAGAGGGAGGGAGACGGGGAGGAAGGGAGGGAGAGAAGAAAAAGAGTATCTGCAGTTCAGAAAAAAAAAAAAGACATTATCAAGACAATTCACAGAGGGAAAGAGCTGTTTATATCAAAGCTTATTTCTCACTTAACATAAGCCTTGACTTTCCTGATTTTACAATGTCACAACTCTGATACTCTGGCCTTTCGTATAAAACTGCCTATTTATTAAAAGAGTCACAGATTTTAGAAAACAAAAGCCCCAAAAGATTCATTTTAAACCGACTTACATTTTAAAAAAAAACATTTACCCAACATAAAAAGGAAACCCTGCAAAATTTAATTACCCTAATTTTTTTAAAAAGGTTGTTATTGCAATAATCAATTCCAAAGATGCATATATTAATGAGATAAACACACTATTCTGATACTTGGGAGCTCTTGACCCTAATGTACTAGAGATGTGAGATTGTCTAATTAAGATTCACACCGTCGTATGCTATTACATTTATCAGCCAAGGGATGTGTTTGTTAATTCTTTCCTGTGAGCAAAATGCCAAGTGCTCAAAGGCCAAGTGTAAACAGTCAAAACGAAGCAGAATATTAAGTAATTACATAACAAATTCAGACAGTGTAGACAATAATTACCAAGACCAAAGCATTCATCGTCGGCTCTTGGACATCTAAGCTATCTATTAAAACACTGGCGCAAGTCCATATAGAAGTGACACTGGGTTAAACGTATTTATTAAGATAAATTTGAACAGGCTTGCTTGCTATTTATTATAATTAAGAAAACAAAACCTAACTGTAAAGAAGATCATCATTATAATTGGGATCAGATAAGAAGGACTCCCCTGAGATTTAAAGTTCTTTTGCCTTATAGTTGGAAGAAAATATGCATGTGTTGGGGAAGAGAGGGCATCCATTAAAAAAAAAAAAAAAAAAAAAGTTTTTTGTTTTTGTGTTTTAACTCCCATATATGAAGTCGTTGGGTTTTACAAAGGTGCTATGCTCAGAGACCTAATATATCTTGAAACAGAGCATTGCTATTTTCAGACAGGGTCAAGGGTCAAAACTGAAGGGTACATATACCTTGCTGACAGCTTTGATGGACACCATTTTCTATGTTCCTCCTTCAGGAATGATACCACCTGATCCCCAATTAACACAGTGATCCATGTAGAATGAGAGCCCCAGCCTCTTTGTTTCCCTGTCATCCATCTGTAGTATCCCACACAGGGCAAACCTGAATGGCATCTGTTTAGTACAAAGGAGGGGAGGAAGACTCCCCTCCCCCACCATCCCACCAGCAGAGCACCACTCTTGTCTTTGCAAAAATGTTCAGGTATGAACATCAGCATGAAGAGGTGAAAAAGAAAAAAAAAAAAAAGAGACCCTAACTTCTGACAGATCCAGCACTCACACTTCTTACCCTGCTCCTTGCAGTTATTTCAAAGCAGAGTTTCATCCAGCAACTGGGGGACATCAGACAGAAGACCTCAGTCATGTCAGGAATACTGGCTGTTTGCCTCAGCAAGCCTTGCATCAAAGAGGTCCTGGTCAGCACTGTTGGAGATTTCAGTTTGTTCCAATGAGTAGAGAGAAAAATGCTTGTTTGAGGAACCCAGGAGTGATCACAGAAAAGTCATGAGCCAGAAACATGTGGCTCTGGGCCAATTATCCAGTTCCCTTGCACTCTTGTGGAAAAAAAAAAAAAAACACCTAAAGAGAGAAGAGCCTTATCTTTGGGGACCACGCCTCTGCCCCATTCCCATCGATTCTGAAGTCCTCTGTTTCAAAGGGTTCATTAGAAAGGTGAAGAAAGTAACCTGGTTTTTGTTGTTTGGGAATCTTAGTGTGTGCATTTTTGTCTGAAAACCTCCTGATCAAATATATTCAGTAAAAGTTAATTTATGATCATAATTTTCATTAGTCAAAGCTGGGTGTGTGCTATATTTTTTCTAGTGATAAATCAATTAAACGGGAGCAATTGGGGACAGTAACATTGTATTCTTTTCACCCGCCCTTTACCATGAATCAGTCTTCGCTCAGGTTTGGCACTTCACTGTTGTCTATAATTAACATATATCCACTCTGGGCAAACAATTTACCTTGTAGTTTTTAGCACTATGGCTTAAATGGAAATAAAATTACCTTTGACACAAAGGCATACAATGTGAGCTAATATTATAACTACAAAACCTCAAACGTCCAGCATGCTTTAATCCTAAATTTGAAGTGCTGAAGTTGTTGGAAGGATTATCTTGAAATAATCTCTTTGTATCTGTTATTTGTTTATTTAAAAGTAGAAATAGATTTAATATTTTCCCATTAAAAATGTGAACTTTTTAAAGTTTTAAACAATTAAGAAAACATACTAAAAAGCCCAATGATAAGGGATCTTATCAGGAGGCTTAGGACAAATTTAACATTGAGATTTGATTTAATGAGACAAAATAAAAGAAAGCATTAAATGAAGAGCATAATTATAACTGTGTCTGAAATGTAGGTTCCAGAAAAAGTGCCAGGAATTCCCACTTTGGGTAAGTGTCATGGCCAGCAGCAAGAACTGAGAGAGACAACCCAGCACAAGGGCTCTTTGAACACCCATGGAAATCAGGTCCTCAAAGACTTCCCCCAGGTTCAGTGTTAGCCAACTGTACAGCGTTAATACCACAATTCATTTTTCTAGAGAAGCTTACCACCTAGATTTTTTATTAAGCACTCCAAACTTGCTAAGCCGTGGTGGGGCATGCCTTTAATCCTAGCACTCAGGAGGCAGAACTCTGTGATTTTAAGGCCAGCCTGGTCTACAGAGCTAGTTCCAAGACAGTCAGAGATATACAGAGAAACCTTGTCTTGAAGGAACAATAATAAACAAACAAACTAATCAATAAAGAAATGTTTAAGATAATTTTCTTTCCCCAAAATGCCCTACTATAATGAAAGATTGAGAGAAGCCCTTAAAAATTAGTTTTTCTCTTAGACATAAGAGGATTTCAGAGGTGTGAAGAGTCAATAATGCTGGTAGGTAATGGATCAAATGTCATTCAGTGACTACACGGGCATGGCCAATTCAGGAAGAATACTAGTGCAACCTTCAAGGATGCTTGATTTAAAATAATTGGGCAATTCTCAATGAAGCACAGTATATTTATTAAATGAATTAATGTCAATTTTATAATAGTGTCTATGATGATGGTGGATCTTTTTTTCAGGAACCTTTTTGTTTTGGAAGAGAGTGTCATTTGTGGGCCTCTGTCCAGATTTCCAGAGAAATGAACAAGGACGAGAAAATCAGATATTTGGTGTGAAACCATCTTACATATGATAAGGCCCTCAGCTCTTTAGAATCTAAGTTGATTTTATATATATATATATATATATATATACATATACATAGTATAATATATGTATATATACATATGCATAGTATTATATATGTATATATAATATATACATATTATATACATATGCATAGTATTATATATGTATATATAATACTATGCATATGTATATATACATATATTATACTATGTATATGTATATATACATATATTACACACACACACACACATATATAAATATATATATATATATATATATATATATATATATATATATATAGCGATGCAGTACAATTCTTTATCTCATGTAAGCAGTGATTAGTTTTTTCCAGCCTCCATACTGCCCCGTTTGCCTCTATATTTCACAATGAGCCGTTATAGTCTATCTTGGCACAGCATTTTTTCCTCAACCAAACTCTGATCTGTTCTATGACATAAGACTGCAGGTTTCCCTGTCTATCAGTGACTTCTACTGCTAATCAAAGGTATGAAAAAGAGACAATGCAGTATTATGAGAAATGGTTCTGAGATTGCCAACTCATTTTAATATGGCAAAGTGAACAAGAAATAAAATTGTGATTATTTATGCTTTTAGCATTATTAAAATAATGGTCAATCATCCTTGGAGCTAATACAGGAAACGTTTTTCTAACCAACAACTTCCAGAATAGTTATATTCCTCATTGAACTATTATCTGTTTCTTGGTTTGTTTTATATTTTTCATGTTCACCTCGTAGTTTATAAGCTCTCTCTTTGTCACTCTGTGCTGTATGTATGTGTGTGTGTTTCACTGGATTTACCCTATATGAACGAACAGTGCTCTTATCAGAAACCATAGGTTACTAAACAGTAAGCACAGTTACGGAGAGTATAGGGTGTTACCATTGGTCTTTATAACCTAGAACTTGATGGTAAGATCCTGTTGCTGAAGACACAAGCCAGTTCTCACCTAGACGCTCCCTTCCTACTCATGTGATCTCCAAGTATATTCTGTTGCTTCTCTAAATTTACAAATAAAAAAGTGAGGCACAGAAAAGCTGCTGTTTCTCAAGCCACTGAACAGAGTCCGCCATTTATCAATTGCACGTGTGCTCTTAACTACCGTGTTACAGTTGCTGACAGCAGTCATAGCACTATGATGGGGGGTTAGATAGCAATGCAGACATGGAAACTGGCTTCAAGGATATTAGCTGTATATGAAATAAATACATCACTGTGGCAATTGCCCCCAGAAACGTTTATTTGGCTGCATTAAACAAGCATAAAACATTAGGACCTCCCATTAAAAAGAAACTGAATTTTGATTAAATAAATTCCATAAGCTGTGATATTCACTATGCTCTTCAAGTGTCAGAGAAAGGCACCAAGGTAATGATTATAAAAGGTAACACACAATAGCCATATTCCCAAACTATATTCATAAATTGTATGGGTCCTGTGTAAATTTTTAAAGGGGCATTACATTGTGTATAAAAGCACTTCTACCTTGCACCTGGAAATTACTGAACTGTAGGAAAGAATGATGCTCTGACAGAATAATGCTTGCCTCTAGGGAGAAAAATGTGCTGGATTTGTTTTTTAAAATTTTTCTCTTTGTATATTTCAAGGTTTATAACTCCCAGAGAGGCGTGTGCACATCTCTGCCTGAACGCAGGCTCATTATGTTCAGAACAAACACCAGAGCAATGTGTCCTACAGGTGCAATGTTTTTTCCCTGCAAAACCATTAGTCCACCAGGAGTTGCCCATTAAATGTGTGTCTTTTTACAACCAGCTGGATCACTTCCTATTACTCATAACAGGGTTATTTACAAATGAGATGCTGAAAGGGTAACATCGCCTCTGCCAAGGTACCGTCTGTTCTATTAAGAATATAAAAAAGTAAGAAACAGAAGGCAAACACATCTTGCCAGTTAACGAGACCCTGGTTAAGGACTGGAGACAAAGCCCAAGGCCCTTCAACTAGCCAGTCATTAACTACCAGGCAACGCCTAAAAAGAGGTTACCTCTGTGGCTAGAGGGGAAAGCAGAGACATGTAGGCTAAATATTTGCCCCTACATCATACAGGAAAGCTACAGAGCTTGAGAAGACAGATGGGAGAAATCCAAGAAATACTTTTCCTCCTCATCAGAGATCAGACCGCAATATATAACAACCAATCTCTAGAAGGAAAACTATGTTATGTCTTGTCTCTTCTTGTATTCTTATTTATATTTCCTTTCTCATTCTTCATGGAATGGAAAATTTTACATGTAGGATTCAGTTATAGATCTGGAGTAAACATTAGGGATTTGGGGAGCTGGAGAGATGGCTCAGCAGCTAAGAGCACTGGCTGCTCTGCCAGAGGACTGAGGTTCAATTCGCAGCACCAGCATGGCAGCCCACAACTGTCTGTAACTCAAACTCTAATGGCTCTGATTTCCCCACACAGACATATATGTATACCAAACACCAAATGTGTGTAAAAATAAATATAAAAGAAAGTTAGAGATTTTACAAAGCAAATTCAAAATGAATGCCTGCTCTTTCATGTCAGCTGTAAGCTGAGGACAGTAGTTAACCAAGGATACAAAGAAAATGAAGTCTCACCAAAATACCTAGGCTGGTCTAATTCTAAGGCTGCAGTAATGTTGCTGTCTAGCAATAGTCACTATATGATATTCTCGCTTGACAAAAGATAAAACATAAGTTTGGGCTTGGAAACAGGGTTCTCTCTTAAGCTGCTCCTGGGATGAACTGCATTTGCCTTAGATTTCCAAATGTCAGCCGATGTATCACCCAAAAGGACGTGGAAGGATCTGCAGAGAAGGGAACTAGAAGCTTCTTCCTTCTATATCCAGCTTCTTACATGCACAGTTAAACTTGCTAGTCTTGTTTCTAGAATACAGCCCTGTGCCTTGAAATGATGCATAGGTCGACTAGGAAGCTCGCTGGAGTGAGGGCATCCTAAGGTGTTGTTGGAGCCCAGGGATTTCGGTCAATGAGTAGAGACAGCATCCTGATGCAATTAAGAGATACAGTACACACAAGATGAATGAATGTTTCACAGAACTTTTTATTTTGTAGGTAAAAGAAACAAACTCTGAAGTGATAAAACTATACTAAATACATAAGCTAGTAACAGTTATTAGCTCTATCAACTGCTATGCATTGCATGTGATTGCATGGACTATGCATTTGAGACCAGGATCCCAGTGCCTTTATGCAAGATTGCCAAGAACATGTGAGAGATGTATGTTAGGCCACCATGATAGAACAGCTATGACTCTTCCAGCCAATGGGCATTTCTCAGCTCTGCCATAATCTTATGGATTCAGCTGTATGGGTGTTTTGTCACTGATGGAAAACTTGGAATGTAGCATGTGAATACTCTCAGGTATCTTTCTGTGGGTTTTATCCCATACCTTGTATCTTTGCCTTTCATTGATTTCCTACATAGGACTCTGAAGTTCTTCACAAGCTCAAGAAACAGGCAACAGACAACAAAAGAAGGGGATAGCAATGCAGACAGATTCCCTAAGGCTAAGTTAAAGTCAAAGAGGGATTTGTATCACATACGCGGCAGAACCTAATTCTTAATTTCAATATCTTTTTGCCATGTTATCCTTCCTTTGCTCTCATTCAAGGAACATCTTTTAACAATATCTCTCAGTCCAAAGGTTGTTACAAGCAATTATGCATTGCCCTAAACTCACATGAAAACCCATTAACAATGTCTTCTCCTCAGTAACAGTTGAAAGACTGTCTGATGTCACTTCATTGCCCATTATTTTCTCAGGCTGCTTATTAAAACACCTGTCCCCATTCGCACAGTAACTCTCAATTTGAGGCATCTGGTAAATTAAATCATTCCATCCTCATCACATGGATGTTTCAAGCATTTGTACTCTACTGATATAGGACATTAATCTGACTTACATTGATGACTCACATAAAGTAAATAAGAAAGCCAAAAGAAGGTAGAGGTAACTATCAAAATGTCCCTTCTTAATTAAATACTGAACATATTTTACTGCTGTGAAAGGCTAAACATCATACGGAAATATTCAGAAGACTTCGTTAGACACACTCTTCTTCTTGGAGGCTCTTCCAGGTTAAACAATCCCGTCTGCGACCTATATTGCTACTTTTGCATAGCTCAGATCAAAACACATGAGAAGACAAGATTTAGTGTGTCAGTCAGTCATCATCATAGAAACTTCCTCCTGCAGCAGACAGGAACAAAACCAGAGGACCACAGCCAGTCGTTAAACAGAAAGTCCTTGGAACACAAATCTCCAGAAAATTCTTCCCCATTCATGTCAGACAGGAAGCAGGAAAAGTGAAGGGCAAGATATCCTTACAAGCTCACCCTTAGTGATGCACTACCTCTAACCAGATCCTATCTCTTCAAGAACTGACCAAAATGGTACCAGAAGATAGCAAGCAGTCGACACATGGTCCTTTGGGGAGTAGTTCTTCTTCAGATCATAAAAGACCCTGATCTTGATTCTGAATTCATGGTCGGTTAGAAAATGCAGCTGCTAATTCTTTTTCTGCCATTGTTTCTTCCCTTTTATTGAAAATAGATTTTTCTCACATAATAATATATCATGATTTCAGTTTCCCTCCCTCAACTCCCTTCAATTCCTTGCCACTCCCCCTCCCATCTGTATCAAACCCCTTTCTGTCTCTCATTAGAAAACAAACATACTTCTAGAGATAATAATAAATTAAATTAATATAATATAATATAATATAATATAATATAATATAATATAATATA
>NW_026591086.1:38427153-38445162 GCF_907164565.1 Psammomys obesus
TATAATATAATATAATATAATATAATATAATATAATATAATATAATAAAATAAATATAATAATAGGTAAAGTAAAAACTAACACATCGGAATTGGACAAAGCACACAGACAGAAGAAAAAGAGCCCAAAAGAAGGTAAAAGAAACAGAAGCCCACATGTTCACACATTGGGGAACCCCACAAAAACACTCAATTGGAAACCATAATATGTATTTGAAGGACATTCTTTCTGCCTCCTCTTCTGCAGGATTCCCTGGCCCATAAGAGGAGGGGGATTTGATCGAGACATCCTGTGTAGAGCTGACTCTTCCAAGATCTCTAACTCTTTGCATTATATCTGGCTGTGGGTCTCTGGTGTTTTGTTTGTTTCTTTGTTTGTTTGATTGATTGATTGATTGATTGATTGATTTGTTTTTCCTTGTCTGCTGCAGGAGGAAGCTTCTCTGATCATGGCCAAGGAAGGCAATGATCTCTGAGTACAGCAGAATATCACTAGGATTGAGTTTCACATTTCATTACTACATTTTGTTTTTGGTTTTTTTTTTTTTTTTTTGGAACTGTGGTATTTGGTTTTACCTTAGGTCCCAGGGTTATCTAGACTAAGGTTCTTTGTCATCCAAGCAATATAGGGTATGGGTTTCATCTCATGGAGTGGGTCTTAATTTTAAGCAGATGTTGGTTATTTATTCCTACAAGCTTTGTGCCACCACTGCACTAACATGTCTTGCGGGCAGGACACCCAAAAGGTTTATAGCTGGGCTGGTGTTTCCATTTCTGCTTCGGTAGGTTGCAGAGTACCTTCCTTTACCAAAGACACCCGTCAATAGGGCTGAAAGCTCTACATAGGAATGAGCATGACTTCTCTGTGTTCAATGAGTCGTGTAGGTGTTTCAGTAATAGAGCCTTGCTGTGAGCGTGTGAAGAACAGCCTATAGTCTGGTAACAGCCTGGGATGTTTGAGCATTCCCATGGGACCCCTTTGTCCAACAACTCAACTAGATGTAACCCAATCCCAGTATTAGAAGCTTCATTTGGTGACAAGAAATGGAAGAGACTGTCTCTCCCATTATTTGGTGATTTCTTTTACATGCTCTTCACGTATGTGAATATTTTAACAAGCTTCTACTACATTAGGTTTCCATACTAAACAAATGGTCCTTAATTTTTTCTGTTGTCCTCATATTTTCTCCCTTTCCCACCTTCCCCCTTCTTGATCCTCCCATTCGAACCCCCATCCATAACTATCCCATTTCCTTTCCTAGGAAGATCTATCTGTTCTTTCTAGTCCTTTACTCTATACATGACCTCTGTGGGTCTATGGATTGCAGTTTGGTTATCATCGACCTAACAGTTAATACCCATACATAAGCGAATGCATACCATATTTTCCTTTCTGTGTCTGTGTTACCTGATTTAGGCCAGTCTTCCTCACATCATAGCAGACCTGCATTACAAAATGCAGATGCTAATTCTTATCTGCAGTTTACACAAAAAGATGAAGACTAAGAAAGTAAATCAACTATTATTCACATAGATTCTCTATGTAGGAAGAGTTTTAAAACAGTATTTCCTCTTCTTCCCCATCACATGAGCCAGTTTTCGTGATCTTTGGATGTAGTTTATCTTTCCAGGGCTTTATGTTCTGTCCCGACCTCAGCACGGAGATATTATAAGGTAGAACCTCTAAGAGATGGATCTCCTGCAAGGATTTTAAGTCATTGAGAATAATCATTGTGATGTCAAGTACCATCAGACTACTGCCAGGGGCCAGGGCCCAGATGTTTCCTTTTCTTAAAATTCACTTTTTATCCTTGTTGTATTCCTATTAGATGTTTATATTCTTGATTTTCCAGGGCCACCCATATTTATATTATCTTAATGTTTAGCCTATAGTGTGTTTGTGTGTGTGTGTGTGTGTGTGTGTGTGTGTGTGTGTGTGTGTGTGTGAATTGAATGCCATGGCACAAGTACAGAGGTCAGAGGACAACTTGCCAGACAAGGTTCTGTCCTTCCATCCTGTTGATTTCCATATCTGAACTTGGGTCATCAAGCTTGGTAATGAATGCACTAACCCACTGAGCTCTCTTTCAGGCCCCTAAAAGTGTTTACAGATACAGTTTTATGATACTTTGTGCCTCAATGTTAAACAGCTAAGAATTGAAAGAAAGGGGTTCCAAGTGGCTAGTTTGTGACAGCCAGAAAAATCAATCATAATCGCTCATAATTTAGTTTCCTCTGATTTTTTTTTTTTAGTTTTTTTGGCACTTTGAGTCACTCTACAAGCTAGCCCAAATCCAGGATCATTCACATTTTCCAAGTGTTAGTCTATATTTCTGCTCTCAAACTATCATGTAACCAAACAGGTGTTTCTTCCTATCCTCTCTAGATTAGAGATTGAAAACTTAAAGCTTGTCATTAGCAATGAAGGGGACTAAATATTTATCAGATATTTAATCAATGATTAAATGTTTATCACCTGTATGCTTGCAGTTGGAAGATATTATAACTTCCATTTTACAAGCAGCAGTACAGTTTTATATGATTGTGGGAAAATGCCAAATTAGTCATAGGAAAAGCATTACCTTTCAACTAATGTTACCTACTTCTGTACTTTTTAGACTCAGATTCCACATTTCTTCATTACACCATATGTCTCTTTTTCTTTTTATAAGCAAGTTGGGCTTAGAATTAGAGAGCTGCTTTCTATGCATAATGGAGGTTCTTCCATCTGAAAATCAATTCTGTGGGATAGGCTGACATCAATTTATCAATCACACTAACTGCTCTGGCACTGTGACAATTAGTTGATCTCTTGTCATTACACATGTCAAGAAATGCTTTTCCTGCAAACTGCTACTTGTTCTTGTCACATACTGTGGGATGTAGATCTTTTTATTATGTCACTACAGGATGCTTTTTGTAAAAAACCTACAGAAAATAACTATCATACATTTCCTGAGATAGCTGAACGAGGACGAAGCCACAGACTACTTGCAGTAAATCTTAACCAAGTTTAATTCAAATTATCCAAACTAAAAATACATGTTATTGAATTTCAGAAGCTTTTATAGTTATACATCAATAACCCCTTCATGTAGAAAGTATGGAAAATCATTTCAATATTTCTGTGTTTCATATAAAAGAAACAATAAATTGCCAAGTGTCTCCTGCATGGCTTTCTGTAAAATCTGCAGGCTTTGTGGAATCTGGATTTGGTTTGGAATTATGAAGATGGTAGGACTACTAGAGTATGGTGACTGTTGTGTAATTGCAGTCCTCCAGAGGCTGAAGCATTAGGGTTGCCCTGAATTTAAGGCCATCCTGGCAGATAGCATGGGGGAAAACCACAAAAACTAAAAAGGAAATGATAGTGAAGATAATAGGACTGTAAGTATCTCCTAGGAGGGGAGGCAAACTCATGATAACATGAATAACCTACCGTATTATCCCATTATCAGATATGAAAATGGGGTCTGGGAAGATGATAGCTTGGTGAGGAAAGTGCTTGCTTTGCCTTAGGAGTACAAGGTTGTCTTCATAAGTGAGGGTCTCTAGCGCCTATTTAAATGTCAAGCTCTGTTGCCGTAGTCTATAATCTCAGCTCCGGAGCGTGCTGGGGACAGAAGGATCCTGGATGCTAGCCCAGCCAGCCAGGTTACAGAAATCGGTGAGCTCCATTTTCAGAGAGACTGCTGTTCAAACAGTAAGGCGGAAAGTGATTGGGGAAGACCCTTGATATCAACCCCTGCTTTCTGGAGAGGCTTTCTGGAGAGGTGCACCCTCATCTGCACACACGCATGCACTTACGCACACACAAAGAAAAGTGAAAGTGATGGAACAACAGGTACAGCTTCAGTCTCGTGTAACTCCGTATTATAAGCGTCTGTGCGAAGGCAGTAAGACACCGCCCTTAGCTCTAGATACGGAAGAGAGTTCACTACAGGGATTACAGAGAAACAGCCTGTGGTCGGATCATGGGCCTCTTAAACTGCCTTCTTTTGGATTCAAAATTTTCTCTAATGGACAGACAGTAACAAAATAGCAGAAAAATCATAAAGTAGATTTATAAGCAGCCACAAAATACATAAATTAGAAAGGCTACAATTTAAATTCTTCAGAAAGGAAAAACTAAGTTTAAAACGTATAGGAAGAGTAGTTCTCTTAAGTTTCTAAAAGAAGTGACAGACCACACTACTAATAAATAATTAAATAATAATGAATCTCTGAAGCAAGTGACCGATCATATAAAGGAGGGCCTCTATTTTCTGCTGAATACGTATTACCAGCATGAATAGACAGCTGCTATGGACAAAGCAAAGGCGGAAGTTTTGCCTATTTTATTTAGACTTGGTCTTTGATTTGGGGGTGTTATTGTTTGTTTGTTTTAGTTTCAGAATTCTGTTTTATTTTGGTTTTGAGGCAGGATCTTCCTGCACAGCTCTGAATGGTTTGGAACGCTGTGGACCAGGCTGGTCTCGAACTCACAGAGATCTGGCCGGCTCAGTTTCCCATGTGCTGGGATCAGTCAGACCCAGCTTAGTCATAGATGCAATGACCACTCAATATTTCCCAACAAGCTAATAGATATTTGAAACAAGTGGGAGCGTATATACATACGTCCTAATAATTTTTCTTTGCTTGTCCTTTTTTTCCACAAAATTTATTTTGATCATGTTTTTCCCTCTCCCAACTCCTCCCAGATAGTTTCCACCCAACTTTATGCTCTCTCATGCCCTTGCTCTCCCTTTCTCAAAAGAATCATAACAAAATAAAAATCAAAACAAACAAAGAACCAATAGGATAACAAAAGAACACAAAATGAAGCAAAACCCCCACAGCAAAAACATGAAGTCTGTTTTGTGCTAGTCCATTACTCCTGTACATATGGCCTGCACAGTAGTGTTGTTAATGTATATACTCAGTGACACTCTTTTGAGGAGAAAACTGATATTCCCTTTCTTAGTGGGTATTAACTGCAAATAGCTTCTTTTTCAGGGATGGGCCTTTATGTCCACTTCCCCTTTTCAGTGCTGGGATTTTGTCTTGTATGAACCTGAGCAGATTTTGTGCTTCCAATCTGTGTGAGTTCAGATGTACATCAATCACGCCGTTTCCTCAGAGTCATTCACCACCTCTGGCTCCAACAGTCTTTCCATCTCCTCTTCTGCATTGATCCCTGAGCATGAGGGGAGGGTTTTGATGTTGACATCCCATTTAGGACTGAGTAACCCAAAGTCTCTCATTCTCTGCATATTTTCTAATTATAAGTCTCAGTGTTGATCCCAATTTATTACAAGATCTTTTCTCTTACAAGAAGGTGCTTTGAGAATGTTTGAGCAATGCACTGATCTATGGATATTATACTATGTCATTAAGAGTCATTTTATTTCTTTGCTCCTTTCGCAAAATATTGGTAAGTGTTCCCCTAGGCCCATGACCTATCTAGTCTTGGATTCTTTGCCGCTTTTTGTATATATTCACACTATCCGGAAACTTGAGGTCTTCCTACCACAGACTTCTCTTTCTGAAATTATAGGCATAAATTATACCAGGCTAGAGTAGAAAATTGTTTTAAATCTAAAATGGCAAAAGGAATATTTTCACTTTCACATTTGTTTTACTCTACTGCAACTAAATGTGGTTTATTAAACTCAATAAAATGAGGTTATAATTATATCATATAAGTTTAATGAACATAAAGGAAGTTTCCCTTTATAAAATGGATAAATGCCTTTAAAATACACTTCCAAAGGAACCACAGAGAGCAGCTAATTCTAATCTTTCAAGCTCAAGCAAATAACAAAATAACTGAGCAGCCAAATAACACTCCTCATGTCATATCTCAATAATAATAATAATAACAGCAATAATAGTAATAACAAACATTGTAAGCCTCGGATGTAATAACTATCTGATATTTCCAAACAAGGTAGCAGATATTTGTAATATATGAGAGAATATATATACATATTTGATAACATTAATTTCACACTCTGAGTATTCTGCTTCTTAAATCTGCAATAGTGCAAAGCCACTGCTAAAGCATGACACTAAAAATGACTATACAGGACAGAAACAGAAAATGTGATGATTACAAATGCCATTTGGGTCTTGTCCTACTAAAATTTTACTATTAAACCCTACAGAAATTGCTTAGGAGTGTCTTTTAAGGTCCATGCTTTTCATTAGAAAAACCTAGTACCACAGTACATACCAATGAGGAAAGGTCTCCTGGGAACAATGAAATGGACTGTAATAATGCACTGAGAACAACAGAGAACCTGAAACTTTATTTTCTTTTAACACATGCTTCTGAAAAATAGAAAACATTGCCAAAAGACATAAGAGAGCAAGTCACAAATGCTAGCATGTAGAGATGAAGCTCTGGATTATGTTCTGTCTCAGCTCCTGGTGTTTGTTATCTGCCATCTCCATCATAGAGTATATTACTTTTTGTAGCAATTTTTAAGGCTATTTTAGATATGACTGCTGACAGAGTGAATGCCTATGACTGTGATGGAGAAGAAAATTTGCATTCAGAGCTCAGAGATGGCCCCACCTGTGAAATCTATTCATTGTTTTGTTCACAGGGGCAACTAAAGTTAAGTAAACCTCTACAAAATGCCAATCAGAGCTGCTAATGCACAGCTCCAGACAGCTGTAATTCAATATGAGCAACACACTTCGGGACTGCACTCCTGTCCCGATGTGTACACCCTTCACTTTCATTGGTGGCCTAAGGACAAAGAGGCTTTAAAAACCAGAGTCTTGTTGTTGAGCCCTGTATGGAAGAGAAAACAAACTAGTTATCCAGTATCAAATAGTAATCCCTGAAAATATACACACAAGGAACATACTATACACTGAGCAGGTGTTAACATGGAAGATATACATACATGCATCTACTCATATAACAACTAATGAAAAAAGATGCCATAAACTTAAAAGAGGGGAAGGAGAGGCTATGTGGGAGAGTTTGGAGGAAAAAAAAGAAAGGGAGAAATGATGTAATTATATTATAATCTCAAAGGATGAAAGAAGTAATGACCATAAAAACATACAAAACAGGAGGGGAACGTAAAATCTGTAAGGATCGTCAGGAGGATTCAGAGAGAGCACTGAACTCTTTGAAGCATTAGGCGGGTCAGGGGCTATCTCATCGCTAAGTACTTGAAAGCAGTTTTAAAAGATGAGTGGTGTGCTTTGCTTCTTCAGAAGATAAATATAAGTTTTAGAGACCTTTAATCTGGTGAAAAGCAGTTAACTGCAATATGTTCCCCCCAGGTGACAGTTCTTCACATTTGCATATCCACTCTGTATTTTTAACATAAAGTTGCAAGGTTTCTCTCCTGAAAAGGAAATACAGGCTATGAAAAGAATCGTTTAAAAATTAATGTGAAAAATATTCTATCCTTTGTTGGATTCTTGTCCTTGAAAACAACACAAAGAAGCCAGGTCTGGAGGTATGTGCGTATAATACTAGCACTCTTGTGCAGCTGAGGCAGGAGAATCCCATAACAAATCTAACCTGGCCTATACAGCTAGACCCCCATCTCAAAACAGAGAACCAAAACGAAGTACAAACAACTCACTTATCAAAAACAGGGACTGTCTCTGACATGAACTCAGTGGCTGGCTCTTTGATCACCTCCCCCTGAGGTGGGGGAGTAGCCTTGCCAGGCCACAGAGGAGGACAATGCAGCCAATCCTGATGAGACCTGATAGACTAGGGTCAGATGGAAGGGGAGGAGGACCTCCCCTATCAGTGGACTTGGAGAGGGGCATGGGAGGAGATGAGAAAGTGAGGGTGGGATTGGGAGGGGATGAGAGAGGGAGCTACAGCTGGAATGGAGAGTGAATAAACTGTAATTAATATAAAAAATAAAAACTTAATTAAAAAATTCATGTTTGAAATTCACACAAGCTTGAAAACGGGCTTTTTACTGTTTTCTCTATTTCTCTATTCAGATCAGCTATACTGCCATGACCTTGTCATTCCTTTTGTTCCTCCTTACTCTTTGTCTCTTTTAATTTAAATTTTTATTTTCTTTCAGCATTTAATACCTGAGTAGTATCTAACCCCCTCAAAGTCTTCCCACATTCCCCGCTTCCTCTTCTTTAATTATTACAATGTTAATGTGCATGTATACACATATATATGTATTTATAGAACTCACTGTTTTAATTTTGTGTTGCTCACATGTTTCTGTGTTTTCTGTGTTGGGATTAGAGAACCTATCAGGGAACTCATCTCTGAAGAATTCTCCCTCCCTCAGAAGCCACTAACTGCCTATATTTCTTCTTTTAATGGTTAGACTTTGGGAAAAGTCCCATAACCACATTAGCATTGCAACTTGCATTGTCTTCATACAAGTCTTGTTTAGGTAAATATATCTGAATTTCATGTGTATAGCATCCCTTTCATGTACAGCAGACACTATCTCATAAAAGGTCTGGTCCTCTGGTTCTTACAGTCTTTCCTCCCCTTCTATCATGATTTCTCCTGAGCCTTGGGTGTAGGGGTTGTGTTATAGAGCTATCATAGGGGATGGTTCTTTGCAATCACTCATTCTCTGCTTTTTGAACCAGTTGTAGATGGCTGTATTCATCTTCATCTACTGCATAAAGGAGCTTCTTTGATGGCAGGTGAGAGTGATGTGGCATAACTCACAACAATTGCAGAATGGGATCAGTATTTAGAATGCAGTTAGAAATAATATATATTTAGTAAAATGGGAGTATTGGTGTCTCCTCTAGTGTTTATGTCCCTCACAGCCACTAATAGTTGGTTATGTTTACAATACCATGAATTCCTTCCTATTAAGCATGTCTTAAGTCTAATTATACAGCTGATGGTTACCTCTAAGATAAATATTTTGCTTTTACCCCACTGGGGATGTGTTGCTGGGATAGTTATTATGGTTCTTAGGATTTACATCTCATCTGCACAGGACTGTCAATTGTTTTTCTTCCTTGGAAGCTTGACCAGCATCTTCTGCTATCCAAGGACTATGAGAGATGTTCATCAAGGGGGAGGCTTCCACGTTAGTTTCAGCTTGATTTCTCCAAGTTCTCTTATTGAAGTGTGCGGTGTCTTCCTCAGTAGGATCTTACCTTCAAGTTCTGAGAGGCAACCAAAGTCAACAGCAAATAGCCTTTATTATATGGGGACACTCTTAGATCTCCCTGATTAACATCTCAAAGGGAGATTGCCCATGTCTTGTTCTGGAATTTATAGGTTCTTAGCACTCATATGGCATAACTCTATAACACAAACATATATTTGCATGTGTATGCATATAATTATTTATCATTTATATTTACCATATTTAATATTTATATACAATGTATATAGTAACAGAACAAAATATTGTCATAGCCAGTGTATTTTACCACATACATTTGGCAATATATGGTAGGTAGGTTATAGCAAAGCCCAAACTATGTTTTAGGTTTCAGATATTATCTGCCAACATTCTTTGCCTTTGAGATGGTGGAAGCTAGGCGTGTCAAGCTTATCTACATATTTACAAGAATTTTATCTAAAATTCAAGAGTCAGATACAGGGTTGGGTGAGAAATGACTACTGAGTGGATAAAAAGGTAGCTCAAGATAATTTTGTCTCTCAATCTGGAGAATCCCCACTCTCCCACCATCCTGAATTTTAATCGGTCGGTCTGTGGACTCTACAACACAGGTGTGGCTTTTTGAGGAACCTCTGTTCACAATATGCATACATGTAAATGTATTTACTTACTGGGAGCTCTTATAAAACTTAACTGATGGGGTATGATGACTGTTAACATGGTTCACTGGTCTACGGTAGTAGACTGTGTAAAAGAAGCTTGAAAACAAGAGAACACTGGAAGTTCCATTTCATACTACAAGTGAGCAAATTTGTGCCATTGTGACTGCGGCTTCCATCACCCTGTTTTCCCAAGCAAAATACTGTGCTTCCTAATTGAACTGTGCCTGTTTGAAGCAAATTGTTTTTGCTGCTGTGGGGGCTCTAAGGAACTCCCTGAGTCTCGTGGTTCACCAGGAGACAAGGAAGCATCACGCATTTCAGAAACAGGTAATTTTTCAGGAGGAACTGATGATCTCCAGAGAGCAAAAGACCTTTATTTTCTCAAGCCTCGCAGTGGTTCATGCCTCTGTTTAAATACCAGCACTCCATAAAAATCACAGCCATTTATCTTACAATCCAAGAATTCTCTGCAGTTGCTGTATAGTCTTATTACGGAAAAAAAAAGGGAGGGAAATTAAATTTCTTTACTATCCCCAGATCAGATAATGGAACTCACATCTTCCTCCCTGTCTTAGTTATTTATTTGGAACTTTTAGGTAAATACTTTGTAATTTGAACATCATATCAAATACACAAAATAATCATTTAACCTAGGAATAGGAACATTAGTTAGCTTTGGTTTGTTTTTCTGATAGGCCTAAGTACTCTTAAAGTCACAACTAATCATCAACAAAACCAATCATGTTCTCCATGAATAAAAAAACACATCTTGTGTATCTGTTTAAAAGACAATATAATACTATAAGAATAGATCCTCTGAAAAGTAATAACTTCTCTGCGATAAATACAATACATACTATTTTTAAAATTTTAAATATAGAAGACTAAAGGAATATAATGTGAAACAATAAAGTTCTCCTACAAAATGAAAGCATGTTTAGTCAACACCCGTGTAGGAAGACTGAGAACCACCCATATTTCATAACCAGGTGGTCTGCCTTCAACAACTCAGCAGGAGCATCCATGCCATCACCAGCCTCCAAATGTGACACATTTCCACTATTGCCATTAATGGTTATCCCTGTGTAAAGCTCATGCCATCGTTACAGCTCTCTCTTTCTGTCTCTTCTCCCATCACAGGTGACCTTTCACTTCCCCTTCTTCAATTTTGTGAGGTCTGTTCTGTGGTATGATCTTGGTGTCGTTACTTAGCTCTCCAGTCATCACAAAACCCCAACAAAGGCAATTATCCATTCTCTACTAAATCAGAGTTATAGACCCTTGTGATCCAGTGATTCTATTTCTAGGTGTGTGGTCCAGAGAATCTTCTGCAGAGTGAACACTAGTAGACATATATAATCTCTTTAGCAACATTGTTCACAGTAGTACTAAAGTAGCAATGAACTAAATATCCATTGAAAGAATTGTTGAAGATTTACACATAGAATCTGTGTCGAAAAGACATGAAGGACAGATAAATGCTCCATTGTTATCAATGTATATTTGTATATATACAGGTATAGCAATGAAAATACATGAACTGAATTGGGGCCTATTTTACAGAAATTAAGTAAATAATAGCTACATGGTATTGGAGATACTCAGCCATATTGTAGAAAAACTCCAGATATGCCTTACATGCAAGTCTGGAGTTTGCTTTACTTATTTAAGTGGGTCAATCTTAAAAGAAAATGTTGAGGAAACAGTAGGACAGAAAAAATATTCTAATTTATAAGATTTAATAAAGGAGATAAATAAATTATAAAGCCTTTGAAGACATGTACTTGAATTTTAAAGTTAAAAAGTAGTTATTCTGTGTGAGAATAGTATTCAACACTAGACTGAAATGAAGGAAACATGAATAACAAAAGGCTTCCAAGGTCATTTTTAGCTCAAAGATGAGATACTGTAGACTTATATATCATAAGCAACAAGAAATCTTGACTTAGCAGTCAAGGCTGTAAGAGAGGCTGCACTTGTCACCAAAGATCATGTTTCTTGTTTATTCTTGCTCCTTTTTGTCTCTTTGTAGCTTTTGCCCTCATGGTAATAAGGGACTACTACACTGACAGTTGTATGTCCCCAATCTAAACAGCAGAGAGATACAAGAAAACAGAGTGTTACCCACTCTCTGATCACTTTCCCCTGGCTGGGTGGCCTTGCCACACCACAGAGGAAGAGGATCCAGGCAGTCCTGCTGAGATTTGATAGACTAGGGTCAGATGGTAGGGGAGGGGAATTTCTCATTTCTGTCATGTAGGCAAGGGGAAGAAGGGGGGTAAGAGGAAAGGAGAGTGGGATCGGGAAGAGATGAGGGAGGGGGCTACAATTGGGATATAAAGTGAATAATTACAAAAAAATTTAAAATTAAAAAAAGAAAAGAAAACACAGGGGCTAAGGCAGTATCAACTGATGTCCAGCAGTAGGATGGTAGCCATTTTCTCGCCATGTAGGCAGAAGTCACACAGAGAAGCAGCATCAGAAGAATCAAAACAATATTTGTATGCTTTCTTTAGGAAAAGGTATTTGGAAGCAAGGCAGTCTGTACATGCTGTTTGCATGAATGCCAGAACAATGCATGAAAATCATCCTTTGAATGTAAGGAAATTGAGATCAATAATTATTTTATAAATGAAATAAATGAAGCTTAAATATCTTTATGGCTGTAAGCTCTCTATGGAATGGAAATTTTTTCCTAGTACATTGACAAATCTTAAACATCATCAAAAAATCTAGATGGCATAAAAATATATGATTCTTAGGGTTTAAAGGAACTTAGAGAATGTTTGCCTCAGCTTCCATTTCAGCATGTCCTCATGAAAGTAGTTTGTAGGTTGGCTGTGCTTCAGAACACAAGAACCCACTCTTCCTGGCCCCACTCCATAGATCAAGTAAACTTTGCTCCCTAGAAAGCACTGAGAAGACTGAGGGAGGTTGAATCTATCTCTTTATCTCTCTATCTCTTCTTTCCCTTCCTCTCTCTTCTTCTTCATCTCCCCTTCTCCCCTTTCTCCCCCCTCCCCAGCTCAATGCTTTGTAATTTTACAAAAAAAAAAAAAAATATATGCCCGCAGTGAATCAAAACTTTCAGTTTAGGGAAAAAAGAATGACAGAGAAGTTGGAAACTCCAGGGTCGTTGGTTATAACACTGTCTGCTCCAAACCTTGTTTGCAGAAACCTAGCTTCTGCAGCATAACTTAAACCCCATGATTCCAGATGCTAACTCTATGCATGGTCTCTTCAATTTCTCCTATGACTTGCTTGAGAAATTAGTCATCTTCATGGATCCTGATTTCTTTTTTTCTCAAGTGAGCAAATGTTTGAAATCCTTGGACTATTATATCTTCTCACCAGGAGACTGAGTATTGAAACTGGAAGTGCTTCTGCAATAAAGACTCCACAATTTTCTGGATTCTTCCTCATTTTAAGAAGCTGTATAGGCAGTATGACACGGGAAGCAAATATTTGTTGTGAAAAAAAAAGGGGGGCTGGTCTTCTATTCCAATGCACCAATAAATCACTTTATATGAATTTATGGAGATCTTTATTCCTTGGCTGCCCACATGGATGTTAACAACTATCACATGGGATCAAAACAACAACAACCACAATGAAACCTAAAATATTCATGCTTCTCAGAATTCTTAGGAGAATTTTGATGTCAGCCAGGGAAAATCACAGTGCAGCCTCCTGAACATGAATTTTAGGCTAAGCTTCTGGAGGGAAGTTAAAGTAATTTTTACTCATAAGTAATGTAAAGCATTGATTAGTTATTAAAACAAGCATATATCACAGAGTTCAAATTTTTAAATAATATCCAAGCTAAAATAAAATAATTAGAGAAGATCCACTTCTTCCTGCCAGCTGTCTCAGATCACATACTGCTCTTGTACCTTGAAAAAATAACATGTCAGAAACAATGTATGCCTTGTATGTTGGCAAACACTGAACAGGTGCTCTATGGCAGTAAAGAAGAAACTTCCTCCTCTAGATAAAGTTCTTTTTCAGAGGCTATTCCTCCTGAGCTCCAAGTGCTGCCTGTCACACCAACTATGAAACATCTGCAGAGGAGAAGAGGTAAGTAATAATTCAACGGAGACCAAGCACAATATGCATGTGACAAAATCAATATCCCCTTGAGAAAGAACTTTGGAGGATTAAGAACTTTGGAGGGAGTTGGTAGCCTGAGGCAAAGCCTGGCCAAAGGCTCTTTGGCCAATTAAATAATTAGCTTTCTGAAACAGCTGTCCTGGATGCTCTCTATCAAAGCAATGTATGTCCATGTAGGAAAGAACAGAGAGATGGAGCTCTCATTAATATAAATTCTTAACGAGACCACATAGCGTTTAATAAAAAGGATGCATACAGGCCTTTCGCTTTGAATCAATCTTCATAGACCAAACAATTCTCATTGACTTAGCAGTTTGGGAATGAAGTATAGAATCTTCCATGCTTAAGGATAGAACCCATTAGAAAGAAATTAAGGAGCTTGCCTGGGCCAATATATATTTGTTAAGTAGGCTATATGTGTGTGTGTGTATATACATGTGTACCAATGTATGTATTTAACATGATAAAATAACAAGGAACATTTAGAAAGGCTTATTTTTAGAAGAGTACATTTAAGTGTAGGTTACATGTGCTTTCTGTGAGCTGATTCCATGTATTTGTGCAGTGAAATGGTGTCCATAGAAAATACTTTTTTATTATGAATTGAAGTCAAAGAAGCTTGGAAACTCTTGGTAGAAAGTACCATTGGGTTATACATATACTACAGCTGAAGCGTGAAGAGAGTATGGGCTTTCTCAGTCAGACCAGACGTCCTGATTCTCTCCAAATGTATTTTTCTGCTTCCTCTAATTTTTTTTCTGCTTGGTAAGTGTCACAAACCTTGGAAAACCCAATTTATGTAAGAAATATTCTAATTAAATTTAAATCAAGACTAAGAAGTTTGTATTAAATCACCCGCATATATAAAGGCATGAGTTTGCTTGCCCACAAGTCTTTTCCCTTTTTCATAAAACTATTGTTGTAGGTACCACTGCAGCTCCCAGTCTCCATCTCCCAGTCTTCATGCCACCATCTAACCTCTTTGCTTTGAGTGTGGCTTGAATGAGATATTGCTTAGCTTATGAAGACAATATGACAAAAGTAGTGAAACATTGACTCTCTAAAGACACTACAAGGATATGGTCACTTATGCCGTGCTTACTCTCTTCTCTTGCTCACTCGTAGGAAAAAAACTGCTATACCATGAACTGTACTACAAAGAATTTCATGTGATAAGGAATGAAGGAGCAGCTAGCAACAACCAGTGATAAACAGGGACCTACCGTCTATCAACAGTGAGAAACTGAACCTGCTAACAGTCATGTCAGTGTTCCCAGCAGCTTGTGTCCCAACGAAGCCTAAGTGGAGACAATACTTCCACCCATAGTTGGGTGTTCTGTAAGAGACATGGAGAGAGAGAAGGAGGGATTCATTTTGAAGCCACAGAAACTAGATGGATAGTTGGTTGATTAAGCTGCTAAATTTGCAGCAATAGATAAATATTACATCAATTATTTGCCATTGGCAGATGAGAAATACTGGGGGAATTTTTTTTTCTCATTAAACAAGAATAGATACAGTAGCTTTTCAAACAGGTAATTTCATGAGACTAAAAGAAGGGAAATGGAATAAAATAACAGCAAACTAAAAAGACGTTGAAATGAAGGATAGGGTTGAAACATAAGACCAAAAAGCAATATGGTGCTTATATATTTTATTGAGAATTCCATACATGCATATGCCACTTTTTGATTAAATCAATGCCTCATTTCCTCCCCTCCAAATCCACACTGCCCTATACCACCACTTTTCCTCCTGATTTCATATGCTCTTTTTTTTTTTTAAGTTCACTGATTCTACTTAGAACCACCTCTGTGCATGGGTGGAGGACTGTCTTCAGGATACTTCCCTGAAATAACTTACCTCCCATCCCCCAGCATTCATTAATTGTCAATAGCTTCTCAGCTAAGGATAGGATTTCATGACTCCTTCCACAAACACACGCATACACCTATGCTGGAACTCACTGGATCCTGTGCAGGTCTTGTGCACACAGGCACAGCCACAGCGAGCTCATCCGCACAATGTCTTGTTGTGTCTGGTAAATGCTATTTTGATGTAGACATCCACCACCTCAGGGTCTTAGAATCTTTCTACCCTTTCTTCCATGATGATCCCTGAGCCTGGGGAGTAGACATTGCTGTTCCAGTTAGAGACAAAAATTGCAGTCTGTTACTCTCTGCCTGTATTTTTTCAAGTTTTGAACAAGATAGAGGGAAAATGAAAAGAAAAAAATCCTTATACATGGCTCATGGGACTGTGAAATGGTCTAATCATTTAGAATTTAGTAGTTTCTAAAGAAGTTCCTTCTGATCCCAGCAATACCACCCCTAAGCATACCCAAGAGTTGAAAACACAGCTTCACAGAAATACTGGTACAGGAATGTTCATAGCAACATTATTTACAATACAAAAAAAGCAGAAATAGCCAAAGAATCTGACAACAGATGAGTGGATCAAGTAAGCATGGGCCATCCCATTTAGTGTAATGCTGTTCAGCTGTTGAGAGAAATGAAGTCATAACCATACTGCCATGTGAAGGAACCATGAAGACTACACCAAGTGAGAAATGCCAGGGCAAACAGACACAAGCATAGGAGTCATTGAATTCAAAATGTCTGAAGTAGAAAAAGCTGTACAGAGAAAAGCAAACTAATGATTGGCAGGGCTAGAGGAGCAGTATATTGAGACATGTTTCATGTCTATAATTGGGTTTCATTTATGGGAGATGAAAATATTTCAGGATTAGTGGTTATGTAATACAAAAATATCCTAAAATGCTATAAGATTTTTATGTCCTAAGATGGCTAAAACTTGAGAATGTTATGCTACAGAAAATTTAATTTCTTTTCTAAAGACAAGTAAGAGAAGATGGAATGACTTGGGGATAGAGAAATGAAACAAAACTGACAGGAAAACTTTTGATTTATAGCTGTGACTATCTTTCTGGAGCTGTCAGCTTCAGCTAGGAGTAGTCTTGTTTCTGTGGGATTTGTCCATAGGTTACACTCTCCTACCAACCAGCCCACACAGTAATCAGTTCTTATGAAAGGAAAACCCCATTGTCCCTAAGCCATCCAAACAGCTTTTCAACTTTAAACTATATTAAAGTCAAACTCTTTTTTTTTTTGTATAAATTCTTTTCCTTCCACATAAAATTTTATAGGGGTCAAAGATTTTATTCTTTTTATAATTCCCTAATGGGATTTTACACATCTCCTCTTAGAAAAGAATTCTTTTTTAAGTGCCTAAAAAAATTAAGTATGTCATTAGGACATGAAAGACACAAGGAACATTCTTTTGATTAAGATTACTTAAGCAAAAACCCAGAAAGGAAGGGATGTGACATGTAAGGGACAAGTCATCTTGATGCTTTGTAAGAAGGAGTTCTCTGGAGCACAAGATGAATTTATTATATTTTCAAAAATGCTAATAGTGAATCAGGTAAGCAGCAAGTCTTTCCACATCTACTTCTCCATCCTCTCCCAAACCCACACATGTATACAAACGCCCTCAACGTGAAGCCAGTTCTGCTGACAAAATCATAGTGGCAATTCCTTGCTTTAGGGTCTCAACTGAAACCCTCTCCTAGCTTTTTAAAAGCATCCATATTGGCCTTTTATCTGAGGTTTATCTACCAGGATCAACTTGCCTTCATCCATTTTCTACAATCCTCTGGATTGCAAACATGCTAGGTCACTTGAAATCCTCTCCTTTACTGTATGAAGTAAACTCTTCCTGAGTCATTAAAACAACCTTCTGGGGATGAGGAAAGAGGCAAGTCAGTCAAGTGGTTGCTTCACTTGCCTGAGGACTTGATTTCAAACCCCAGAAGCCGTGTAAAAGAGGCTGAGTGTGGAAACACTGAGGTTGCCAATATAATAGGTCCCATTGCCAATTAGCCCAGCTTACTTCGTGCGCTCCAGGTCAGTGAGAGGCTCAAAACGAAGGGTGACAGTGCCTAGGAACCAAAGCTGAAGTTGTACTCTTGCCAGTCTACACACAGACACAAACACACCACCACCACCACCACGTCCACCACCATCAACCAAAAAACCCACCTACATTTCTGGATATGGAAACATGTATAGTATATACATATGTGTGTGTGTGTGTGTGTGTGTGTGTGTGTGTGTGTGTGTGTGTGTGTGT
>NW_026591086.1:38445172-38486005 GCF_907164565.1 Psammomys obesus
TGTGTGTGTGTGTGTGTGTGTGTGTGTGTGTGTGTGTGTGTGTGTGTTTTATATATATGGCAGTAAAACAGACTAGAAGATGGAAAGCAAAAAGCAAATAATAAAATACAAGAATTTATTACTGAGGAAATATCTTTAGGAAACTTTCAGTCTAATTATAGTCAAGCAATTACTTGACCAGAGTTTGTTTAGAATTTCTTACAGTTAGGAATCAGAAGAGTTGGAAAGTGTTAGTAGACAGAATAAATTGTAGTTTTAGTCTAATTTACAAAACCTGTTTTGTCAGGCAGGCTTCTCATTCGCTGTAGCTTTGCTATTCTAAGAGAGTTTTCTCCTAACTTAAACACAAGTGTGTGCTAATCTCACAAGAGAAAATTCAGGTTTCTTTTCCACAAAGAACTGCCCTGCTCCTGGGCAGGCTGCATCGCTTCCTGTCCATACTGCCAGCAACATTATTCTAAGATCCCTCAGTAGGCTGCTTCCATTTGCTGCTCGCTTTGCTCTTCTAAGACTCTAAAAAGCAAGATTCTGAGCAAGCTTCTTATCTGATCTGTAGTAAGTGTTTAATAAATTAAGATAAAACATATAAATAAGCAGAGGTTAAATGTCCTTCATGTGTTTATATTACCATTAGGCTGCTTCTTGATTAAATTTTCCTTTCAGAATCTCTGCCACTTATGCCATGAGTATTAGCAATTACTAGGGAACATTAGTAGTCATCACTGATTAGGCAGATCACCACTGCTCTAAGCCCGGTGGCTTACTCCACATATTTTAGCATCCATATAGGAAACAAAACTCTGAGGGAAGTTCAAAGCCTCTCTCTGAGCCATCCCAGTTGGGACTTCTGGACCAACGAAGCAACTCTTTGCTTGAGATGCTTCATATAATAAGAAGAAGAGTAAGGTTTCAATTATTTACTATCTATAAATCTCAGAAAACTGTCCCAGCACACAGCAAGTGGCTAATAAATATTAGCTACAGTTATTGTTCAAGGAAGAAACATAAAATCAATGCTTATAAGTAACAGCTTTTCCCTAACAACAATTTATTTTAAAAGCACTATTTAATTTATCTGAGAACCCTATTTGCTCTTTCCTGTTCTCAATTGGCTACTAAATGGCTACCCAATACCAAATGTTCAGTCCTGAACACATACACACACACACCCCACCACCACCCCCAACAACAACTGTAACAATAACAAAAACAACAACGACAATTAATGAGAAAAGAGGGCATAAATTTGAAAGAGAGAAAGGAGGGTATATGGGAGAGTTTGGCAGAAGGCAAGGGAAAGGGGGAATGATGTAATTATATTATAATCTAAATTTTTTTTATTTAAAAACAAATGGTTTCTGAGGGGGCAACACCTATGTTGAAGCCTTCTCCACAATCACCCCCACACATGTGAACATACACATTTTCTCTCTACACATACATATACATACATAGCTTCGTCCCTGTCCTTACTAGTATAACAATGCTTGTCTTGAGGTTCTCTGCTTGGGCCACATAAGTAACATAATCACATGCAATACTGCTCCCTCAGTTTGCCCAACTAGAAATCTCCTCAGGGTAAAAACGGATCTTCCATCCCCATAATTATCATAACAAGTCAATCAATTGTCATCTCATTAACTCTATCTCTAAAGTATCTCTCATTACCCAAAAGTGCCTTTTCATTCCCAATGTCAGTATTCTTGATGTTGCTCCCAGACTTGGGATTCCTGATAGTGCCTGATAAATTCAGTCCCAGGCTCTGACATTCTCCAGGTCATTTAACATATGGCTACTACTTTGTCCTTCCTAAGAATCACCTCTACTAATACAGTTTAGACATTCAAATTCTGTTACTGTTTCCAAATACATGCAAGACAATGGGAATACTCCTTAGAAGAATATATTCATTCCCCAAGTAACTCCATCATATTTCGAGGGTCATCTCCATCCCCCTCATTAAATATGGCTGGGTCCTGTTACTTCAATACAAGGTCACAATTTTCTCAGTCTATTCATCTGCTTGGCAAAATTCTGCTCATTCTCCAAGATTCAGTTCAAATATATCCTCTGAGACTTTCCCTGGCCTTCCCTGCATTCCCCTAAATGATTAACCTTTCATATATGCTCATGACCCTAAAACTTCCTTTATACTTTCACTGTAGCATAACTACATGATGCCACAGTTAGCTGCCTACATAATCAATTATGCCAAAAGAGTTTTTGCATCAGCTATAGGCTGGGTTATCTGCTGATTCTTCAAAATTCAATTATACGCAAGATAGGTAGAGAGTAGAAAGTCTGTCCTGTATTGCCTTTGAGATCAAGCAACTTGAGGCTAGAAAATGTACCCTATTCATCTTTACCTCCTCAGGTTAGATTTGAGCCTTACATCTAATTGTTAAAATTCCAATTAAATGATGTTCTCTCAGAAATAGCAGCTCACATCATCAGTAGCTAGTTTAAAGTCTGGCATGTAATTTCTGATGATTCAAGCATTTGTAAATATTTGTTGAATAATTCACCCAATTAGTCATTTTCATTTTTATCTCAGCATCAACACACTAATCTAGATCCCAGATTATTTTCTAAATATCAAACTATTTTTCTAAATGAATTCAGTTTTCAATAAGTCTCTGTTATAAAATGATATCAGTGTTCTAAGCAAATTAAGGTAACTCTTTCACATATTTCTGAGTTATATACATCTTTCCAGAGTTGAAATGTGAATTCTTAAGTTCAGGAAAAAACAAAACAAAACAAAAAGTCCTTGTGGACATGGATTTTCAATTGTTGGGGGTTAGTCTGGCGTATATTCAGAAGCTGTTTTCAGTACCTGAGATCTGGTTAAAATATGGACGTAGGTACTGCTAGTTCTATAAAGAATCCCCAGTATTAATGTTGTGTAAGCAAAGGACATAGAAAGGCCTTATGATCCAATGAGGAGTCTCACGTAGGAACTACATGGAAAAGAAGAAGAGAGAGATAAAGTACAGAGCCCAGAAGAGGTAGCCATGAAGACTGACCTGATGGAGTAGAAGCAGCTCTGACAGGACCAATATGGTAAATAATTCTGTGTGTGTGGCTGCGAAGTAGCATAGAAGGGTAGAATAGATGGATATCTGCCCAGCTATAGTGCTTTAAAGCTTGTTGAATGAATCAAATTGATCTCCATCTCATTATTTGATTACAAAAGGCTGATTTTGTAGGTGATTACAAAAGGCTCCCAAATTATATATATATATATATATATATATATATATATATATATATATATATTTACATTCAATGGAAGTCCCTACTTTTGCCTCTCCAAAAGCATCATCAATGCCCTGTGCATAGACCCAAACCTACTCAGTTTTCTAACTGATCCATACTACACTGAAGCAAACATGACTTGGATGAAATCTGATTTCCTCTTTGACCACTGGGTCATGGTTCTTTCTAAAATAACTGCCCCTCTAGTAAAGCACAGATCAATCATGGCCAAAAAATTAATTTGAAACATTGGACCTAAAACCCAGCCATTTTCTTAGAATCAGATTTTGGTAATTCTGCACACAAATCAATTCAACTCATCATCCCTTGAGAACAAGTATGAGCTTGGGCCTCATATTCATTCGAAACAACTCATACACCAGATATCTTATTGCTTTTTGTGATGACACTAAGACTACAGACAGTGGCATAAATGGATTAGTACAGAATAGCTTTACCACACTTAGAGGGCTACTTGCTATATGCAGTATTTTCCAAAACACAGTATAAGTGGATGCAAATGACACACAAAAAGAATAATTCCTTTCCCTCTGGAGGCAAGCTTGTAGATGATAGATCTCTGGTCAGTCAGATGTGAGGGACAATCTTAGTGCTTCAAGGAAAATGCCATATCAAAAGCACTAGACACCCACACTTGTCTAGCTTTAAAAGATGTTATACATTACCTAGTAGCCAGTGTTGCCATAGCTTTTATAATGCATTAGGTAAAATGTGTACCATACAATATACATGGTGTAATATACATGATTATCATATTATCAGTATAATAGCTTTAAGAATGTTTTCTTTTCATAGTGAATGAAAACAGTGCAGATTTCTGTGGTTTTCAGCTGGAGCTCCTGAATTAGACAAATCCTTAGTGCCCTGTATCCCTAGCCTTCTATTATTTTCCTCATTGCTTAACACAATTTTAGTTTGTTATGTTGTATTTATAGGGAAAAAAATACTCTGACCCAGGTAGTTAAGTTTTAACACAGACCTGAGAGTGAACCAGGAGGAATTTAATTTTCCTTCAAAATCACAGCAAAGCAAGGCAAATGCGTGAGCTCATAATAAATAATAGAAAGGATATGTATTCATAAAGAACAGAAATAGGTAGATGGACAAACAGCAAAGGCAAGATACCATGGCTCTATTCACAATGGCACAGACGCGCTGCTGTCTATTTCCCTGACTCAGTACGGCTATAAGCCCAAGAAATAAAGCAAAAGATAACCATAGGACGTGTCCAAAAGCTGATTTGGGACACAAGATGGGAGAGACAAGAAAACCACCATGTGTGTTACTTCTCCTGAATGAGCTCAGTGAAGTGAATGGATCCCCATCCTAGCTGAGGTATCAGTGTGTGTGCTGTTAGCACTGAAGAGAATGCACTGGAGGATACAAGTGAGCTCATCCTGTCATTCCTACAGCTGCAGTCAAATCTGCAGAGACTCAGTAAGCTTCTTTTATCTATTTATCTGTTTATTCACCTTATATCCTGTCCTTAGCCCTATCACTCTTTGATTGGTCCAGGCATTGCCTGGACAGTGCCCCAGTCTCTGCCCTGTCTGCTCTATCTTTATCCCTGAATATCTTGTAGGCAGGGTAAATTTGGGGTCAAAGTGTTTATGGGTGGATTGGTGTTCCCTTCCCTCTACTAGGAGACTTGTCTAGTTAGAGAGTGCCCTCTTCTGTTTCTATGGCCCCTGCTTCTAGGAGTCTCTGCTAGAGTCCTTCTCATATCCTTCCAGGAGCCTACTCTGATTTAGGTCTCAATCTTGTCAGAAAGATGCCCTGGTCCACAGTTTTTCTTTTCTCTACAGGCCTTTGATTATCAGACCAAAGTCAATCCTGTTTCACTCTGTGACCTCTACAAGTCTCAGAACAGTCAGAATAGTTCTAGAAATGCCTAGAAAAAGAGACCTCTCTGCTAAAGCCTTGGTGAAGTCCACAAACCCATTAACTTTCCTCAAAAATGCCTACAAAGATCTAGCTAATTCTGGAAAGCAGTCCCTACTTCCTTTGGCCCATCCCCATTTCCTTCCTACCTTCTCTACTCCCTATCTCCCCCTCATTTTGAAGTGTGTATTTATCTTTCTGCTTTTATCACAGAGCAGCCATGCCATCCACGAGTGGCAGGGCTACATTTGACAGTATGGCCTCTTCTATTAACTCTTGTGTATTTCAGGAAAGTTAATTTACTCCTCATAGGGATAAGAAGCCATGAATATAAAGAGATAATGAAGGAAGCTTACAGTGAACATTATAGCTGCAAAGAAAACTGTGAAGTGCTGTGCTAATTAGGTAAAAGAGCTGCTAAGAAGCCCTTACAAAGACAATATTGGAGATCTCAATCAGTCCACATGCAATTTATTGCAATTTGTTCAATGTTAACTAATGTTTTAAAGTATCGATTGTGTTCCATTGCAAGTGTATTAGTCATACTTCTTGTAAATCAGGATCTACACTCAAATCATCGACACATAGACTTGGGGAGTGAAAAGACCCTCATCTGAGGACTGATCCTGTCCCTTTGACAGGTTTCTCTGTCAAACACCACATAAACGTTTGGCTTGGTTCTGCTGGAATAGGAGGGAGCAGCATGCATTCTGAATGATTAGCTCAGAATAGGCTATCTTCCTGTAAACTAGGTCCCCAGTCTTCATCGAAGGTCTTAGAGGAGATACACCAAACACACACACACACACACACACACACACACACACACACACACACACACCGTTCAGGAGAAGAATTGGGCAAATTGAAGTTGTTTTCACCTGAACTTCATATATCGAATTGCAGAAGGAAGCCACTTTAATTCCCGATGTTTCAGACCAATGGCAATGAATTTATACATGTCAACTTTTCTATATGAGAATAAGAAAGTCAAGTCTGCTGTGTAATGCCTGATCCAAAATATGCTGTTGTCTTATGTGCTCATTACTTGATTCATTTTCCTAAAGAATCTCTTGTCTTTTACAGACTGAAATAAAAAGTAAATAAAAAAGGAAACAACCTGGGGAGCCTAGAGCTAGAAACTTACTACCATATGGAATCAACTTGATAATTTCTATTTTTGGTCAACACACAATGCTTGAGCCTAATAATGGTTTAAAACTAAGAAAGAAATCACAATACCACTAAAGCCAGTCATTTCATTCTGGGCTGGAGTGTGAACTGGAATCATATTACTGTACAAAAGAAGATGCTGTTGAACTCTGCTTAAGGCTATAATTCAATAAGCCACAATGCCTCCTGAGGCTCCTACATCCAAGTCCCTGTGGTTATTTAATTTATGACTCTTTGTCAATCTTTTTCTCAATTTATTTCTAAACCACTATTGACATCAGATCTAAAAATTGGATTTATGGAAAACCCCAAAGGGCATGTTGATACCTGCTTTAAGGCCGTCAGAAAGGCCCATTTCATGAATATGCTATAACCGTGGCTGGAGCTCATTTTAAAAGGTTAATATGAGGCCAAAACCACCCAAAAAATGAAGTAATCTATTTATGAATTCAGCTAAAATATCCATAAAACTAAGCCCTACCTAGTAATTTTCTGTTGTCACTTTGTTTATTATAATTTTTTGGTTCACTAGTATTGCAATATGCCACAATTATTTGAACCACATCTTTAATTAAGCATTAATAAAATACGAGTTAGACAGTTATTCCAGCAATTTTATTACTCAATTAGTGAAGAATTTAACATGAGGTTGCACTAAGAGACTTCACATAAAATTCAGTACGTGCACATAAGCAAAGTAATTTAGAGGGTAAACTCATCTTCCAAACAAAAATAAGCATTTTTTTTTTCTGAGTCAGTTTTCCCTTGTTTCTAGAAATAAGTTCCAGGGAGAAGGAAATTTGTCAAATGTTCAAATAATTAACTTTGAAATTGTAGAAGCAAAACTAAGTGCGCTTATCTGTGGTTTTCGTCTCTGTGCTGGGCTCACATGTCATCAGCTGTAAGAATTCTTATCGAATGAATCTTCCAGAACAGCTGTGGCAGAGAAGGAACCACATTCAAGCCACAGACCACCCATGCCTCTTGCCAAGATGCTCCCCGCCCCTCCTCGTTTAGCAGGGAGGTGGCAACCTAGGTTGCAGTTAGCAATCTCTGGAGTCTATTCCCTGTTTACCTCTGACTATGAGCACTAGATCGTTAATGCTTAAATGATGCGATGGAATAATAAATGCATTACGACTCTAGCACTAAATTATTGCTAAAGACGGGATTATTTTTATAGAGAAGCATCAGGATGTGTGAAGGAGGCTTTGTAGAAGAAACAGGATCTCTCACCCCATTAACTGGAAATATTGAATTTATTATAAATTAAATTGCTACTGATAGATAGATATGTAGATAATACATAGGAAACAAAAAAAGTAATAGAAGTTAGATAGAATGGTTTCAGGCAGAGTAAAAGTTGTTCCAACAAATTAGAACAATCTACTGAGGTAATCATTATTTTTATACAAATATTATGTTTAATTACATAAATGTAATTTCTTATATTAAAGGACTATCATATTCTTGGGTTAACCTCACCTTTAGATGCTATGTTATTCTTATGTATATTCTTATGCGCGTGAGCAAACACACACACACACACACACAAAAGTTCTGTGTAGACCAGAGGTCAGAGTGTCTTTCTCAATTGCTTTCCACCTTATTTTTGGAGACAAGTGCTCCCTTTATGAACTTAGAGCTTCTTGATGCAGCCAGACTAGCTGCCCATTAAGTCCTAAGAATCCTGTTTCTACCTCCTCAGCACTGGCATTATCTGCAGCACTGAACCCAACTTTCCTTGGATGCTGGGAATGGAATCTGGGCTAAAAGCAAGCATTTTACTGACTATGTATTTCTCCAGCCCCAGGACTGGTTTTCTTTGAATTAAAAAGAATTAAAAACTTGTAAAGTATATGAGCCACAAACAAATAGTAGCAAGCAATTATCACATATAAGGCACTATTTTAAATGCCTTCAATAATTAACACATTTAATCTTCACTATATTTATACCAAACAGAATGATTGCTGCTCCCATTCTAAACATGAGAGCTACAAGCTAAACATGAGAAATTACAAGTTCACACACCAGGTAAGAGGGAATAGTTCAGAGCAGATGTATAGGGGCTCAGGGAAGCTGTGACAGAAGGAAGTATGTTAACTTGCAGAGAAAAAAATAAAACCTTCCAGTTATCACAGAGAATCTGGAACATAAATAACAGACCAAGAAGAAAAGACATTCGTGTGAAAACATGGGGAAATCATTAATGCAGAATACAGAAATGTAGAGAGACCAAAGAGAAAATATTAGTTAAACTGATATTCTCCGTTCCTAAAGACACAAAATACCAGTAAGGACATGTTTGACGTCCATCATAACTAACTAAATTAACTGGTATTGTAAATAAAAAAAAAAAAAAAATTCTCCAGAAATGGAAGTGGGGTGCCCCATCGGACACAGACTCACTTGCCAGCTTTTAAGATCACTTTTCCCTGGCTGGACTGCCTTGCTAGACCACACGGGAAGAGGACATGCTCAGTCCTGACACAACTTGATGAGCTGGGATGAATGGGAAAGGGAGCTCCCCTTTTCTCAGGAAAAGGGCAGGGTGGAGGAAGGAGGAACTGTCAGGGGAGGAAGAATGGGGATACAAGAATGTAAAGTGAATAAAAAAAATTTTAATGAGATTAAGTTACATGAAAGGGAAAGCTAAAGGAATGAGGCTGACCCCAGGCTTCAAAGTATTGTCAGTGAGATAATCTCCAAAGAATCTTCACAAAATAAACTTGGCCCAATAAATATTTTACTCCCAATCACTTGAGATTAACTATGTTTGAAATTTTATTTTTCCTGAGCTCTTCTGAGGAAAAAAAAAGTGGATAGTAACTGAATTTTAACAACAGAGTAGAAACCTATGCTACCTACATACACATTTAAAAAAATCCTCACTCTTTATGCTGATTCCTTTTATGAGTCAGATTATGTCAAATAAATGCCTGACTTATGCTTTCAGGACAGATAGTCAATGTGATAAACTCAGCAAATGCTGGAAAAGAAAGTAAAAGAAGGTAAGGTTAAAAGTACATGGACTTGGATCATGATGGAACTCTACTTCAACCCTAGTACTCACGGGGCAGGGGCAGATGACTCTCTGAGTTCAAAGTCAACATAGTCTACATAGCAAGCTCCAGGTGAGACAGATGATATGATTATACTCTATCACAAAAATAAAGACAAGCAAACAAGAGAGCTTGTGGATTTTTCTCATCCTTCATGACTGTTTTCTAATATATGTCATTAAGGATAAACAAACCAAATAACATGGAAAAAATATATGTTAAGGTATAAAATTAAGCAGTAAGAAATAGTCTTGGGCATATATAGAAAGGACATTTAGCCCACAACAGAGAAACTTTTTCAAGCATACTCATTGCTGCTTTATTCATAATAGCCAGAATTTGGTAACAACCTAGCTATTTAAGGAAATGGAAGAATGGATAAAGAAAATTCATTAACCCCTGCTCAGACATAGCCCATGGCAGCTCAGTAGCCAAGTGGGTTTCCTAGTAAGGGGAACAGGGACTGTCTCTGGCATGATCTCTGTGGCTAGCTCTTTGACCTCCCCACCCCCGATGGGAGGAGCAACCTAGTTAGGCCACAGAGGAGGACATTGCAGCCCGTCTTGGTGAGACCTGATAAGCTAGGGTCAGATGGAAGCATTCATTCAAATGCTGATTTCTCTCCCCCACTACCTGGTTTCAATCTGGACATTGCATTACGATATTGTGATATTGTGATATTAGAATAAGCATTCTAAGCATCACCTGTCTCAAGTTTGTGTAAACATGCCACCATTTGTTCTCTGTGTGACAACCAGCCACAATGTTGAGCAATGGAGAAAAGAGAGTGGTCTCGAGGAGAGGAGAAGAAAGTGAAGGGGAGGAGTAGGAGAGCAGAGATCAGCAGGAGGGGACTTCGAGCTATGAAGAGAGATGAACCCAACCTAAGATATCACTAAAAGCAAGTATGATGGGTGAAATCTGAATGATAGGAAACTATGTGTGCTTGGAGGTTTAGGATGGAGTAACTATTGCCCAGCATTGTGCTCCAGGTTTATTAAATAAGTCCTAGTCTCTGTGTGGTGTTTTGGATATACAGCTGGTTTAGGAATAACTGCTGTTTAACTAAAAAATAAATAGTAAATATTAATAACCCACAACAAATGGCACCCAAATAATCTAATTATTCACACCCTTTAAATCACACTTTATCAATAATTTGGTGGGGGAAATAAGCTCCCAGAGATACAACCCAAACTTAAAACCTAAAAACTCCCAGGTCAATTACTGTCTCTTTAAGAGAGACTCTTAAACAGGCCCAAGAACAAAAGACAGCCTATTGCGGGCAGACCTTAGAAGTAACAGAACCAAACTGGCTGCTGCTACAGTCTAACAGGAGGGGCACACAAGCATGGCTTCCTTATACTGTGGCTGGTCAGCTCAGCTTAGAGCAATAATAGCAGCCATGGCTGGAAAGAAAGGAACTGGAGGCAGACCTCTAGACAAAGCTTGGACTAAAACTACATCTAAAATTAAAAATGCCATGGCAGAGGGTGTTTTAATCCCTTTTGGCTTTGTTTTGGTTGTCATAGTCATGGATCTGGTTGCAATGTGTTTAATGATGATGGCGCTTCTCCATGACTTCTCCAAAAAAGTTCAAGGAGAAAATGGGGAAAAAGCTGAGGAATGGAAGAGTAAGTTACAGACAATAGAAAGGGCACTATTGCTAATAAATTCAAAGCTCTCTTGTTGCAAGATACTTGTCAGCTCTTTCTGGTAAGGGTCTAGTGATTCACTGTAACAACAACTAAATTCCAAAAAGTAACCAACTGGGCTTTGCTTGTTACAGCCTAAATTGGTACAGCTGACCCAAAACTTAAAATTTTCTTGTCTCTTTGCTTGATTGTCATTTAAAGGCTTTGAGTTACAATGATACGCATTTGAGGAAAAATATTTGAACAAGTTTGTGAAGGCACACGCCTTTAATCCCAACACAAAGTAAAAAGAAACAGGCAGATCTGAGTTCCAGATCAGCCTAATTTACATAATAAAAGCCAGGGTGGCAACTCCTGCTGTTTAGCCACTCACTGAGATAGCCTAGTATTCAAAACAACAAAATTTTCCTTAAGGTTACTATGTAAATTCTTTGTTCTTAATAATAGATGTTATGTCCTTACTGATCTAAAGGTTGGATTCACATCAATTTTAGGTTTATGTAAGGAGAGATGATATCACACTGCTCTAAAAAGGCCAGTCAATTTCAAAAACTGGTACTTCCACAGAACTGGTACAAAAGGGCATTTTGGCTTAAGAAATATGTTCTGTTGGTCAATGTAAGTACTCGAAATTAGGCTGAGAGACAAACATGGAACCTGCATGCCTCCCACATCAAAAAACCTTTAAATGCTGACTGCTCTGAAAGCCGGCTTATCCTTTCAAATGTGAGACATTTTCACGGGGGGGGGGGGGGGGGGGGGGGGAGGGAGAGTGCAAATGTCGGTCATGTCTGATGCAAAAAAGACACAGGGGCTTACAGGTGGCAAATAATATGCCAGCCTATTTAAATCCTAGAAACTCAAATATTACAATTCAAATGTTTAAAAGGCTGAACCATCCATCCCATATCAAAAAAGGGTAAGCCGAAGAACAGCCACAACCAATGTAAAAATCCAGGTACAAGATGCCTAGGGCATGCTTAAATGCTAAAGCTAAAAGGGAGTTTATATAAAGTTTGGCTATAAAGGCTTAACTGCCCATTCTGTATAGAAAATAGGGATAAGACAAAAAAAATAATTACAACATATATAAAAACCTGGGCCTAAACCTCTAAACATGTACAAGATGCCTAGGGTATGCTTAAACTCTAAATTAAAAAGGAGTTTATATAAAGTTTACTTAAAACATGCCTTTTCTATTGTTCAAGGCAACCAGCTTGTTTCTCTAGTAGGAGGCCTTCTCTCGGGAGATAGGTAGGAGCTTGGCCTAATACAAGAAGAGCCCAAGAGCCCAAAAAAGGTATTTTGACCTATACAACCTTGTTTTGAGCTCAACATGATAATGATTATATGTTCAATAATAATGGTAACTTATATTGCTGATCCCTTTACCTGGGAACAACTCTGAAACTGACTGAGACATAAAAAATGTCTCTAGCCAGAACTCCAAATAAACACTGCCAATAAATCCTTGGCTATATAATATCCTCAAAATTTATTATGCCATTCTTTTAATTGGCATAGATAAAACTGGTGTACAGTTTAGTTTCATCCTGAACATCATACATTTATAATTTTAGAACTGTATAATGCTTGTGAGAAATTATATGTTTGCAGAACAAAAAGACCGGACGCTGGAGACGCTGGATCAAACTGATATAAATTCTCCTTCCAGCATGCTGAAACATTGACACATCTGTTCCAGCATCTTGCGTGTTCCAGTATTCTGCTTGTTCCTGCCTCAACTGCTACAATTGCTGTTTCTCATCAAAGCCTGCTCCAAAGAGAGCTTTGAAGAAAGCTACTAATCTCAATTGGTCCAGCATTTTGGACTGTTCCAAACAGGACTTCTATTAAGCCTGAAATTTCTCAACATTCAAAGACTAGACCACAAATGTTAATGCTTGCTTAATTAACCATTTTTCCCAATTTCCTTTGGGCCCCCTAACAGGATTTCTGTGTGCCCAAAGGTCAGCTGGAAAAAATTCCTGAGAACAGCATCCAATTTTCCTTAAGGTGGTTGGATAGGTTTGTTTTCTGTGGCTATGAATGTTTATTGTCATTGGGAGATGGTTATAAATTATTAATGGTCTTATTCAGAGATAAAACAAGTTTAGACTCAAGGATTCTCTCTTTTCCTTTTCTCTAACTTTCTTAGATAAGGAAAAAATGGATTGAAAAGAAAGAAAGGGGAACACAGGGATATCTTATAGGAATAATAAGACAAAAGGTAGATTATTGAATCTACTCAACTTAAGGTTTTATTTGATATTCCCAAATAAGGTTAATTTTAACTCTGGTATAGGATTTTGTATATTAATGCAAAAAATAAGTCTATTTTTAATACGTTGGTAAATTTTAGTATAATGATACAAATTCAAGGTTAGTTCCAATACTTTTAAACTGCTATTACAAACTGTTTAAGGAATTAGGTAATGCAAGTTAATTGCGAGTTAATCAACTCAGTCATGTCAGACACTACTCTAAACTTGTCAAGATAGGATAATCAGACACATTCTCCTAAGCTGCTAAATACTCATGGGCTGGACACTGCCCATGTAAATTTTACCTAATAGTTTTCATAATTTTATAATTATTATTGTATTGCAAGAAAAGGTGCCTTTTATTTATTGGACTTGAAGGAGGGAATATTGGTGTAATATTCTTGTGGAATGTATGCACTTTACCCTTGTTAATTCAAATGCTGATTACTCTCCCCTACTACCTGGTTTTAATCTAAACATTGCATTATGATATTGTGATGCTTATTCTAAGCATCACCTGTCTCAAGTTTGTGTAAACATGCCACCATTTGTTCTCTGTGTTGTCAATAAAACAACCAGCCACAATGTTGAGCAATGGAGAAAAGAGAGTGGTCTGGAGGAGAGGAGAAGAAAGTGAAGGGGAGGAGTAGGAGAGCAGAGATCAGCAGGAGAGAACTTCGAGCTATGAAGAGAGATGAACCCAACCTAAGATATCACTAAAAGCAAGTATGATGGGTGAAATCTGAATGATAGGAAACTATGTGTGCTTGGAGGTTTAGGATGGAGTAACTATTGCCCAGCATTGTGCTCTAGGTTTATTAAATAAGTCCTAGTCTCTGTGTGGTGATTTGGATATACAGCTGGTTTAGGAATAACTGTTGCTTAACTAAAAGATAAATCAATAATAAATATTAATAACACACAACACATTGTCGTTTTTTCTCCTCTTCCTCCTCCTCCTCCTGCTCTCCTCCTTTTCCATTTCCTTCTCCTCCTTTTTCTTTCAAGAATAGACTATCGCATAGCAGATGTTCTGGTCCTACAACTCTTACATTCCTTCCATCCTTCTATGAAAACCACTATGGAAAAGATTTAAGCAATAGCTGTAAAATAAAAGGTACTTCTTTTATTTTGTCACCAAGATTCTGGGTTTAGGAATTTATTTCACAGACATACTTAAACAGACTGGGGAAATATTACTGTTAGCAAAAAAAAGTATCTGATACAATATAAATGTTCATGTTGGTAGGATCATTAAATTCTGGTAGGTTCAGGTAATGAGATACTCTATAATTTAAAAATATGTTACATATATATATTTAAATAGTCAAATAGCACATTGGTTTAATTCTGAAGCCATCACTAAGATATATTTGGAAAAATCTGAGTATAGAACAATGGTGTATGCTTTCATGTATAAAATTATTTTTGAAAGGAGAAAATATTTATATATAATATGCCTTATTTGAACATTACTTTGGAACACTGTAGACAGAAGATAACTGACAATTTTGTTACCTCCATGGAAGGATAACAGTTAGACATTACATCTTTACTTTTTGAATATTTTGCTAAGTATGCATTTGCCATTCAGAAATGTTAAAGGCTTTATTGCTAATTTACAGGGAAGATTGGCAGATTTTATTTTGAATGAATGGTACATGAAGATGCAGATAGAAGTTAGTATATCAAAGTACACAATACTATTTTAAAGGAAATGGGGTGAAAACTATGAAGTGTTAGGTCATCTCATGAACCAGATTTGGGGCAGAAGAAAGAATTTGTAGAAAGAACAGTTATAGGGAAAATAATGAAAATAAAGAAATGTATCCCCAAAATATGTGGCCATTGGAAAATGCATTCAGCTCCTCACATAAAAATTGGAACAGGATAGGACTTGAGTGAGTTCTCAAGCTCATTGTCACTGAAGGAAAAGAAATGGGGAAGACAAAATATTCCTGTCAAGCTTAGTAGATTTCCCCAAAACTTTCACCAAATGACTACAGTATGTTCGAGGTGGGAGAGATGTAGTCATCCACATTCCTTCCCAACTACACCAAGCAGAGGGCTTTCCAAGAAAAATAGCATCTACTACAATTGAGGAGACTAGAAAATATTCCAGACTACTCCAATGGTACTCAAAACTGTAGTTTGCCGGAAAAACCTGACATTTTCACTTTCAGAAATTTTACACTGAGTAAACTTTGATCCTAGGGGGAAATGTGGATAGTAAGTGCTATTTGGTTGTTGACCAGTCAGGTTCATTCTTCAGTCAATGTGTGCTCCTGCTCTACAATGTGAGTGGTACTGTTGCTCTACACACACACACACACACACTCTCTCTCTCTCTCTCTCTCTCTCTCTCTCTCTCCATCTAGTTTAAGGCAATAAAGCTGAACTGGACTGAAGTTGACCTGGCTCTGTCTTCTGCTCTATGGCTATCATTTTCCTGTTTTTTTTTTTGTTTGTTTGTTCGTTTGTTTAATCTCAATTAACTGTAAACATTCTCTTATTTCTAAAGTTTTATTGGTTATTGGTTTAGCTCATTTTCTCCTGGAAGCACAGGAAACTGGTGCCTCTGTGGACTCCATAGGCAGTAGAACACTGCTAAAGACATTGGAGTATGGCAGAGCAGTTCGACCACAGAGGCCTTATAGGGTATAGAAAGCTTGAAGTGGTAGGTACAACAAGATGGCCGACTGGCCAATGAGGAAGCCTGTGGGGCCCCCTGAGTTAGGAGATGGAGGGAAATTGAGTTAGCCTTCAACTAGAAGATATGAGGATGCTAGTGAAAGCATCTCAGTAAAGTGAGCTGTTGGGCCAAAGAAAAACTAAGGTGAGAAGATGTGTTCTTTTCTCTCTCAAGAGTTCTTTCCCCCCTCCTCCTCCCCTTCCCTTTTCCTCTTCTATATCATACACATGTGTAAATGGACACATTGCTCAGATAATGACAGGGTTAGAGTGATACATGTGATTGTCATTCACTCATCACGTGTTTGCTTAAAAATAAACAAGTGATAATTGGCTCCATAAGAGAAGTCGCCATCTCTTCAAGATATGCTGTTGGTTCAAGTAAAGCTGAATTTATAAGACATTCAGGTATTTAAACAAAATCACAGTTCTAAATTAATTAAATTCATAAAAGAAAAACGATGCTATGCAAATACACTTGAAGTATAATGGCATGAGATTTAACAGAAAATAAGAAAGACTCCAGGGGACCCACTGCCAAGCTCCCAAGCTCTGTGGCAGACACAGAGGAAAGGGAAACTCTCTACAGGACCTCAAAATACAGGCACAGGCAAGCTTGATGTTTCCATTGTTATTCAAAACTGCTTATCAGGAGCAGTCAAACCTCCAAATGACGCCCTCAGCAAGTACATGCTATAAAAAGCACTGGCTTGTCACTAGGAGAATATGAAGCAGTTTAGCACATCTACTCTTCCACACTTCAAGTTTGCAAATGAGACTGGGAGGTGAGTATCAAGGGAATTTTTAGGAAGCTAGTGCTCTCTCTAAATCATTTTATCCAGGCATGATACACAATTGTGCAATATATCTTTCCCATAATTAAGTAAAATGTTCCCTTGCCTGATACTTACTCACCAACAAGTGACACATACATGATATTTCTGGAGGAGAATAAAAACAAAAACAAAAACACAAGATTTATTTATTGCCAAGTAAACTCTTAGGAAATGGGAATGTTAACTGACTGTTTTGGTAGTAAAATGTTTGGGCAAATACTTTTTCAATACATTTTTTTTTCTAAGACTTTTTAAATCATTGTTTAGACTTGTACTTATTCATACTGCCTTAAAGGCTGCATTGTTTTTTGTTAATCACTTCTACTCAAAAGAAAACAAAAAGGAGCCCTGTGAGAAAATTGTTAAGTTTAAGAGAATATAAAGTATCGGAGGGAAAAGAATCTGAAAAAAAACATTTGCAGATAGATATTCTTTTACTAACTCTACCATGAGAAGACACTAGCTCTAACGATGTTTTCAAATTCGAACTATCTTAAATAAGACAGAAGTATACCTGAAGTTGAATGACTCATTTTTTTTTTAAAGGAACCTTTGTTCATTGATCATGGTAGTACAAATTGATACAGCTATGAATGAAATCAGAATGGAGTTTCCTCAAAAAGCTGAGAAATTGATCTACCATATAATCCAGCTAAATCTCTCTTGTACATGTACACAAAGCACCCTACATCTTTTGTTATTGTGGTTGTTTTGTTTTACTGATTGCAGTTTATTATATTTTTCCCAGCATTTTAAAATTGTTTTTAAGACTTTATTTTTTTATTAATTACAGTTTATTCACTGTTTATCCCAGCTGTAGCCCCCTCCCTTGTCCCCTCCCAATCCCACTCTCCCTGCCTCTTCTTCTCCTATGCCCCTCCCCAAGTCCACTGATAGGGGAGGTCCTCCTCACCCTTCTATCTGACCCTAGTCTAACAGGTTTCATCAGGACTGGCTGCATTGTCTTCCTCTGTGGCCTGGTAAGGCTGCTCCCCCATCAGGGGAAGGTGATCAAAGAGCCAGCCGCTGAGTTCATGTCCAAGACAGTCCCTGTTCCCATTACTAGGGCACCCTCTTAGATACCCATCAGAATAGCTAAGATCAAAAACTCAAATGACAACACCTGCTGGAGAGGATGTGGAGAAGGGGAACCCTCCTCCATTGCTGGTGGGAATGTAAATGAGAGACCAAAAAGATTAAAAATTAGCAGCTATTATTAAGGCCTGAACTATGTGGGTGGAGAAGTCTAGTAATGCCCTGAGGGGAAGGACCACCTTACTGCATTCTTTCCCCACCCACTAGAGATAACAGTTGCTAGGAAACTGGCCCATCCCCCTAGGAAGGGACACCAGGTCATTATGGTCTGGGGACCTTCCTATAGCCAATCAATTCAAAATGTAGCATTTTGACCAATAGATGCTTGCCAGGCAGGAATTGGGCATGCTGGGAGGGACCAGAATCTATATATCACCCAACTAACCTGGGCATAGCATGCTCAGCTCCCACCGCTTAGGCGGTGGGTGTTGTGGGCCCAAGCTGCAGCTTGTAATTTACAATAAAAAGACCCTCATGTGTTTTGCAACGGAATCGATTCCTGTAGATCTTTTGGGGGCTCGCGAACTGGGTGTAACATAAACTTGTACAACCACTTTGGAAATCAATCTGGCACTTTCTCAAACAATTAGGAATAATGCTACCTCAAGATCTAGCTATATCACTCCTGGGCATCTATCCAAAAGATACTCAAGTATACAACAAGGACATTTGCTCAACCATGTTCGTAGCAGCTTTATTTGTAATAGCCAGAATCTAGAAACAACCCAGATGTCCCTCAACTGAGGAATAGATACAGAAATTGTGGTACATTTACACAATGGAATACTACTCAGCAATTAAAAACAAGGAAATCATGAAATTTACAGGCAAATGGTGCGAACTAGAAAAGATCATTCTGAGTGAGGCAACCCAGAAGCAGAAAGACACACATAGTATATACTCACTTATAAGTGGATATTAGACATATAATGTAGGATAACATACTAAAATCAGGATTCTACATCTTATGGAAGAGACACGTATTCATATATGTTCATTGCTATTTAATTCATAATAGCTAACAATTGGAAACAGCCTTGATGACCATTAACACATGAATTAATATTGAAAATGTGATACATTTACACAATGAAATATTACCTGCCTTATTAGAACAGCAGAACTATGAAATTTACAGGTAAATAGATGGAGGTAGAAACAATCGACCAGAGTGGGATAACCAAATCCCCAAAAGACAAATATTGCAGATTTTCTTATATATGTGGATGTTAATCTTTAAACTTTTTATTTTTTTTTAGATTTATTCACTGCATTCGGGTCATAGCCCCATCCCTCTTTTCCTCCTGGAAAGAGGGACCCACCCTCCCTCACTGTTCCCCCTATCTTCTTTATTCTATTCTTCAGAGAAGGGGATCCCCGCCCCAGCCACCCACTGCAGTATATCAAGTCTCATCACAACTGAGTGCATCCCCTTCCCCTGTGGCCTGGCAAAGCAGCCCCAACAGGGAAAAGACGAGCAGGCAACAGAGTCCAGGTTAGAGTAGGCCCCTATTCCCCTTACTAGGGAACATATTTGAGCACCGAGCTGCCCATCAGCTACATCTGTGTAGGGAGCATAGGCCCAGTCCATGCATGTTCCCTGGTTGCTGCTTCAATATCCAGAGGATCCTTGGCCCTGATTAGTTGGTTTTGTTGGTCTTCTTTTGGAGCCCTTGGCCTCTCTGAGTTCTTCTATTCTCCCCCCTCTCTCCACTTCACTCTTCCACAGGACTCCCTGTGCTCTACCCAATGTTTGGTTACTCAGTGTCTCTGCATCTGCTCCCATGAGCTTCTGGATGAAGCCATTGGGCTCTGGTCTGCAAGCACAGCAGAGTATCGTTAATAGTGTCAGGGTCTGGCTGTCTCCAATGGGGTGGGTCTCAAGTTGGGCCAGGCATAGGTTGGACATGCCCTCAATCTCTGCTTAATTTTTGTCCTTGTACATTTTGTACACAGGGTAAATTTTGGGTCCAAGTTTTTGTGAATGAGTTGGTGTTCCCCTCCCTCCACTAAGAGTTCTGTCTAGTTAGGGGGTGTTCTCTTTAGTCTCCATGACCCCTGCTACTTGGAATCTCAACGAGCATCACATTCATATCCTCCCTGAAGCCTACTCTGTTGTAGGTCTCCAGCTTCTCACAGAGATGCCCCCGCCCAAGGTTTCTGTTCTCTCTGCCAACCCTTTGTCCTCACGCCCCAATTCTCTCCAGGTCTGATACTCACCACGCTCACCTCTCTTACCATGTTTCTTCTCTTCAGTCACTTCCACTGTCTGTTCTATTTCCCTTTCTGAGTGAGATTTAAGCATCCTCCCTAGAGTCCTCCTTGTAACTCATCTTCTTTGGGTCTGTGCCTCATAGTATGTCTATCCTATACTATGTATCTAAAATTTACTTATAAGTGAATACATGTCATGTGTGTCTTTCTGGGTCTGCGTTATCCTTCTCATGATTTAGTTCCATCCATCTGCTTGCAAATTTCATGTTGTCCTTGTTTATAATAGCTGAGTTGTATTCCATTATGTAAATATACCATGGTTTCTTTATCCATTCTTTGGTTGAGGGACATCTGGGTTGTTTCTAATTTCTGGCTACTATGAGTAAAGCAGCTATGGACATAGTTGAACACATGTTCTTGTCAAATTGTAGAGAATCTTTTGGGTATATTCCAATGAGTGGCATAGCCAGGTCTTGATATAGAGCTATCCCAATTTTCTGAGAAAACACAGATTGATTTCCGGAATGGCTGTACAAATTTGCTCTTCTACTAGTAAAGAAGGAGTGTTCCATTTTCTTCACATACTTGTCAGCATGTGCTGTCACTTGAGTTATTGATCATAGCCATTCTGATCCATATAAGATGAAATCTCAGAGTCATCCTGATTTGCATTTCCCTGATGACTAAGGGCACTGAGCATTTCTTTAGGTGCTTCTTGTTCATTCAAGATTCTTCTGTTGAGAATTCTCTATTTAGTTCTGTACCCCTTTTTTAATTGGATTATTTGGTTTGTTGGTTTTTAACTTCTTGAGTTCTTTATATATTTTGGATATTAGCCCTTGTCATATGTAGGGTTGGTGGAGATCTTTTCCCAATCTGTAGGCTGTTTGTGTCATTCCACTTGCCCTCAGTTCCTGAGCACTGAGATGTCTAGGCTGGTTACAAAGCATGGACATGAGAATAATTGAAAAAAAATTCACACATGCGAAACGGGAAAAGCAATCACTCAGATTACTCAGTAATCTGGTAACAGGGGAACATTCCTCTGAAAGGGTAATATCGACACCATGTGGAGGTGGGGGAGGTGGGAAAATAAAAATAATTCCAGATAGCAGAAGTGGCAGGAAAGCTGTATTCTGGTCTAACTTACCTGCTTTTAAAGCACCAGATGGTAAACCATTTGGGGGTAAAGTCGTCATGGGAGGTGAGATCAGGAGAATTATATATATAAACCAAATCAAGACAAACAATAAATACAGGACTTAGGATACTGGAGTTTATCTTAAGAGTAATACAGAGATCTTTCAACAGAAATGCAGTGAGATGGCATTTTGTCCTGAAAAGAATAAAATGAACTTTCAACTAAGTAAAGTCCCAGGGGCACAATCAGCTCATGAAGCTGTCGTGGAAGCTTCAGAAACAGCGTGAAGGTGATCTACTCCTGCTGCCATCAAGTTCATTTTCAGAATACATTCCATGCTTCAAAATACAAATTGAGTAAACTGAATAGGGGCGTGCAACAGCATCTTTCCAGCCCCTTTTGTCTGCAAACCACCCAGGCTGTCTCCATGCTAACAGCCAACATGGCTGACTCTTGTCCATCTATTCTGTGATGTCTGTACACTTTCAAAGATTTTTCTATTGCCCCACTTCAATTCTTATAATGAGAACTACACAAATTTTTTTTGTACTATGGTGAACTTTGCTTTCATTTCTAAACAAAATATCTTGGAGATAGATCTATGTTATTGTACAACACACACCCTCAATCTATTTTGTTTAGCTGCTACATATATTTTCCAGCATGGATACAGATCCATGATTTATTTAGCCAATCTCCAATTGCTGGGTATTGGGATTGTTTTTATGCCACAATAAATATCGTTGCATGGGTTTTATGTGCAGACCAACAATTCTATAAACTGAATTCTAGCTCTATCATCTACACTACCTATAGCAAACTCTCTGAAAATTCAGTAATCTAAACTGACAATTTTGAAATATCTCACAGAAATTGGAGGCAATCCTCAGCTGGAAGATTCCTCTGTTCCATGAAAAAGCCAATGTTTTCTGAGTCCACTGATGGACAGGTTGGTGGAATGATCCAAGATGGCTGAATTACATGCCTGATACCTTAGTGAGATAGATAGAAGACTGCAATGAACTCTAACTCTTTCTCACAGACAGTTCCAGCACTTCCTCAGCATGGCCATCTCAGGGCTACTCAACTGCTTCTGTGCAAGTTATCTCATCATCCATTAATCTTGATAGACAATATTGTCTTAAAGCCCAGGACAGTCATATCCAGCAGACCAAAGTACTGCTTATATGCCAGTGTGGAGTTATATGAGAATGGGTCTTTCTCATCTTTGAATAAAAATAAAAAAGTCCCTCTGTAGGCTTAGATTTTTTCACCTAACCTACTTTATTTAGGGTTCCTAAATGATTCTACCTCCCTTGTACCCACTGACTTAGGGGAGAAAGAAGGTAATTAGGTAAAGAGAGTTGTAGACCTTCTTAGAAGTAGTTCTTTGGGATGAGTCTACTCATCATGGTTTGTATACCAGCAGTCCGGTACAAAGGCAAACACTAAGGAGCATCACAAATCAACATGATTTAGAAGACATCGAAAGCTGCAAGACTCAGGTGGATTGCCCCAAGAAGTTCTCTGGAACTTTTCTCCCTGTGAAGAAGTGTTGATGACCAAAGAGAGTGCAGTGACATCTCATTATCCATGAGCTTCTATAGATCTCCTCTCCTCAGAGTCCACTCACAGATGTTCTCAGCTGGCCAAAGTCACACCCCTCACGAGAGGGAGCTCAGAGAACATCACATACTCTCCAACCAAACATTACAAGACTCATCTCAGCCTTCAAAGAAACCAGAAACTTCCACTTCATATCTCCCTTTTGGTTTTTAAAAAAAAGAATTGGTCTTTCCTTTAACAGTAACAATCTACACACCATAAGAATAACTGTGGGAGCCATAAAACTGTAACTTTACATCATATTTTAAATGAGTTGCTCATGTGCAAGACATCACACAAGAGTCAAACAAAATAACCTTACATTTCCATCAGTATACAGTAGTTACCCAAAATAACCTTAAATTTCCATCAATATGCAATAATTACACAAAATAATCTCAAATTTCTATCAATACACATTAATCCATACCAAAGTAAAGTAACACATCAAATGACAATAAACATCCTCCCCACTTTTGGGGAATGTGGAAGTTATGTAGGCAAAGATATCTTTTGTGTGCCCTATGAAAATTTGGGATATTGGACAAGTCCAGGGAAAGCTAGCTGTTTCTTATGCTGTCCAGTCTCTGTGTTGTCTATTCTTTGGGCTAGCCCTTTTGAAGATGATTTGTATGCAAAATTTGGAAAAATCAGTTAGTGAGGCAGTATGTGAAAGTCAGTTACCTAGGCTATTTGCTTTCTGAAGATACTCATGTGTCAGATGATAAGAGATTTTCCCTCTTATAAGTAAGCGTAATCACGTCCCCATCTCAAAACTATTGCAAGTTTCCATTTTAACATCAACACATCATTATGGTATATTGATTGACCTAGTTTTTTAGTTTTTTCCATAACCCAGTTATCTCTCAGCTGCTGTTGTTTCTATTTCACAAACATAACAAAAAAAAATTAGAGTTAACAAAGCATTACTTAGGCTGTCCCTGGGTTTTCTTTGCTCTTCCCTTTTGTTTAATAATCATCTCTTTTAAGATGCAATTGGCTTTTTCTACAAATCCTGCTCTGTAGGACTGTGTAGAATACCCATAACATGCTTTATATTGTAGTATGCAAAGAATTTTTTCATCATATTAGATACAAATGTGGGAGCATTATTAGTCTTGCTTTGTGCAGGGATCCCCATCATTGCCATTATTTCTAATAAGTGTGTAATTACACAGTCAGCCTTTTCAGAACTTAAAACAGTTGCCCATTGAAACCCTGAGTATGTGTGTCAGAGGTATGGTGTCCATACCTTGTTTTCCAGATTTTGCAAAGAAAAACATCCATCTGCCATAATCCATTATGTTTGGTATTCTTAGGTATGGAATTTGGTTGTATAGAAAATCCAATGCGCTCTTTTTATAAACCGAATAAATTTGATTTTATGATATTTGTTATTAATTTCTTCCAAGTAGTTACTACCAGCTCTTTGCCAGTCTCCATTGATCACCCACAATGACATGATCATAGCATTAGTAAGAAGTACTACAATTTTGGCTGGGTCTATTCCTGACAAATGACGTAGTCTTAGTCTAAGTTTTATAATTAATTCAAAAATCTTTTCTAAATATGTTTTTAATGCTTTACTTTGTTTATGTGCGAAGAAAATCCATTCCATAATACTATCTTCCCAATATGAACCCAGTAGGAGAATGAGTTGAAAGCAGAATGACTAATTTACAATCAAGTTTAGGATCAATTCCATCCTATGCAGCTTTCACTCTTTGTTCTACAAGAGTTAACTCTTTTACTGCTTCAGCTGTTAGATATCTTAGACTGTTTAAGTCTGAATCTTCTTGTAATGTTTGAAACAAATTACTGAACTTATAAGTACTCAATCCAATTGTAGACCTCAGCCAGTTACTATCTCCCATTATTTTTTTTAATTCATTAAGAGTTTGCAATTGGCTCCTAAATATCTATACCTTTGGTAATTGAATTTTTTTGTTGTTGTTGACAATTACTAAGTAAATCTCCTCTTTGTATTTTTTCTGGAGGAATCTGTAACCCCCAACTTGGCAGAATGCTTTGTATTTTCTTTAAAAAAAATTCTCTAAAGTGTCTGTATAAGAGTCAGCCAACAAAATGTCATGCAGGTAATGATATATGATAGACTGAGGAAATCTCCTACAAATTATTTCTAACAGTTGTCACACAAATTATTGACCTAAAATTGGACTATTTAACATTCCCCGTGGAAGTGCCTTTCAATGCTATCTTTTCATTAAACCACTATTGTTCAGAGTAGGTACTGGGAAAAGTAAACTTTTCCATACCCTGCTCATGCAAGAGTATTATGAAAAAGCAATCTTTATTATTATAGGCCATGATCTAGGATACAAAGAAGGTAAAGGAAGTCCAGGCTGTAAAGGACCCATTGGTTGAATTACTTTATTGACTGACTGCTCTTAAATCCGTTATCACCCTCCATTCTCCTGTTTTCTTTTTCACAACAACACAGGGAATTCCATGGGCTGGTAGATTCTTCTATATGTTCAGCCTCCATCTGCTCTTGTACCAGTTGTTCAAGTGCCAGAACACGTTTGCCAGTGCCCCCCAAGGCCCCTGTTCTTTCTGCGGGAGCAGCCTTACCCTTGATATAAGAAAAACAGTAACATTTGAGCAGTTCTACCCCCTGCATTAATTTTTCACATATGCCATCATTTTAATATCTTCTTTGCAATCCCCATTTATGATACCTGGATGTACAATAAATCTTTGAGAAGTTAATCTCCTTCTTCCCACCGTCCCTGTAGGTAAAGCACCCATAAACACCAGTAGTTATCTTGTAACATTAAACATTTGGTGATAAGGGGCATATCTGTGATCACTGCCTTCAGTAGCATGCAACAGATCATCAACACTTAGCTTTGATTTTGTTGCCTGCTTGGTATCTCCTGGCTGACAGAAGAAAGATGGCTCACATTGTTTTTTTGTGGAGCCTTGAGCTGACAGGCCCCTTCATTCATTTCCCAATGGCAAGAGGTAACCTTGTATGTCTCTTTTGGACTAACAATCCCTAGACCAATGTTTTCCCTTGCCACGGTGGCTACAAATCCCTGGAAGCCTTTGCATTCCATTGCAGCCAGAAACTGCTTGTTCTCTTCTTTGAATACCATTTTTTTTCAGAGTCAATGTGCCTCCTATTTTGAACTCTGAAACTTCTAGTCTTACAATTTTTGAAAATGGCCAAATGTACTGCAATTATTGCACTGGGCATTTTGATTTCTGAGATTTCTAGCTACAGCTTGTCCAATGATATTGGCATCATGCTCCTGAAAGCCAATATCAGCTGTCTCCCTTATCCATTAAAAGCTCATCATGCTTTTAATGGTCTAATTGCTCTCTTACATTAAATATTTGAATTTGCAAATATCAAGATCTCTATCAACAACTTTCTGGTTATGATCTGGTATGGCTCTATTGACAGCAGAATTCTATAAGAATTCAGTTAAGACTTCTTCAGGGCCTTCCACTACCTTAGTAAAGGTGGTTTATTTCTGCTCCCTCCCCTGGATTCTCAACCATGTCCCATGATCTCAAAGCTGCAGCACACGACATTGTTCAAGTATGACATAATCAGACCACATTTGCTCTTGCAAATCACCAAGCAGTAGGTCTTTAACATTTATCTCCGTTGCTATATTACATTTTTTCATTTTCTTGGTCTTGTCCTTCTACCATGATAACCACTGTAATTGTTGATCACCTTCTAGAACAGCTGACACCAAAGTCTTCCAATCTTGGGGAATAAGTTTGTTTTGTACAGCCCAATTATTTAATACATATTTAAGAAATGGGGAATGCATCCCATACTTTAAAATGGACTCTTTAAAACACTGAAAATCTAGATGTCTATTGCATCCTACATCATCTCATCATAAACTTCACCACCATCATTAGCAGGCATATGCTGCACAAAGATGGAGAAGGCTGATGGTGCCTTTATAGCCCTAGCCTAATCCTCTGGTGGTGTACTTTGGCTTTCCAGTAACTTAAGTACCCTGTACATCCTCCTGCTCTTCCACGCTCCTTGCCTCACTGAGGTGCTCTGGGTATCTGGTAGTGAAGGTACATGGAGCAGGAGCAGGGCGGGGCAGCAACCTGTCTTCCAGCCCAGTCTGCTTCCCACTTTCATCATGCAGGAAATTCCCTGTGTCAGACACCAAGCCTGAACTCTGTTGTTCTCATTCCACTGGCTCCTTTTGCTTTCTGAGCACCTCAGTCTCTATTCACAATCTTTCTAGGTGCATAACCAACTCTGCAATCCTTTCTAAGATTAAAGAACTGAGTGAACCTTCTGGGTTTTCAGCTTTCTATGCAATCTTTTTCAAAATGGAATATATGAACTCTACCAAGCAAAACCAGAAACGCCCCTTTGGGAGCAATTCAGGAGACCATCCACTGGAAATAGCTGCTATTTTGCTATTTTGCTATTTTACCTCCTTAAACAACATTGCCAACCCATCAAAACCTGACAATTCCTCTACTACATTAGAAGTGAATTTACCCATTATGCCTAAGCCACATTGGGCACCACCTGTAGGCTTAGATTTTTTAATCTAACCTACTTTATTTAGGGTTCTTAAAGGCTTCCTCCTCCCTCTCATTCACTGACCCTCAGAGGTAGGGGATAGAGAAGGTTATTAGGTAAAGGGGCTTGCAGACTATTTTAGAAGTAGTTATTTGGGATGAGTCTACTCTTTGTGGTCTGGATACTAAGAGTCTAGTCCAAAGGCCAACACCAATCAGTAACACAAATTAGCATGATTCAAAAGATTGGGACTAGTCACTGAAATCTGCAAGATGCAGTTGGATTTCCCCGAGAAGTTCTTTTGAACATTTCTCTCTGTGAAGATCAGTGCAGGGATGTCAATCCAAAAGTGATGTCTCACTGTCCATGGCCTTCTATCTCCTCTCCTCAGAGTCCACCGACAGATATTCTCAGTTAGCCAAAATCAAGCCCTTCACATGAAAGAGCTCACAGCAAAACATTATGTGCCTTCTCACATGCCAGCTTCCAGCAAAATATCAACATGATTCAACTGAGTTTTAAAAAAAACCAGAAATTCCCATTTCATCCATCCCTTCCAACACAGTAAATACTTTCACAATGACATAGAAAGTCACTGCCAAAGAACTGCAGTGAACCATCCAATTCCCAAATGAGAAAATATGTCTGTCAGTACCTCAATTAAGAGATAGTTTTAGTATATAGAAATATTTTCCTGGAAATCTTTGCCTCATCCTGGTTCAAGGGAACACTCCCTATTTATTCTTTCATGCCCATAACAGTAATTTCATTTAAGGTGCTGATTGAAATTCCAGTTTTCTTCCCAGTGGTATCTCTGAGAAGGTTCAAGGGTTGCTCCTTGTTCTTCTGAAATGTTTCTAGCTCCTTGAATTTCAAGTTCATTGTATCAGTTCAATACTTGAGCAACCTTTGTGAAATTCCTATGAATCGTAGTAAGGCTTATTATACTACCTCCCTAAATGGCATCATAAATCTTTCAAAGCAGACTGTCTTGGTTCAGGATAGCTTAGAATGGTGTAGGAAGCCCTATTTTAAACCCCTAGAAACCTTTTCGTCTAGTTTAGAACTTCTATGAGACATACCCCTAAATCTTTCTGACACTTTAATAAAGGGTTTTTGTAGGTATTTCCTTGAGGCAACCTTTATCTTAAAGTGATTCTCAATCGTGAAAACCTTATAGAAAAACTAGGAATACATTATATATTCAAATAGCAAGCCAAAACTAGTACACTTTACCCAAATTTAGCTGCAAAGCTAGTCTGTGTGTGTGTGGGTGTGTGTGTGTGTGTGTGTGTGTGTGTGTCAATTCTCTCAATGACTATCACAGAACTAAGAGGGGAAAAACATTGAGATTGCATTTTTAACACTGTTCTAAGAAAAACTCTCAACCAAATTCACCAATTTATTAGTGAATTATTTTTCTTTATAGTTTTTTGTGTGCATGCGTGCACCTGTGTGTGTTTGACTAAGTTTTGGTGTACATATGTAAGTTTGAGTGTCCAAAGACACCAGAAAAAAAAAAAACATTGGATATCCTAGGACTGGAGTTATAAATAGTATAATCCTGCCCCCAACCCCCCACTCCAACACTTCCACAGACATGAACTGATATCAGATTTTCTGCAAGAACAGTATAAGATCATAAACACTACATCATCTGTTAGCTCCAAGCAAAAAGTGTTCTTCCGTGTTTTAAAGATAGTATTTCTGTCAATCTTTCAGGCTATATTTTTTTTAAATGTCAGAAATAGTCCCTGTTCCCCTTACTGGGTATCCACTTGGATACTGAGCTACCATGGGCTGCATCCGAGCAGAGGTTCTAGGTTATATCCATACATGGTCCTTGGTTGGAGAATCAGTCTCATAAAAGACCCGTGTGCCCAGATATATTTGGTCCTTCTGGAGCTCCTATCCAGGTCATATTAACTCCCCCTTCTTTTATATGATTCCCTGCATTCTGCCAAAGGTTTGGTTATGAGTCTAAGTATCTGCTTTGATACACTTCTAGGTAGAATCTTTTAGAGGCCCTCTGTGGTAGGCTCCTGTTCTGTTACTTGTTTTCTCCTACATCCAATGTCCATCCCATTTGTCTTTCTAAGTGAGGATTGATCCTTCTATGGCCTAGAGAAAAACATAACATTTTAAAATTTCTGCATGGTATTTTTTTTCTTGTATTTAATTCTGTATTGATTATATATGGTTAATAAAAAAACACCCCAAAAACTTAATGATGAAGCAAAACCAACTTGGCTATAACTCATAATTCCTTTGGATAGCCCTGACCTGAGTGGTCCTTTTTTCCACTGCATCCACAGAAATCTTTTGGTGGCACTTAGCCACCAAATATATAGAGGTGTATGTGTGTGTGTGTGTGTGTGTGTGTGTGTTATAAGTATAATATATTAATATAAGTGTTCAGCCACAGACCACTAGGCCAAGAAGAAATGAAGTATAAATCCGTGAGGCACCATCCTTGAACCTTGAAAATATTATGGCAAATAAAACAGGAGAGACATAACATGAGCTGTTCAACAGAATACATATAACCTCAAAGTGACTGAGCAAATTAGAAATGATTGCTGATGCTTTTGTAGATAAAAGTGTTCTGAAATTAGCTGTGATAATTGTCAACACTGTGAATTTATTAAAAACTAGTGAATTAAGTGCACACTTTAACACTGGATTTTATGACATGTGAATTACATCTCAGTAAATAACTAAAGTAAAATTTAAGTGAGCTGCAGTCATTCATAACATGGATGAAGCATGAAAATATTGAATTTTAAAATATCTGTTATAAAATACTATGCATCTCTTTTTTTGTGAATTTTAGACACAAGAGCATAGAAAAGATTGAAAAATAACAATAAAAGAAAGCATACACTTGTATGGTTATCCCAAAGGGCTATGTAAAGTCACTCATAGCATTTGATTACTAACTGTGGTGAGTTATCACCCTATGACCGTCTTGTAAGTACTCTTTATATTGATCATGTATGTTCTTCTATGCTTCAAGTGTTTGTGTGTTTGCGTCTTAGTTTTAGGTAGCTGGGGGAAAGACAGAGCGTTAACACAGAAAGAGTGGCGTCAGAAGCAGACGACCTGCAATTTTAAAGCTTGGGTCACCCTTCCTGTTACTCATGCGGCTCCCCATCCTTCCTCTAAGCATGTCTCCTGACTAACTAGTCTGCCCATGACTGGCCAGGTGAGTCATGATTTCGGCTTTTCATAGGTCGAATATGAGTCATCAACTTTCTATCACCATAATTCATTTTGAAATCATCTTCTACCTCCTCTCAGATAAAATTAATCTGTTATTTAATCAAACCCATTGGCATTGTTAATACACTGTATTAATATTTAAATTCTTAGCTCCTTCTTATATCATAATTTTCTGTGATTCTCATTAGTTTCCATAAAAGCATTTCAGTGTTTTATAAAGAAGTTCAGTGCCAGAGGGGAGCAAAATCCTCTTATTCATCTATATGAGTCTAGATAAGATTTTGTAATTACAGAGAACAGTGGCCATCTAAAAAGACAAGCTTACATAAGCAGATATTATCATTCTCTTCTAGGTTTTGAGGAATGGTTTGTTTTTAAGTCTTATTTTCTCCTATTTTAAGTCTTACGTGGCATTCTTGTGAGGAGACTCTGACCTGTGGCAGAGGCTGAAGTAACTCTTTAGCTTTATGAGAAAAGCTAATGGAGAAGCATGCTAGTTAAAGACTGAGGTCAGAAGTAGGTGCTCTGGGATGCATGTGGATCTTCAAGGTAAAGAGTGGAGTTATATTTGCAGAAGACAAAGTTTTGTATGGTCATAAAATCCTACTCTCTAGCAAAAGAAACATTAGAAAATTAGTAAATTCACAGCTATTGGCTTCTAGAATCTAACCAACACTTACAACTGAGAAGCTGCAACAGGAAGCATTGATTCAAGAAAATTATAAAACTCCAGTAGGAATTGGTAATAGCTAGTGCCAAGCTAGAAACAGCTCTCAAGACCACTTTAGTCTTCTGTTCCATATTGGTCTGTCTTAGGTGGACAAGATCAAGAGTGCAGCTTTTTCATGTCTTCTCCTTGTACACCTTCTTAGTTGCAGAACAATGATTTTGCTCGAGGAAGGGCAAACCGCCACCTTCCTCGGTGCCTCCCTGAGATCTGTGCCCTATGCACACTTCAAGAGAATGCCACCAAGAAGTTAGTTTTGCCCTAGCTCCCGCACAAAGAGCGAAGGCTCTCTTAGATCAGCCACTGGGAACTACAAGCTATCTGTCGGCCAAAGAGCCTTAGGCTTTCACTGCCTTCTAATGCTCATAAAATGCCAGCTTCCCACTAGTTCTGGTGTTTTAAGAATGGGAAGGACATCTCCCAAAGTCCCTCTGAGGCAAAGGGGTTAGTTACACAAGATGACACAGCTTCTCTTGTGTTCCCCAGTATAAAGTGCCCGGGTGGGAGGCCAAGAATAGAGGATGAGAAAGGAGCTCTATGTCAGTGCCTGGGGGAGCTGAGTTCATGGAAAATAAAGTGTAGGAACTACTTTAAAATGCTTCTTTCTTGAAAAACAGACCATAGCTCTAAACATCCAGAAAAGTGATTGCATAGTGGAAGCAGCAAACACATTAATAGACTCACGAGAAATTCAGCAAGGCCAAGAACTATAACACAGCAAACTGCCTGCTTTTCGAGCACAAGTCCCCGAGTCTCATCACCCACAACCCACAGAAAGAACACCCACATTTAAAAAATACGTTGGGCATGTCGATGCATGCTTGTAATCCCAGAGCTTTAGAAGTAGGCAGAAACAGGCAGGTAGCCACCTCCCTCCCCGAGTTTCAGGCCTGTCTCTGATAACATGGTGAACAACAGTTGGAGAACAACAGCTAAGGTTGTTCTTTGGCCTCCACATGCATTCACACACCCCTACACACACGCACATGCACACACAAACGCACACGCGCACACTTGTGCGCAGTAAATAAATGAAGGCTCAAATGGTCCTAAGAAGATTGTCCTCATCTCTGCTGGTCTGGATGCATGGGATGCATGCGTACAGACATGGATGTAAGGGACACATGTGCACACATACACTCAAGCAAAGAGAGAATTGCAAATATCTGACAAAAGCAGAGTAGCTTTCAAATCTCCCTGAGACAATACAAGTCTTACCACCCCAGGGTGCATGGTTACAACCTCCCAGGAATCACTAACCTGACTGACACACAAATCAACTTCCAGGATGCTGAGCTTAAAAAAAAAAAGTTAAGGAACAAATTCTGATCACTGACGTGACAAATTGCACATTAGGAGAGACAAATCTTATTTAATCAGCTTGAGCAACCCACAAAACAAACAAAATCAGTACAAAGCAATCCCCAGAAACTGCCAACATTGTAATATATTATAAAAAAAAAATCTTCAACTTTTATGTAAAATAGTTATTCAAAGAGACAGAAGACCCATGTACAGTCAGACAAGAAATAACCTTATTGAAGTATTACCTGTGTGACACTTTGCAGAAAGTCAAAGGAAGTATTAAAAATACACACTGAGTTAAAAGGGCATGCCTATGCCCAAAGTGTTTAAAGCAAGAGTCGCAAAATGCAGAGCATTAATAGTGTTTAGAAATTATAAAAAGAACCAATAGAACATTTAGTTGAAACAAATTTATGAAATAAAATAGTTTTAGGAAGTCTCTAATTTTTTTTTCATTTCTTCCCTGATCTAGCTGTAGTTGAGTTTGGAGTTGTTTAGTTTCCATGTTTGTGTAGGCTTTTTGTTATTTCTGTTGTTGTTGAGGTCTAGTTTTAGGCCATGGTGGTCTGATAGAATACAAGGGATTAACAGATACAAGATTCAATTTTCTTGTATCTGTTGAGGCTTGCTTTGTGCCTGACTATATATGGTCAATTATTGAGTAGGTTCCGTTGGGTGCTAAGGTTTGTGTGAAAGGTTCTGTAGAATATATTAGGTCCACTTGATTTAGGACCTCTGTAAGTGTCATTATTTTCCTCTTTAGCTCCTTTTACATTGTTCTGTAGATTTAGTGTTTTGACAATTATGTGACGTGAGGAGTTTCTTTTCTGGTCTAATTTTTGGTGTTCTGTAAACCTCTTGTATGTTTATGGACATCTCTTTCTTTAAGTTGGGAAAATTTTCTTCTATGATTTTCTTGAAAATATTTTCTGGACCTTGGAGCCTGTAATCTTCTTTTTCATCTATTCCTATTATTCTTAGATTTTGTCTTTCCAAGGTGTCCTTGATTTCTTGGATGTTTGTGTTTGGGACTTTTCTGATTTCATTTTTCTTTGAGAGCTGTATCAATTCCTGCAATTGAATCTTCAGCACCTGAGAATCTCTCTTCCTCTTCCTGTATTCTGTTGGTGATGCTTACCTTTGTAGTTTTTTTTATCTTTTCTCTAAGTTCTCCAGATCCAAGTTTTCTATTTGTGTTTTTTTTTAAATTGATTCTAATTCTGTTTTCATGTCTTGCACCATTTTCTTCATCTTTTTGAATGAGGATTCTTGTCTTTCTGTGATGGCATCTATTTTTTTTTTATTCATTTCCTCTTTATGTGACTATATTTGTATGGCTATATTTGCCTGTATTTCTTTGAGAGCTTTGTCCATTTCCTCTTTATGTACCTCTAATAACTCGATAAGTATAGCTTTAAAATCATTTTCTTGTGTTTCCGATCAATGCAATAGACATTGGAAGCAGGAGAAGACAGGGAGCAGGACAGGAGCCTACCACAGAGGGCCTCTGAAAGACTCTACTGATTAAGGTATTGAGACAGAGACTGAGACTCATAGTCAAACTTTGGGCAGAGTGCAGGGAATCTTATGAAATAAGGGTTTGGTAGAAAGACCTGGAGGGGACAGGAGCTCCAAAAAGGGGACTGACAGAGCCAAAAAATCTGAGCCCTGAGAGCCCTGATACCCCAACCATGGGACAATGCATGAACAGGAACTAAAACCCTGACTCAGATGTAGCCTATAGACTCAGTCTCCAAGTGGGGTCCCTAATAAGGGGAGCAGGAGCATTAGAATTCTCTGGCATTAACTCAGTGAAAGGCTCTCTGATCACCTCCTTCTGGGGGTGCAGCCTTGCCAGGCCACAGAGGAAGACAATGCAACCAGTCTTGATGAGACCTGATAGGCTACGGTCAAATAGAAGGGGAGGAAGACCTCATCTATCAGTGGACTAGGGGAGGGACATAGGGAGAGAAGAGGGAGGGAGGGTGGGATTGGGAGGAGATGAGGGAGGGGATACAGCTCGGTTACAAACTGAATAAATTATAATAAATAATAATAATAATAATAATAATAATAATAATAATAATAAACATATAGAAGTATAAGTCAGAATATATTTTCCAATAATGGGTACAGAATTGGAGAGAGACAAAGGAGCCAAAGTGAAATAATAAAAACATAATATTAGAATAAAACCCCAAACCACAAAGTATAAGAATGAATCCTGAAAAGTCAATTGTTCTTTTCTGTGTATTTTACGCAAAATCAAAGAAAAATGTTCACAAAAAGATGCAAATAAGAATCAATGTTCATGTTAGTTTTATTCAAACTAGCCCACGCTGCAAATAAGCCAGTATTTCGTAGCTAATGCATGGACACCCATGCATGGAATACTACCCCTTAGCAATAAGAAGGGAACTGCTAATTGCATAACAATGTGATGTGTCTCCATTATAAGACTCTTTTTAGTGAATGCTCTATCCCAAGGCAAAGCTGATCTATAATGGCAAGAGCTGGAAATGCTGGGAGAGTTTACTCTAATGGGAGAAAAGAGACATTTCTATGAAAGTGACCAGCACTGAAAGCTGTCCACATCTACTCTACAAATAGAAACACCTCTTCAGGAGGGAATTTGACACCATGGCCATTTAGAAAAAAAAAAAAAAAATAACAGCAGCTTCTACCTGAAAGTGGATGGCTTCCCCAGTTATGACATTTTTGACTAGGGTTATAGTACCAGGCATGACACTCCAATTGAAATCCTGATGCTGAGAATTAAAAAAGCGAACTTACTAGTGATTTTAAGACTAAGATTTTTTTACCATGTGCCAAAGTGAAAAAGTCCTAATGTCTTAATTCTGTAAATCATTCTTGAGACATACTGAATCAGTATGCAGCAAAGTTTTCACAAGATGTCCAAACCAAGAGACCTTTAAAAGCACTCAGGCCCTTTTACCAATTTGACTCTTCCAAAGAGATGAAGAGGAGGGAGCATCCCTTTATTTATTCTGTGTAACTGATGTGATCTTAGTGCTATTTCTATTTCAATGATGTCTCATATTTCTCACTGATTTAAAGAGGCATTTATTGGGGAGCCCTCAATCATTAGCCACCATGACTTTACCAACAGAAACTGAGGTCTTGATAAAGTTTTCCATAGGTCACTCCAATACTGGCAGTTAGAATTTGAGGCCAAATGCTCTGCTTCTAGAAATACCTGTTTAGTGTTAGCTACACTTTCAGTAAGTAATGGTCTGATTTGCTGATGCGGCATTCATGTCTGAGGAGCTGGTTCAAATATTCAATGATGAGATCTCTCTAATACGCAGATTTTACACTGAAAGAAAGACCTTATTCTTTCTTTTCTCTATACTATAAAATTAATGACCTTTCGCAGCTGCATTCTTAAATAAAACTGCCAACTTCGATAACAGGTAAGTCTATTATAGAACAGCAAGGATTCTTTATGAGTAAAAATGAATGCCTTCACCACTCCCTTATAACATAAATGTATTAAAATTCTTCTAAAGATATTTTATTTTTAGTTATGTTTAAGTGTTCTGGGGCTGGCTATGTAGAGGTTCAGGAGCGCAGGTGTCTAGGAGGCCAGAGGTATCAATCCCAGGAGCTAGAATTACAGTCAGAGGTCAGCCATCCGAGGCAGTTCCTGGGAACCAAACTCAGCCTCTGCATGAGCAGCTACGTCCTTAACCACTGAGACATCTCTCCAGCTCTAATGTGAAAGTTTTTAAAATATTTGCTGTTCTCCATGACAGTGGCACTGGGGAAATTGTAATGTAAGGAACTGAAACATTGTGATGTCAATATTTTATTCAAGACAAACAAATTGCTCATAATTAGAATTACCAAATACATTATATGTATGACCTTCAAAAGTAAGTTTAGAATGTTGCTGGTAACCTACTAACTAGATTTTTTTCATTTATTTATTTTATTCACCTTACATCCTTGTAGCCCTTTCCCTCCTTCGCTCCCTCTTACCCTCTCTTCTGCCCCCTCCCCTGTTCCTTAGAAAAGGGGAGCTCCCTTTCCCATCTACCCCAGCTCATCAAGTTGCATCAGCAAAATATCTTCCTTGTGTAAAGCAGACCGGCATAGCATACCCATGATGTTATTTCAGGTTCTCATTCAAACCACTGACTAGGAAAGCATTTGAAAAATCTTCCATTTTCACCCACTTTGCTTTCCTCTCCACACACTCACTGGGAATAGACAGTGCTGGCACAGATCTTTATCGCCACAGTGGCCAAGCCTGACATTTCATGCCTACTGCAGATTAGTACCAAGTTCTGGAGTCATGTGCCTACACAGCAAGTTTCTGGAAGTTTCTGACCTCTTACTATGTTGTTCAGTGTTCCATGTTTTGAAGACAGCTAGTCTAAAGAGGTAAAATAGACAAAGAAGCACACATCAATACTCTACAGCAAAATTACAGTGCTAGGAGATATCAAAAATCACTTTGATTCTCTACACAGGAAAATTGAAACAATGTGATACCATTTTAAGGATATTTAATCTGGAATATTTTAAAGTTCAACAATGTTTGTAAAGATGCTAGAAAGACAGCTCAGCCACAGAGATGCCTGTGTTCAAATTCAGACTCAGCATGGGACAGCTATTATGAAAATCTTGTTCATAAGCTTATACATGGGTTTCTTTGTACTTCAAATGTGTCTGATGATAATCTATAGTCCTTGGAGGGGCTTGTTGGAGAGATTGACCAAATTGGTCTTTTGAACACAGAGTAGGAGGCCAGTGGTTGCTGACTTTTGCAGGTAAGAGTTTCTGAAGGTTCTTTGTGCATCTCAAGAGTAAGATGCTCCATGAACACCCTGAACATGCAATATACTTCAAATTTGCATCAGGAATTTTTCATTCTAGGAAAACTACCCAAAGTAATATGCCAATTCAAAGATTTATATGTCTTGACATTTTAATCCAGAAAGAATGCTGATGTAAATTAAATATCAAACCTTTCAAACGAAGTGAAAGAAATTGTCCTTTTTCTACAAATGAACATTTTTAATACCACAATTATAATTATTAGGATGGGACTTACATGAATGTTAAGATAGAAATTGAAAGCCTTATGTACCTGCCTCTAATAACTACCTAAATCAAATGTGTGAAGAAAGTTACTTTTCAGACACTGGACAGTAGACAGATCAGGATTATGATTCCTGAGAGGTTAGAGACAAACTGAGTAAAAAATTACAGCTGTTTCGGACTGCTGCCTAGTAGCAATTTCCAGGCTACAGCGCACTGATAAAGAACCCAGAAGAGCACTACAATTTTGATGCATTGAGCAGAAAGACATTACAGCCTGGGAAATGCAAAATGACTAAGATTTGTAAGCCTGAATAGCGGAAATTGTGGGCCTGGGTACGTAGAGCTATCAAGATCTTCAGAAGAGTTCTTTGGCTTAATATTGACCTGTACATGTCTGGAATAAAATAGCCAATGATAAGGGCCAGCCAAACAGTATTTTAAGCAAGCTTGCACAGGACTAGGATTTTCAGAATTCTCTGAGCTGGAGCAGAAAGACTCACGATGTAGGGGGAAATAATCAATCATTAAAAGGCAATGCAGAAGTAATAACAGTAACTTATTTTTGAAGAATCATTGTATTTATATAAGAGTAGATTAAGGCTTTCAATTCCTAGGAACTAAACTGCTTACAATAGATCAAAGCCATTAAACTATACCTCATAGCAAAATCTAACAACATAAAAACTAACAGAAGGTTCTAATGTCTAATATCAACTGGAAAATACTTGCCCAAGAAGCAGAAAAGTTTGATATGTGACTAGAATAATCATCAACAAAGAGGAAATATGTCCATCCCATGTGTTCAAAATTATAGATAAATACAAAAAGTCTTGCAGTGATAGAAACCACAGTGTAAGAACCAGAAATATGGCACAAGGGTACTACACACAGTGCAGAAGCATTGACAATGGCTTGAAGGTGTGAGAAAGTAAATGACCAAAAGTAAAGCATGAAGAGCGCATTAACATGACCATACTGAACTTACAACAGCAACTACCTTTTATATATAAAGTTACAGTCTTAAAAAAATAGGGAAGAGAAAGATGTTTGTAAGGAGCAAATAATATCACCAAAAATATTGAAGAAACAATGGTTAAAATATTTGTAATGAGAAATATAAACCCACCAATATAAAAGAAGATCAGAATTCTAAAGCAAGCCAAGGTATGCTGTTATATTGCTGAGCAGTAGTGCCAAAACAAAATCTTCAAAGAATCTAGTCAAGAATACAATAAACGACATAAGAACAAAAGAAAAGGAGAGAGATTTGCCTTTAATCTGTGTAAAGGAAAAGAAAAAAAAGGCGTTGGCAAGGAAATGGAGCTAGAGGAGCTATGAGTGGTTGGTGTGCTTCAAAATGGGAGGCTACTGTTTGACACAGTATGGAGGTACCTCAAATTTTAAATTCCTGACACCAACAGACCTGTCAAACTGGATGGGGAAAAGCCTACAGGGCCTCAAGCCTACACAAAGGACTACAAGCAACCAAAGAAAGCTTGGAATGGGAGAGGTGGGCTTCTCCAGGGAAAATCACATCAATTGGTTTTCCAGTGCCAAACAGTTAGCTCCGAAAACACACACAGCTCTGAAAACATACATCCTTGTAACAGTATATGGACTTAACAGTTTATATTTAGGAATGGATATGCACAACACATATATGCCTGAAATAAATAAGTGCAAAAAGAGGGTGTGCATTTGAATGAAAATAGGGAGTTCATCCACCTAAGAGCATGGATGAACCTTCAAGATATTGCACTAAATGAAATATGCTAGTCACATAATTCCACCAATGGCATCTAAAACCTAAAGAAATACTCAGCGTCTTTAGTCACTCAGGAAATGCAGATCAAAACGTTCCTTAGATTTCACCTCACATCCATTAGAATGGCTAAGATCAAAACCTCAAGGGATGATGCATGCTGAAAAGGTTGTGGAGAAAGGGGAACCCTCCTCCATTGCTGGTGGGAATGTAAACTTGTACAACCACTTTGGAAATCAATCTGGCACTTTATCAGAAAATTAAGAATAGTGATACCTCAAGATCCAGTTATACCATTTCTGGGCATGTATCCAAAAGATGCCCCACCATTCAATAAAGGCATTTGCTCAACTATGTTCATAGCAGCTTTATTTGTAATAGACAGAATCTGAAAACAACCTATATGTCCCTCAACCAAAGAATGGATACAGAAATTGTAGTACATTTATACAATTGAATACTACTCAGCAATTAAAAACAAGGAAATCATGAACTTTGCTGGCAAATGGTAGGAACTAGAAAAGATCATCCTGAGTGAGGTAACCCAAAAGCAGAAAGACACATATGGTATATATTCACTTATAAGTGGATATTTGCCATATAATATAGGATAAACATACTAAAATCTATAGTCCTAAAGAAGCTAAACAACAAGGAGGACCCTAGGGAAGAAGCTTAATCCTCCCTGAGAAGGGCAAACAGGATAGACATTGGAAGTGGGGGAAGACAAGGAACAGGACAGGAGCCTTCCACAGAGGCTAACTTTGGGCAGAATGCCAGACACCTAAGAAGGGGGAGATAGAGAGAACTGGAGGGAACAGGAACTCCACAAGGTGAGCAACAGAGCCAAAAACCCTGGGCCCAGGGGGTCCTGCAGAGACAGATACCACAACCAAGGACCATGCATGGAGAGGATCTAGACCCCCTGTTCAGAGGAAGCCCATGGCAGATCAGTTTCCAAGTGAGGTCCCTAGTAAGGGTATAGGGGCTGTCTCTGACATGAACTCAGTGGCTAGCTCTTTGATCACTTCCCCCTGGAGCTTACAGCCTTGCAGACTTACAGCTTTCCAGAGGAAGATGATGCATTTTGCCTTGATGAGACCTGATAGGCTAGGGTCAGATAGAAGGAGACGAGGTCCTCCCCTATTATGGGAGTAGGGAAAGGGCATAGGGGGAGAAGAGAGAGGCTGGATGGGATTGGGAAGAGATGAGGGAGGGAGCTGTAGGGAGATACAAAGTGAATAAATCATAATAAATAAATAGATAGATAGATAGATAGATAGATAGATAGATAGATAGATAGATAGATAGATA
>NW_026591086.1:38486015-38520434 GCF_907164565.1 Psammomys obesus
ATAGATAGATAGATAGATAGATAGATAGATAGATAGATAGATAGATAAGTATAGTCAAATAAACAGAGTAATTGTAGAATTGTAAAAGAGGAATTGAGCAGTAGCGTTCAGTATGCATAATGTTTTAGTCCAGCAAGTACACCAATATACAGATCTGCTATACATCCTTGTGATTTTAATCAAGAACCCCTGGTGATCTGACGGTTAATGATGTCGTTAGAGTTCTATTCTCATTCTCTCTGAATCTGTCTCTGTATCTGTTTCTCTCAATCTCTCTCCCCACGTGTCTGTCTCTCTCTGATATGATTTCTCTTTTTCTCTGTCTCCCTCTTTCATTCCTCCTTTCTTCTTTCTCTTCCTTTTCCACACTCATCAACAACAATGTCTATTTACACTCAGATATGTCATCACAAAGTAGGTGTCACATTAGAATTTCTCAGAAAAAAAAATTTAGAAGAAAAGCTAAGAGTATTAATCTATAATGATTTATCTAACAAAAAATGATTCCAAATTGAAGATTAAATGATGTTATTTACCAAAAACGACAACAAAAAATGAAAAACTTAAAGCTAAGAGTCCTGTTCTACACAAAATATTAAGGGAAATTAGTAAACTAAAGGACAGAAATGATTGAAGAAAACCATCTTTACGCTGGTTGCATCAGCGTAAAGACTAAACGTGGCAGAAATTGGCATATATGCATATGGTATATTCTTTAAACAGAGGATTTGAGGCTACAGAGATGGCCCAGTGGTTAAGAGCTCTTTCTGCTTGTTTTAAAGGACTCAAGTTCAGTTCCTAACACTCATGTAGGTAGTGTACAACTACCTGCAATTCTTTCCAAGTCCAGGAAATGTGACACCCTCTTCTGGAGTTCATAGAACATGCACTCACATATGTACACACACACACACAACACACACACACAGTTAAAAATTAAATCTTCATGTTTTAAATAATAGGTGTTTGGTTTATTTTATAAGTCCTTTAATAGATAATTTATATACACAGCAAGCCAAATATCTTACATATACTACATTTGTTATATCCCATGCACACAGCTGCTATCATACTTGAAGAATAGTCAAAAGCTTTACTTTCAAGCTGGGGAACAAAACAAGAGTACTTGTTTGCTATTTCTTTTTGACATAGTACTAGTATTATACAAGAAAAAGAGAAGCCATATAAATTACAAAGAAATCAGTAAAATTTTATCTGTATGAAGCAAAATTGAGTTTAGATGAAGGAAAAAAAACAAATGAAAACCTCAAAGATTTCGCCAAAATAGTTAACGCAAACTAATATACTTGAAAATGATGCAGAATGCAAATCAACATACAAAAGGCATTATTAATACACATGTTCTTGTAAGCATTTCTGTCATATGCTGCCTTTGATTCGTTCAGATAGTTAGCCAGAAGTGGTACAGCTAGATCCTATGGTAGTCCTAATCTTGGCCGAAGTCCCCTATTGATTTCCACAATGACTGCACAAATTTACATTCTGACTAGTAGTACATAATGGTTCCCTTCCACCTGCATTCTCGCCATTGTTTATTAGGTTTTAGTTCTGGAGATAACCAGATCAAGTTACCCTCTTATTGTGCATATCTATCTCCCCCCCTTCTACCTCATATTCACTAATAATCCTCAATCCACTTTCATGTCCTTTTCCCCTAAAATTTCACATATGAAATAAAATAAGGAACACTTCTCGGAGTCTGTTTTATTTTGTTTAATATAATGATATTCAATTCTATCCTATATCCTACCAATGAGAAGGGTTAACTCTTTTTAAAACATGGACCATAGCCCATTAGTGTATAGTACAGCTGAATTGGTGAGCTCTAGGTTCACTGAGGACCCCTGTCTCAAAAACAAAACAAAACAAAATACAAGGTCTTTTTGAATGAGGATTGAGCATCTTACCTAGGGATAGACATCAGAAGAGGGAGAAAACAGAACAGAACAGAAAACAAAACAGAACACAGATGGCCTATGAAAGACTCTACCCAGCAGGGTATTGAAGCAGATGCTGAGACTCATAGCCAACCTTTGGGCAGAGTGCAGTGTTGTTGATTATTAAAGTTTAATATTGAGTTATCTTTTAGTTAAACAGTGATTATTCCTAAACCAGATGTATACTCAAACCACCACTCAGAGACTACAATTTAATTAATTAACCTAGAGCACAATGCTGGGCAATAGTTATTCCATCCTAAACCTCCAAGCCCACAAAGTTTCCTCCCATTCAGATTTCACCCATTATACTTGCCTTTAGTTATATCTTAGGTCCAATTTTAATCTCTCCTCATGGTTCCAAGTCCTCTTCTGCCAATCTCTGCTCTTGGACTCCTCCCACTCGCTTCTTTCTCCTCCCCTCCAGACAAGGATGTCCTACCCTATTCTCTTCATTTCTCAGCATTGGCTGGTTGTTTTATTGACAATGCAGAGAACATTCCGCAAAAACATTATACCAACAGTGCAGGGAATCTTTTTAAAGAAGGGGGAGATAGAAAGACCTGGAGGGGACAGGAGCTCCATAAGGAGAGCAACAAAATAAAAAAAATCTGGGCCCAGGGGTTTTTCTGTGACTAATACTCTAATCAAGGACCAGGCATGGAGAAGACCCTCCCCTGCTTCACAGATGTAGTCCATGATAACTTAGTCTCCAAGTGGGTTCCTTACTAAGGGGAGCAGGGGTTGTCTCTGATGTGAACTCACTGGCTGGTTCTTTGATAACCTCCATCTGAGGAGCAGGCAGTCTTACCAGCCCACAGAGGAAGACAATGCAGCCAGTCCTTATGAGATCTGATAGGCTAGGTCAGATGAAAGGGGAGGAGGACCTTCCCTATCAGTGGACTTGGGGAGGTGAATGGGAGGAGTGGAAAGATGAGGGGTGGGATTGGGAGGGGATGAAGGAGGTGGCTACAGCTAGGATAAAAAGTGAAAAACTTGTAATAATTTTTTTAAAAAGTAAATAAAGAAAGAAAGAAAAAAAACAAGGTCAACCCGACGGGGGAAACACCCGTGTTTACATCTAATTACTGCACGTGTCCACACAGGCAAGCATATCTACATACAAGCATGCACACATGTATGCCACCCTCATACGCAAAATATACCCCTATATGCAGTAGACGGCAAAGAAGTAATTAATTAAAATGAGGTTATTTGGGGTGTATCCTAACCCACCATGACTATTTTCAATGAAGAGGAGTAGATCAAGGCACAGATTTCCACAGTCACCCATAAGCAAGCTAATGAAGAAGGCATTGGAAGAAATTGATCCTGTTGATACCTTGACCTTGGATTTTAGACTCTGTTATGTGACAGGTGAACTTTTGTTGTTTGAGCCACGTGGTCTGTGGTACTTTGTAGTGGCAATTCAACTAAAAAAAAATGCATAGGATACATTATCATTAGGAAAAATGTTAATTAAAAATGCTAAAATGTCCGAAATGTAAAATACTGTCATGTTGATATGGGCATGGAAAAACTGGAATTTTCATACTGATACAACCATTTTCGAAAGCAATTTGATAATTTGTCACATTGTAGTTTTAGATATACACTCACGAAATAATCTCCCAGTTTACTCTCAGACAGTTATATAAAAGACATGAAAACATTCACTCACTGAGAGAGTGCGAAGAACTATTCAAAAAATAAGTTTCCAAATATAAATAACCGAAACATTCATCAACCGATGAGTGGATAAACAACTTTTAGTGCATCAACAGAATGAATTGCTAATTTGTAATGGTAAAAAAACATGATCACCCATGCAACAGTATTGATAGCTTGAGTGAAATAAAAACCAAAGGTTACATACTGAATGTTTCCATGTATATAAAATTCTATAAATAGTAAATCTATAGTTAAAGAAAAAAATCAGTGGTTACCAGGACTCAGCATTAGACACAGAAGATTGACAGTAAAGTAATGGAAAAGACCCTTTCAGGTTAATGAGAATGTTTTAGATAGTAGCTTGTAATCAATTGGTGGGACATTACATGCAAATTATACCCGGTAAAGATGATTTTATATAATCAAGATTTATGAAATATTTTGATCATCTAGGAAAACATTTTATGAAGAAAATGCATGATATTAAATATGAAAACATTGAAATGATATGATGTTAATTCTACTTTTAATCTTAGAATTAAGAATATTTTCATTATGGTATTCCAGTAATTCTCACACTGTCAATGCTTATATTTTTCCATTTCCTTTCATTAACAATAAACAAACAGCAAAAAAGAGATGAAGATAGTTTTAAACTAACACAGTAGAGTGGTGGTACTACATAGAAGCACATGCATGGAAACCTGAACATCTCTTTCTCTCTCTAAAACAACAAGGCTGAATCTCATGTGACCATCCAGAATCCAGTAGCATTAGGTTGTCCTGAGGATAGCCCACATGCTTATAGTATAGTATTTGGTATTGTTTCTTACCAACTTATCACCTAAACATCTATAAAAGACATGTGTGTACATATGGGGGTATAGTCTCTCTCCTTCTCTTTCTTGGTATCTCTTGTATTCCTTGTAAACTCAGAATATTTTAAGGCGCACCTCAGCCAGCCCTAGATAACTACCATTTCTGGTGCCTCTAAAGATACCACATGTATTGGTGTGTTTCTCTTGGAGCTGGAGACTCACCTGATACTCCTTGGCAAAATATAATTAGTAACAGGCTCCTAACAAATCAGATGTGGCACCTCTGATGAGTCTGGGTCTTACAAATGCATTACTGCTCTTTGCTTCTGCCACTTTTCCCCTGGATCACTTTGCTTCAAGGACAGTTATCCGGCTACTGGTGACACTCAAACAGTCCTGTGGGAAGGCTCACATGGAGAAGAACTAAAGAACGCTTTCTGCCATAGCTAGCAGGAATCATGGGCTTTGGAGCAAGAACCATGTAAATGAGTGAGTCTTCTTCCAGCCCTCTTGTAATGGTTGTTCCAGTTCCAGGCATTCCTTGAATGATCGCTGTGGGGAGCCAGATGAGCTGTCTTTGAATCCACAAACTTTAAAATACATGAACAAAATGAATAATTGATTGCCAACAGCAAATTTTGTAGGTTTTTGTTATATATCAATACTTCCTCTGATTAAGGAGAACTTTATTTCAAGCCTCTTTCTGAGGAGAAATATAACCAAGACTGTCCTTTCAGCCAGTAATTAGTGCTTGGTAACTTACCTCAGAGTCTGCTTTTAGAAAAGAAGCGTGTCTGCATTTAGCAATACAGTTCAATGGTATTCTCTTAAGGTAGTGTTCAACCCTACAACAGGATCAAATAGTTAGGAAACAATTATTTTGCTTATCGTACAACTATAAGGCAGCTGTGTATAAGGTAGTTTAAGAAGAAGTTTCACAAAAGCCTAAGGTTCTTGAGAAATGGTCTGTAAGACACATGGATTTGACCTTCCGAGATCGCCACTAGTGGCAACACAATTGCAATGCTGGGAACTGGCTGTTTTTAATAGTTATATTTTTCATGGCTCTGACAAAAGAAACAACGAGAACACCTTTACGAAGGAAGGATTTATCGCGTGACAGTACAGTGCATCACAACAGGGGAAGTCGTGATGGTAGGAGTAGGTCTTACTCTGGCAGGAATGTGGAGCCGTTGGTCACACCATGTCTGTAACCAGAAGGTTAAGAAAGGCAAGTTCTGTGGTCTGCTTGCTTTCTTCTTTCTGTTTACTCCTGAACTACACCGTATGCCGCCGCCACAGTCAGTGTTGCTCTTCCCATCTCACTTAGTCCACGTTGGAAATGTCCTCACAGGCCGTTCCACAGGTTATAACCGTCTCCTAGGTTATTCTAAACACCGCCAAGCTGACAATCAGGACTAACTACCACAGACCCTTGTTCATTTGACACCCAAGCATGTCACTTTTCACTCAGATCTGGTTGGGACAAACCAGAATCCATGACAGCTGGGCAAATACCAAATCCTGCAACTCCATATTCTATATCTGGTCCTCTTGGTGGATTAATACATGCTCCAGTAACACTAAATACCTTTAAACATCCAGCTCTAAACATGTGCCATTTCTTGGACTGACTCCAATCCGTGGCTATACCTAACATTTGTTCATCTCCCATTGTGCTGGCATCTCCAGCATATTGGGATTGTCTTCACCTTCACAGCTTCATGCAAGGACTGCTCAGGGCATCCTTAAAGGAAATCCCATTCTACCACATTTCGGTTGGTTTCAGCAATTTTCTAGAACCTTGATGGAAGACTCTGTAATCCTGTATCTCTTGCATTTGTGTGTCTGCAAAGCCAGTCCAAATGTCATCAAATTATTTTGCCAGCTCAAGATATAGTCTTGCCTCCTTCTATCCATAACTGTGTGTACATTGGCCAGACTATTCCTTACATGGTTGTTTTTGAGCAAGTAACTCATTTAGAGGCATTCTCAGTCAAAGCCTACTCTTCTCCCAATTAATTTGTATTTTCACATATTGGATGTCTAAAGCAGTTGGACCTTGTTCTCAGGGCATTATTTTTATTATCCAGTGAAATGCATAATTTTATTTAATAACATTAATTTTTTTCTAACAGTTACAACTGGTTTATCCTCACCTGCTGTGTCTGCAACTTTAAATTCTCTTACATTCTTTTCCTCATCGTGCTGCTTTTTTTTTTTTTCATTTCTTCTTACCTTGAATTCTCGTTACACTAATTGTAAACTCCCAAAAGCTCAGTCGGCAATAAAACCAGCAGATACTTGAATGTGGTTCTTGAAATGTGCTCTGCCAAACAATTAGGCCATTCATCATCACTCAGGTTTTCAGTTCATGGGCTGAATGCTGCCAGATTCTTTTCCTAAGCAGAGCACAAGTGGCGTCTGGCCAGTTCTTGATAGAGTCCATGTTCCACTCTAGAATCCCGCAAGCACTCACTTTGTCTGCAGTTCTCTTGGCATTTTAGCCTTCTGATCACCTACCAGAATGGACCAAAAACTCTTCTTACAAGTCTTGCAGTTCTTTTTTAGACCATAACTCTAAACCTTGTCATATTCCTCCACAATCATGTCAAAGGCTGACACCAGCTTTACAGCAGCCTCAACCAGAGGAACCAAATTTCTAAATGTTAAAACAAAAGAAATTGAAGGAAAGATGGGTTGTGTTGGCTCAGAGTGTTTGGGTTATGGAGCAGCGACAGCATGGCAATAAGAACGGCTCTCTCTATAGAAGCAGAAATGCAAGGCTAGTGATCAGGGTGTGTCCTTCAGCAGAACGTAGAGAAAGGCAGATGTTATCTCCCAGTCACAGTTTTCCTTTTATTTCTTCTAAGACCACAGTCTGTGGAATAAAGCCACACCTTCAGTATGCATATTCTCACCTCAGTCAGATCTCCCTCTGGAAATGTCCTCACAGAAAAGCCCAGACGTGCACTACCATGCAGATTGAAACTCAAGTTATAATAGCACTTACAGATGGTTTTTGGTTTTTTTTTTTTTTTGGTTGGTGTTTCCTTTCTGTATCCAAGGACAACTGAGAACACAAATTCTAACACAGAGGTAAAAGTTATCCATTCCGAGGCACAGTTGACTTACGTGACCTGCCATGACATACAAGTCTCACATAGTTTTGAAAATTTTTGGTGTTTCACAGTATTGACTCATTTTGATGCTCACCTAGAGAGGCTTTTAAAGGAAGCCCTACCTGTTTCTGAACATTATGATTTCTGTATAATGATTTTTTTTATATATTTGGGTCATCAGAAAATTAACTGCAGATGAAGGTACATGTTGATCAGAGATCAGCAGGTATCAATTTCTTAAGCAACAAACACTATGATTTATCATTTATAGAGCAATTATGTATGAATTGCAAGGGCATAGAAATAGTCTCTCGCTTTACTGTATTGAACTGACTGCCCTTCCCAATATTGTAAATATTTCTAAAAATATTCACAAAAACACCATTTGTTGTTAACCTCTACCAGTAAGAATCTTGAGAATAGAATACATATGCTTATGCTTGACAGATGCCCCTATTACAAAAAAGTAAATGAACAGTCAAACATCCATATGATTATTGTGTGGAACCACAAGTCATCAGGAATCAGCTCAGTGGATCACCTATTTTTTTTCCTGTGGACTCAAGACAGGATAGTCCAAAACACCTATAGGTTGCTTTCAAAGAAAGCAAAATTCACTCTTCCTAATTTACTATCCTAGCTCATGAAATATGTCCCAAGAGAGTTCATCTAGATGTAGTCTCCCTCCTCACTGACTGGTTGTCAGCTTTCATTTCACAATAATTTCATCTCTGGCATACAAAATAAAGAGAATACAATACTATTAAAGAATGACCAACCCCAGCAAATAGGAAAAATAAACCCTATCACACAACTCTTACTTTTAAATGTATATTTGAAGTTTCGTTTCGAAGGAAAAGTTTGGCATTAAAAGAACACTCAACTAAAAGAAAAAGGAAAAGCTTTATAGGCAATTCACAGAGGCTAGAAAGGTAAGTATTAAGTGACTGACCCTGACCCTTCCCCCTCTCCACACTTGCAACCATGTGCTTTGCTCTTAAGTGGAAATAGACTTCTGAATCTAGTACCATAATTCAAAATTGAGACTAACAGCCACAGACAATGCGGAGGTTCTTCAGCGAATTATGATGATGTACAATCATGTTCTTTTTCTCCTAGAGGACTTTTGTGCAGTTACATTTATTCCTTATTATTCATCCTACAACAGATGTGAAATCATCCTTATTAGATAGCTCTCTTGCACATTGGTATTTTAACACAATGATTAAACCAGATGGAAGAAACACTTATTTCTTTTTTAAAAGGGAGGGGAGAAAATAAAACACACACAATCAGGTGCTTCCAGATCCTTGTTGCCGAAACAACTTTATCTCCTTCCACCATTAAATCATTTTTTGATCATGTTTATAGTTTCCATGTCATGTGTTTGTGTGACAGTAAAGGATTAATTTAGTTCATTCAGTTACTTTCTATTGTGAAGTCCTCTGAATGAAAATAGATCACTGTCTGCTTTATTAAAGGAAAGCAAAAACATTCTCCTCCCTCCACAAACTGTCAGGCACAAGGGCTCCCCGAAGAAAGCTTGGAAGTATTATATGACACTTTTGCAGACTCCTAATGATACTTCTAAGGGAGCTTTGGTTTCCATAAAATTTAAACAGTTTTTAAATTCTTACAGCATAAGAATCAGCCACGTACCCTCCCTCCCCACTTCAACAGCCAAGTTTCAACTCTATTTATGATAGCACCACCGAGGACATTGGGATAAAATGCCTCTCTTCTGCCCCTTTCCTCTATTGTTTAATCTCTGATTCCACACACCTCCAGAAAGCAGAGAAGTTGGTGCCAAGTGTGAGAAGCTGCTATCAAAGCCTCGCTTCCTAGCAACAAGAGTCAGGAAAAATAGACTCATTTGTCAAGTGGCCCCAAAGCAGGCAATCAGAGAACCCTGGGGAATGACAATAACACACTCAAGGTGCAAAATGTAGGTTAACATTTACCTTCCCAACATGCAATATTTAATGTTCACTCTAATCAGAATGCTCTGAGATGCAAAGGAATCACTGTGGCCCAGGGCAGAGGGCTCCTTCTCACACCTCTGTTATAAAAAGCCAATTTGTATGCGCGTATGAGTGTGTGTATGCGATCTTCCTCACAACAGAAGCACCTGGCCAACAGCAGCAGAGAGGCCTGGCCACACTGAGAAGCAGCTGGCTCCACATCAGAGGGCTGGAAGAGTGTCTTAAACGCAAACATCTGAGCCATAGTCTCGGAAAGGCTCTACCTAAGGCTGAGCTTGGGGAGTTTCTAATCTAATAGGCCCCTAGGTGACATTCGTGTAAGAGCTGCATGCTCCCAATGGTTCCATGGTCTGTCTGTGTGACACGCTTCTGTCTTATGTGACCATTCTATCACTCCGCACCATTCCAATACAGAATGGCAGCGTAGATCGTAACATGCTTTAATGTCTTCCGGGTTTGCCTGTTTGTACCAGTGTTCCTTGACTGTGGGTTGGCTCTCATAACGAAGCTTATGTTTCATGCATAGCGAGTTATGTGTAGGAAATTCCAGAGGGCCAGACTTCCTGAATTCTCATGGTTGCCGCTTTCACGCCTTCCTCTTGTTGTTGTTTACGTTCTCATCCCTCATGCCATTTCCCTTTTTGTCTAGCAGATGTTTCTGAGCTGTACAACAAAAGACTTACATAGTAGGAGATTTCAATGAGGCAAGGTATGGAAGGTACTTAGCAGGAAAAGGAGCTATCTGAACTTGATAATGACTCTAACACAGATTGGGTTGCAGCAATGAGAGTATTTACTACTTGGTATTGTTACTGTGACTTTAGTCTTGGGGAAGACTGTAGAATAGCATTGTAGAAATTGGTTTGTGTGTCAGTGCTTGCATTCACTAGAAAGGCTTTTAGGTTAGAATATGGCCTTCAATATTTATGAAAGAATGGTGAGAAACTGTGGAAGTCGTTATCCATTTCCTACTCTGTATCTTTTGAAGTATCCTTTTCCAGCTTCTCTATCAGAGTTTTGGGAACCAAAAGAGGGCCAGTGAGATGGCTCAGCAATAAAGATGCTTCTCACCAAGCCTGACTACCTGAACTTGATCCCCATTGTTCTCTGATCACCATACGTGGCATGTATGTACCCCAGACATACACATAAAATAAGTACACAATTAAATTAAGAGACACGCAAAGTTAAAAGGTGAACTGTGCACCTCCTACATACACAATGCATAAATAGATAAGTGTAAAGTTAAAAAAAAATTAAATTTTTCCTGTCAGTTTTGATGACTGTTGGTCAAAGCGAATAATTTTCTGTTACCCGCTTGATTTTTTTTTTCAAACAAGGTTGAAATGTCCATGAGTTCATTGTTTATATGAATGGATGGTAACTGGCAGTTCGGAGAAACATCAGTTGAATCGGCAACCAAACAAAAGCTTGCCCTTTTCCTGCAAAGAAAACACCGAGCCTCGATCTCACCCTTCAACACAAGGTCACTGCCTTAGAAAGCCCATAGGCAATGGGGGACTATTAGGGATTCGCAGGTTGGCTCCCCCACATGAAGTCTGCTCTAGAGGAGTCTGCTCCAGATGCCTTTCAGCTGCCTGAGACTTCTGATCTACATCTTAGCGTGACTCTTCCTTCAAATCTCGATTTCCTCTCTTATCTTTCAACATTCTCCCTGTAATATCTAACCTCATCTCATTGTCTCCAATGAGAAGACTCAGGTGGCACAAAAACATAAAAATGCAAATTGTCGCTTTTTACTCTCCCAGTAGGAAACTAAATTAAGCATTGAATCAGGCTGGAGTCTAGCTACACAAATAAACAAACAAACCCCAAATCTGAAAAGAATACAAACAAGACCTGCAGAGCACTGTAGCTCCCTGTTGCTCCGAGTGTAGGCACAGAAAGGGATAATTGTGTCTTCCACCTGCTGAAACAGTCCCTGTTCTACCTTTGGATGTGCCACAGTCACTGTTTGGCTATCTCCTTGTTCCTAACACACAAACCCTTGAGGACTTACATGCAGAAACCACCTTCATCCTGCTTGTACCATGGCCCCTGTGGTTATGTGGAAGCAATCCTACTTAACAGCTATGTGCACACAAACAAAGCTAAGCTTTCTTGATTCCTATTTCCTCCTTGTTTTTAAAGGCTGACAAAAGCCATAGCGGTGTCAACAACAGAAAAAGAAATTTATTCAAACATCTCATAAATTATGAGGAAGAGCTTTATTAAATTAAATATTCCTAGACCCTTTCTGCTCTTCAGATCCTTTGGACATTGGCACCAAGGCTATTAGTTTTAGAATGGGAAGTGTTTTATGGCAGTTGTTCTATTATTATCAATGTTATGTTATTAAACATGGATTTATCTAGCCAGGCACAGTGGCACATACCTGTAATCCCAGCACTCTGGAAGGCAGACGAAGGCATATTTCTGTTAGTTTGAGGTCAGCCTTTCTACAAAGTGAGTCCAGGGGAGCCAAGGCTACACAGAGAAATCCTTTTTTGAAAAACAAGCAAGCAAACAAACAAGCAACAACAAAAATACCTGGGTGTATCCTAGAACTATAGATTGCATATTAGCCTCTTGATGCATATAAGCTTGTTTTATTTATTACTCTTACGCAGATAAAATGACTTGTCTCCCGTGTTTCAGAGAGATATAGACTCAGCAACTGTGCTGGCTAGTTTTATGTCAAGTTCTCACAAGCTAGAGTTTTCTGAGATGAGGGAAACTCGGTTGAGAAAATGCCTCCATAAGAGCCAGTGGAGTATTATCTTAATTAGTGGTTAATGGGTGATGAGTCCCCAAACTTTAATGGATGTTGTCATTCCTGGACTGGTGGTCTGGGGTTCTAAAAGAAAGCAGGCTAAATGTGCTGTGGGAAGCAAGCCAGTAAACTACACCCCTCCACGGCCTCTGCGTCAGCTCCTGCCTCCAGGTTCTGTCCTGCTTGAGTTCCTGTCCTGACTTTCTTTGATGATGAACAGTGATGTGGAAGCATAAGCCAAATAAATCCTTGCCTGCCCAAGCTGGTTTTGGTCATGATGTTTCATCACAGAAATAGCAGCTTTGACTAGGACAGCAATACAAATAAAATAATGTTTGTCTTTCAAAGCTGATTTCTTAAGTCATGCGTTTGGGCAGGGAAAAATGCCTAGTCTATCTGGGCTTTCCCATTTGGAAACATGAAAATTTCTAGTGCAAGGAGAAGAAAACAGAATCAACACACATTTTCAGTGATAGTAATAAATAGAGGAACAACAATAATTAAAAAGGCAACTTGTATACTTAAAAAGTATAGAAATGAACAGATGTTTGTATAAAATATCAGGAAAAAAACATTACACCTAAATCAATAAAATGTCACAGGTTTTTATGGCACTGAAAATCTTTTCTAATAGAAAAAAAAATGTGCTTTTATTTTGAAACTTGGTTTCTAGTATACCAGTCAGCTATTGTGAAACAAAGGCACCCTCGCTATCAAAGAGTAACATGTAAGACAAGATAATTTTACACCAGAGCATAGAGTTCATTTATGTCCATTTCTTTTCTTTCATTGGGTAAAGGGACTGTGCCGTGCAGGTAGAGGGCCTTCTGTAGGGCACATGTGTGCAGGTACATGTCAAAGTCTACAATAGTGCTCTCCAGCAGCTTTCCACCTTGGGCTTTTGGGATAGGGCCACTCACTGGCCTGGAGTTCACTGGGTAGGCAGGGGAGCTGGCCAGAAACCACGAAGGATTTCCTAATTTCTGCCTCCCAGAATTAGGATTACAGGCACATGTGACCATACCCAACATTTTCTGTGGGTTTGGGGTCTTGAACTAAGGCACTCAAGCTTGCATAACACGTATTTTGTGTCAACTGGAAAAAAAAAAAAAGTAAAGAAAAACTATTTATTTAGCCCTGGTAGTTTAGCTCTTGTGTGCATCCTTACTTGATTGTCTGGAGAAAGGTTTTACAAAGACCAACTGGTTCCTTCCCATAAGGAGGACTGGAGCAAAGGCAGCAGAGTTGACACAGCCCTGAAGTACACAATCTGTCACCTGCCAGCAACCTGGCTCTGTGTGTGAACAGAATGGAGCAAAAGATTACAGGAGAGATCCTGTGTGGTGAAAAAGGTCTCCTGAGGTCCAAAATTGGAGATGACAACCCACAATAAGCAAATCATAAAGCCAGTCCAAATCCAAAGGGACCACGAAGAGTCTGTCTTTGCTATCACATTAGTACAGTGTTTCTCAATCTGTGGATTGTGACCCCTTCGGGGGTTGAATGGCCCTTTCACAGAGGTTGCATATCAGACAATCCTGCATATCAGATATTTATATTATGATTCATAAGAGTAGCAAAATTACAGTTGTGAAATAGCAATGAAATAATTCTATGGTTGGCAGTCACCACAACATGAGGAACTATATTAAAGGGTCACAGCATTAGGAAGGTTGAGGACCACTGCATCAGAAAGATCAGAGACAGAGAAAGGTTGTATTCAGTTTTGCAGTCTAAGTATGTGAGCTAAGATCACTTTGAATAAAAGCTCAACACTATTCAGCCCATTTGACATATCCACCTATTACTAATAAATTTCATAAATGTTACATGTGAGGACCAAGTTGCCCCATCTCAGAGGAGGTGATATATATTTTCACATGGCAGAAATTTTTTTTAAAAATCATGGTCAACCGGGAGAATCAGGGTCAACTTTGCTGTTTATTTAAACATGATGAAAAGGTAGCCATGCCTTTCTTTCCTGATATCTACAAGGCGTTTTCTAGAAAGAACTAAATCCTTTCTTTTTCTACGTTTTGTTTTTTTGTTTGTTTGTTTGATTGATTTGTTCTGTTTTGTTTTTGTGGTTTTTTTTTTTTTCTACTTTGGATGATTCTTATTCTTGGAAACATTCCTGGTACTTTGCACTGTAACAAACACAAAGATCAGTGTAGCAGTTTTAATATTTTGAGGCTGTCACAGGTCTCCTTGAAAATCTGGCCAAATCTATAGACACTCTAAAAATGTGTGTGATGTGTTTGTGAAAACATTTGTCTGTGATTTCAGGAGGCCCACAGACTTCTGTGCATCTTCTAAGACCCAGTGGATTCATCTAGTACAGAGCCCTGTCCTGGAGTATAGAAATAAATGATCTCATACTATGACGTTAGGTTGATTTAGTAAATGGCAGAAGGATAGCATATGGAAGCAGCCCAAAGTACCCTGAAGGCACAGCTACAAGTTCTAGCTTCATAAATGATTAATGCTCAGACATTATTTATCCTGGGAGAGACAGGCTCCAATTATTCTCAGATACAAAAGGACAGAAAAAAAATTCAAAAGTACGCTTCTCACAACTGCTTACAGAATCCGCTCTCACCAAGTAGTTCCTCACTTGAAAAGGCATAATTGACCACTCCATGAGCCATCACCATCTGTGGCACCTGCCTACCACCCCAGTGTATCAGAGGCTGAAGCAGGAAAATCATGAGTTCAAGGTCAGAGTTAGCTACCTGTCATAAATTTAAAAGGACTTTGATTCAAGTTGTGTTTAGGATCGTTTCCCTAGCCCTCTCCAAGCCTACAGAGCTCTCTCTGCCTGTCCACGCACCCTTAAGAACAGTTCTGCTTCAGTCAGTTCTTGGATATGGGACACCATGATGACGAGCACTGAAAACAGAGTTCCACAGCTAAGGAAGAGGTGACAGAGACTGCTTTCAATTCACATCTTAAAAGTCAAAAATGAAAATCAATGCCAACTGAATTGAATTATAAATAAAAATTTATCTCTGAAGTCATGAGCTTTCCCAGGGGAAAGTGCAATTCAGTTGAGTGAGTGTGTGTGTGTGTGTGTGTGTGTGTGTGTGTGTGTGCGCGCGCACTCACCCATCTATATATTCTTGCTGTATATCTCTATGAGGAATTTTTAAGACATCCATTAAGGACTTTATGAAAGGCTGGAGTTCAATCCCTGGAACTCACATGTGAAAAAAGAGAACCAACTCCTTACCACAGACATTGTGGCACGTACATGCTATCATATACACAAACACAAAAGGAAATACGTGCATAGATAAGGAAGCAAGCAAGCAAATGCTTAGAGTGCCATAGAAAAACCCACCACTTCTAGCAGCTTGCCTCCCCTGAGAACACAGTATCCTTCTTTCTGTAAGGAATGACAATTAGGGCTATTCATGCACTTCATTCTGATTCCTTACCACAAAATTCCAGCCCAACTGAAGTTCCGCTAATAGGTAGGCCAGTGCTTACAGTCCGTGACCTCATCAGCTCTCCCCCACATTTCTGCCTTTATTTACATTTCCCAGTCATCTTACTTATGTCACAAATGTACTCGGGCCTATGCTGTTTCCAGTTCTGTGTGAAACAAACAGTAGGGGAGGAGAGGATGAACCTGGGGAGGGAGGTTCTGATAGGGAGAATGGGCCAGAGAATAAAACATGGAACAGAGAACTGAGAATAGAATTGAACATTTTAAACCAAATGTTCAATAAGCAATTACCAAAAAAGACATCTATAATAGATGAGTCTAGCTGTACATGGCTCCTGGAACTATTATAGCATTATGCCCAATTAGTGGCACATTATAATATATGGTGCACAGGACTCCCGAAGATGCTTTCTCTATGAAATAAGGATGTAAGAGCCATCCAAAGACTTGTGGCACACACATGTTCTTGAATACACAAAAACAAAAATAAAATCATTCATAAACAAGTAAGCAAAAAAAGCAAGCAAATGCTTGAAATGCCCCAGTTAAAAAACAAAAAACAAAAAAACATCACTTCTAGGGTAACTTGCCTCCAAGATTCCACTAAAAACAACCTTTTCTGGAACCCTCTAGAAAATACTAATGGAAAGTGAGAAGACCACAGCCTTTCTCCTTTTAGTCTACTCTCAATCTGTCTTTTTTTTTTATCATAGTCTGGGTTATTAAATATAATTCACTGGAGCCTTGCTTTTACAGCTAATCTTTGCACCAGCCACATAATATATTTCTGTACCTAGAATTATTCGTGGAAAGCATCTATGGCTATAGACGGATAGATAAATGGTTAGTGATAGATGAAAGAAAAATAGTCTAGACCTTAGAAGAATCCAATAATTCAAACATATTACAGACAGCTTGTAGATCGTTAACATACATAATATTGATTATGTCAAGATTTAATACCCTGGCAAAACTTTGTAAAGAATAGGAAAGGGGGGTACTAGCAGGGTAGATCAGCAAATTAAAAGTGTTTGCTGCTGAGCAAAAGTACCTAAATTTGATTCCAGAACTCACATGGGAACTCCCGCAAGTTGTCCTCTTACCTCCACAAGTGTGTCATGCCATCTTCACTTACACACGTAAACAACCAAATGTAAAAGCATGTTTTATTGTCAGAGTAATTTGAAATTCAAGAAACACTACTCTTGTTCCCATAGAATTGTATGTACATGTTCAGGAATTGTACCATTATCTCCAGAGGATAAGTATCATGGGACAAGTATAGTTTCCGAGAACTAAGAAGACATTCCATATACATTTCTAAAGTCTACACACCCCGGAGAGCACTGTGCTCTGGCTTTCCCTCCTGCATCTGTAGGATAGATCCTTCTCCATATAGGGTATCTCCTGACCATCAAGCAGAGCAGAGGCAACTAGGTTTTCTGAAGATAAAGTATCTTATACAGAGGGAGGGTATGCATGGTACTTCAGAGAGATGATGATTACAAAATGGACACTACATATGCCTGCAAATTTCATGATTTCCTTGTTTTTAATTGCTAAGTAGTGTTCCATTGTGTAAATGTATCACACTTTCTGTACTCATTCCTCAGTTGAGGGACATCTAGGTTGTTTCTAAACTATGTCTATTATGAATAAAGCTGCTATGAACATGGTTGAGCAAATGTCCTTGTTTCATGGTTGAACTTCTTTTAGATATATGCCTAGGAGTGGTATAGCTGTATTTTGAGGTAGCACTATTCTTAATTGTATGAGAAAGCACCAAATTAATTTCCAAAGTGGTTGTACAAGTTTACATTTCCACCAGCAATGGAGGAGGGTTCCCCTTTCTCCACCTCCTCTCCAGCCTGTGTTGTCACTTGAGTTTTCCTAAGTGAGGTAACCCAGAAGCAGAAAGATACACATGGTAAATGCGCACTTATAAGTGGATATTGGCCATATAATATAGGACAAACATACTAAAATCTATAGTCCTAAAGAAGCTAAACAAAAAGGAGGACCCTAGGGAAGAAGCTTGATCCTTATTCAGAAGGGCAAACAGGATAGATATTGGAAACAGGAGAAGACAGAAAAGGACAGGATCCTACCACAGAGGGCCTCTGAAAGAATCTACCCAGCAGGATATTGAAGCAGATGCAGAGACTCATAGCCAAACTTTTGGCAAAATGCAGGGAAGCTTATGGAAGAAGAGGGAGGTAAAAAGATCTGGAGGGGACAGGAGTTCCACAAGGAAACCAACAGAGCCAAAAAATCTGGGTTCAGGGTGTCTTGCAGAGACTAATGAATCAACCAAGGACCATGCATGGAGAGGACCTCCTCTGCTTAGATGTAGACCATAAGCAGCTCAGTTTCCATGTAGATTTCTTAGTAAGGGGAACAGGGGCTTTCTCTGACATGGACTCAGTGGCCTGCTCATTGATCACCTCTTCCTGGAGGGGAGGGGACAGCCTTGCCAGCCCACAGAGAAAGAGGATAGGATGCAGAGAGTCCTGATATGACCTGATAGGCTTGGGTCAGACAGAAGGGGAAGAGGACCTCCCCTATCAGTGGACTAAGAGAAGGGTGTAAGGAGAGAAGAAGGAGGGAGGGTGGGACTGGGAAGAGATGAGGAAGGGGGCTATAGCCGAGATACAAAGTGAATAGATTGTAATAAATAATAAATCAAAATAAAAGAAAAGAAAAAATGTAAAAAACAAAAAAACAAAACAAAACAAAAAAAAAAAAACACAAACGGACACTACATACATTTTGTCTGCTCCCTCTGCCTTTTCTCTATTCTTTACATCTCACTTTCCCCGATAAGTCTCAAATATCGCTTCTATGCTATAGCTTCCTGTTTCTGTCTTGAGTCTCAAACCCAGGATTCCATGAAAAAAATGACTTGTTAAACACAAAATTCTCAGCCCTCCTTCCTGTGCCCTGGCCCACCTTTCTACCATTAGGCTACTCCGGGTAGAAATGACTCTACTTTCCCTGCCTATTTGTTTAAAAAATTAGCCCAGCTGCCCTGACTACTCCAGTGCAGGAGAAAGGCTGATGGTGTGTGCCCTCATGTGCCTCTACATCCTACTTGCCCCTGACTGCCAGCCAACAAGGTTGTTCAGACTTTCTCTGCCTCTGCTCACAAAGCGTTCACCCAGGTCGCTGCCTGGAAGCTGGCTCTTCACTGTGTGACCACTTGATTGAAATCTCTCCTCTTTGAGTCTGAGCTCCTAACGATGGAGAAAACACCCTCTTTCTTAAAGCAACTCGGAGCCCTAACGTGTGCTCCTGTCTGAACTCCTCTTAATTAACTGGGAAAACAGTGTGACTATGTACTTAGTATGACACACAGGCTGGATGTATGATTGCGTGGTGAAAGTTTGTCTCCACCCACAAACAAGGAGGGGACATAAAAAGTGGTAAAGTGCTGTTATAAAGTATGATTAGATGCCGTGAAAGCACAGAGACCAGAGAGCCAGATAGAAAATGAGGCTGGAACAACGAATGAAGCTAAGTACTTAGGACACAGAATTTAAGGAAGCACTAATTTACAAATACGAGATGAGCACCTAAGATAAGCGTGGACATCACCCTAGCAATGGAAAACTTACGACCCACAAACACATACTAAGAATCAGCTGTGGAAGAAGATTGATAGAGCCTTGAAGACGAGTGCACTTTCTAACAGGAAATTAAATATTGTGTAAGACATGGAAGATAAGCATTTTTTAAAGGGAACATTTTTGAGATTAAGTATAAATCATATATAGGGTGGTAAGTGAATACCATAAGCACAGGATAATAAACATCAAGTGAAAGAATGTGCCTACTAACCCCAGCCTGTGTGTTGAGGAGAAACAGTATAGACTTGTGATTAAACAATGGCCTCTGAGTTCCAGCTTTTAGTAGTTTACGGTCTTGGGAATACCATTTCTTCTTTCTTCCCCTTCACCCTTTCATCCTCCGGGAAAGAGCAGTATTAGCATCTGGTGCCGTGTATAGTAGTGAGCTGTCGATGGGTCCATAAACGTGAAGAGCTTAGGACAGTGTAAGACTTGCTGTGAACATGTAGTGAGCATTAACTCACATTGTTATCCTCTCTAGTCTCCTTAACTGTACGCCTCTACTGATAGCTATTTTCAAAGACTGGTTTTAAGGTCTGAAAGGTCCAAGAAAGTCACTGGAACTTTATGGGTATAGTTTGTGATATTACTAGGAGATACAGTCTTACAGCAAACTCCCTGTTCTTCTACCCCCCTTCCACAATTTAGAAATATAGAAGTGTATACATAGATATATCTCATATATACATATACTCATATGGGCCTATAATAAAAAGAGGCCATTAATTTGAAGAAAAGCATGGGCTATGTGGAGGAGTTTTGAAGGGAGAAAGGGAAAAGACAGATATAATTAAATGATAATTTCAAAATTGAAAAAATAAAAGTGAATAAAATAGAATATGATCACTAAATAATTTTTTCTTTATAGTTTTTGAGACACATTCTGGCTATGTAGTCCAGACTACCTTGGAAGTGGCTGTGTAGATCAAGTTTGCCCAGAACTGGCAGTGATCCTTCTACCTCTGCCTCCTGGGTGCTGGAATTACAGGTGTGTTTTACCGTGCCCAGATTATGCTGAGCTATTTCCACACCTGCTCTCAGGACATCATGTGCCAACACTTAAGGCTCTCAAGCTCCTACTAACTTTTGCCTCTCCTTCCTCAGCATCCAGTTTTGGAATAGCCTATGTCATTTAATGCCATAATAATCTATTTGATCTTATCTATAGAACCAGTTTTAACCATCTGCTTTGTAACTGATAGAGGGTATGTGTGTGTTTTCTCCCAAACTTTAGAGTACAAAGTTGTTCACTGCTATATCACCAACACTGATTTCTGTAAAAGGCATTGGAATATTTTGACCAAATGAATGAAGAGGGAATGAAATTTGAACTCTTCCAATATTGAACTTGATATTCCATCAGTTAACCCAAGGTCTGTCAAATTTCCTGACTGTATGTTTTTCCCAAAGTTCTCTGGCCATACATTCTCCACCTGTCTTAGCTATCACCCCCCCCCCACACACGCACACACACACATACCTGGATTACTGAAATTGTATCCTTTCTCCTCTCGTTTCTCAGATCCTTGTTTCTCCCAGTGTTCTGAGTACAGCTGGGGTGTTTTTAATATCATAAAAGTCTATCGTACTGCTCCATAGCATAACTTCCAAACCTCTGCCCCAAACGGTGCATGCCACACAATTTCATTTTTAAAACATTCTGTAAAGTACAAAGCTGAAGATGATGAAGATGTATTTGACAGATGTTACGAGACAACAATGGCAAGGTCGGGGAGGATACAGCTATATAGGAGTGAGTGATGGTAAAGATTTCCAGATGCTGATGATCAGTGATTCAGTATGACCGATCACCTAAATCTGAACATAGAAGCAAATCTCACAGGGCTATGAACACAAACACACACACAGAGAGAGAGAGAGAGAAAGGAGACAGAGAGTCAGTAAATGTAACACCTGGTCTAAAATACTTTCTATATGGGCTGATTAATAGCGTTATATAAATGTCAGTCTCTCTCTTTTTTTTTATATGATATAGTCACATGATGTTTCACTGGAGGAAATCAGGTTATGGGTTCATGGACTTCTGTGTATCACTTTCCAGCATTTTATTCTTTATTTTTATTTCAGATGATTAGTGCTTCCCTCAAAGTCTTCACATTCCACATGTCTTTGAAGTTTTCAGCCATGAGACTGCATCCTATCCCTCACCTGAATATGCATGTGATTCAGTGCAATAAGCAAAGAAACCTGTCTGTCTCAACCTGTTGTTTCATGAGCGTTAATGTTACCTTTTTAAATGAGGACAATGAAGACAGTTATACAGTGTATACTCTTGGTCCCTGTATCAGTTGGGTACCACTGCAAAACAAACCATCCAAAGCTCAGAATCGTGTTATGGTCACTTTCTGTGAACCCTTCAGTGTATCCACTGGACTCATGATCTAGCATCAGCTGTGAGTCAGTGTTTGCTGTTCTGCTGGCTAGAGTTTGTCTGAAGAGGCCACAGTTAAGCTACATGGGGTCATCTCTTCCACTGGGCTGGCCACACAGTTGTGGCATGGCAGAGTACACTTTTCTCTTTCCAAAACCTGGATATATATATATTCCTGTTCTCCAAATCCTATTGGCCAGAGTGTGTCACAGTGAAAGGACAGGGAGTCAAGGTCAAGCATTGGTGAGAGGGATCACAAAGCCACCCTGCAAGATGTCTGGAGACAGTGTGAAGAATTAGTGCAGGAAAATAATTGAAAACACTCTGCTACCCATGAGTAATACGTGGAAAACACATGCTCAGACGCCGAGATACATCGTGAGCATGCTTTGGATCTAAACTCAGTACTCTGAAAGACTTCCTTACGCAGAAAGACTTCAGCACACAGCAATGTATTGCCAACTGTACAGACAAAACCATTTTCCTCTTACTACTTCTTAGATGTATGCACTCAGCAAATTAAAAAGCTGTCTCTCTCTTCCTTCAGCCTCTCTCGCAGGTTTAATTTCCTTTTCATTTCCTTCTGCATTTCAGCTTCAGCATCCACTCTCAGAAAAACCATTCCTTGACACTAGTGTTCCCTTGCTGCCTTCAGAGACAGTCAAAGAGAAATCCCAGCCTCCATGAGAGGCAGGGAAGGATGTCACTGCTGTGAACTTACTCTGTGCCTAGGTTACATGAAACTGGAGCAGTGTGCTTCTGGACAGAGGTAAGGATTTTTTTTTTTCTATTGCCTCGCCAATGCGAGGTGCAAAACTCTAATAATCCGACTGAACAGAAAGTCACCTAGGCATTTCAGCTGGCGGGTGCCCATGTGAACAGGAGAGATAATCATTAATGTCACTCCTGAGATAGGGAGGTCTTTGTGGACGGAAATAGATTCCACGAGAACATTGCACACAGCCCACTGAAGTGCAGACAGTGATTTGGAAAATGCTTTGAGGGCAGGGGAGCAGGCTTAAATCACGTCCAGCAGTGTGTGATTAGCAGATAAAATAACTATTCTGTTGCGCTTTGGTCTCTATGAAGTATCATGACTTTAAATTGTGTGTGACAAGTCCTTGACGCATATTAAAATGAAATGCTCTCCCCAAGCAGCATTTGCTCTGTGAGATTCCTTATATAAATGTTACAGGTAAGGAACAAGAGAGAATAAAGTGTGCCTAGCAGCTTATCTACCAGACATAATACCCTGGAAAATGAAACAATCTTCTCCGCCTAAAAGTCTCTTTTCAGGATTAACGTCAACTGCAATGAAAATAAAAACCCCAAACTATAAATCGGTGACCCCAAGCTTGTTTTCAGTCTCCAGTAGTCTCCTCCACATATACGGAGATCCCTTCTTATGTTACATTTCAACAAATTCAGAACATACTTTTTGGTCTTCCCCCTTTACACTGTGAACTTTCGCTTTTCACTTAAGGAAACCCTGCTTTTGTGTCCTTCGTTCAAGTTTCTAGCACTGTGACCCGTGTACAGGGGGACAAATAGGGCAGCGTGAACATAAACACTGTAAAACCCTGACAGTGGGTGTGATGGCAGCAGAGACTGCTGCTGCAGACCTGGTGGGTGGTTTATGCAATGCAGATGTGCAGGACAGCAGGGGGATCCGTGACCCAGGCTGAAACAGATTGTCCAAAATTTCCTCAATTATTCAGAACGGCACATGATTTAAAAATCTGAAGTTGTTTCTGGAAATTTCCACCTGATACTTTTGATGCACGGTGGGTTGTGGGAAACCAAAATCAAGAGTGAAAAGAAACTACTGTGCTGACTTTTGTCTAGGCTGAGAATAGAATTGTGGTTATTACTTCTAAAATGTAAGAGCTTTAAGCTTTACCATATTTAAACGTGTGGAAAAGCTATGCACATGAAAAAACAGCTATATTTTTATCTCGTTGTATATATCTCTTTTGGCAGAGGAAGAATGAAAATTTTTCATATGTTAATAACATTTAGTACACAATTTTGATATTAAAAAAAATCTATGGTGTTCCGTGCATTCAGCTATTACTGCCTGGGTATCTCTAAAAAACTGCACAGAATTCAGTAAATAGAGATACTGTGAAAATAAATGTATTTGGCTCGTCTGCTGCTTTTAGGTGCCTTGGTGGGCTAGACACATGGTAGATTCACTGAACTTTTCCCAGAAGGACGGCATGATTTATGGGTCAGCCTGTGAACTGTCTAAGATTGTCTTATTCCTGGCAAATGAGTCAGATGAGGAGATAAAGGTCTCCTGGTGGAACCATATGGTAATCACATCAAAACCACTCTTTGTGTCAGACAAAGTATTTCCAAATATACAGAAAAAAGTACTTTCTTCTGTATAACAATATTCTTTTAACAGCCCAGCAAGTTTAATGATCAGATGTTTCTGAGTTTTAGAACATAACTGTCACCTACAGACCCTGAAACTTATAAACATTTAGGCCTGGATCCAAAACTTGGGTATTAGGGCTCTAAATTTAGGTTTCTTTCCACTGTAATCATTCTGATAGAGAAGAAGGGAGATCAGGAGGAGGAGGAAGAAGAACAGGGATAGGAAAATGAAGAAGAAGAAGAAGAAGAAGAAGAAGAAGAAGAAGAAGAAGAAGAAGCCAATAACGTCATCCCTTTCTTATCCACTCCAACCTTCTGAAGTGCAGTTGAATTCTTTTTATTCACTTTACATCCCAATTGTAGCTCCCTCCCTCCTCTCCTCCCAGTCTGACCTTCCTGTTCCTCCTCCCCATGTCCTTCCTTTCCTGCTCCTCAGAAAAGGGGAGCTCCCTACTACCACCATTAACACCCTGGCACATCAAGTTACATAATGACTGAGCTCATCCTTTTCCACTGAGGCCCAGCAAGACAGTCCCGCCAATGGGAAGGGAAGCAGACAACAGAGTCCATGTCAGAGACAGCCCTACCCCTCATAATAGAGAACCCACATGAAGATTAAACTAAGTATCAGCTGCATCTGTGGGGGGAGGGGGGAGGTCCAGGCAATGCATGGTCTTGGTTGGTGCTTCAGTCTCTACAAAGCACCCTGGGCCCTGGTTAGTTGACTCTGTTGGTCTTCTTGTGGAGCTCCTATCCCTTCTATCCTTCTCTCTACTTTTCCACAAGGCTTCCAGCACTCTGCCTAATGTTTAACTATGAGTCTCCTCATCTGTTTTGATCTGCTGCTAGGTGGAGCCTCTCAGAGAACAGCTCTGCTAGGTTCCTATCTGCAAGCATAACAGAGTATCATTAATAGTATCAGGGGTTGGCTGTCTCCCACAGGGTGGGTCTCATGTTGGGCCAGGCATTGGTTGGACATTTTCTTAATCTCTGCTCTAACTTAATCCCTGCACATCTTACAAGCAGGGTAAATTTTGGGTTGAAGTTTTTGTGGGTTAGTTGGTGTTCCCTTCGCCCCACTAAAAGTCCCGTCTGGTTTGAAAGTGTCTTCTTCAATCTCCATGGCTCCTGCTACTAAGAGTCTCAGATAGAGTCACCCCCATGTTCTCCCAGGAACTTACCCTGTCACAGGTCTCCAGCTCATTTCAGCGATGCCCCCCACCTCAGTTTCTCTTTTCTCTCCAAGCCCTCTGGCCTCCCGCCCATGTTCTCCCCACATTTGATCCATACCCTCATTTCCCTCCATACTCACTCTACTACTCTGTTCCCACCCTTCATACAGTTCTGCTGTCCATTCTATTTCCTTTTCTGGCGAGATTCAAGCATCTTCATTTGGGCCCTCTTTGTTACTAAGCTTCTTGGGGGTCTGTGAATTGTCATATGGTTATCCTGTTCTATATGGCTAATATCCATTTATAAGTGAGTACATATTCTGGGTCATGGTTAAATGAAGTGAATTGCCCAGTGTCAAAAGCAAAGTTTTACTGCAACAAAATGGTGGTCTGGTTATAGTAAGTTATCACCGCTTTGAAGTAAGTTATCATCCTTTGAAGCAAGTGACATCATAGTTACCCACCTGAGAAGTAAGGAAAGAGCCACGATGATGAAGCACTCGGTCAGTCTGCTGAGCTGAAGTCTCCCCACTCCTCTGAACAGCTCAGGAAGAGGCTATGGGCCATCCTGCTCCTCAGCAAATCCCAGCAAGCACTAGTATGAATGGCTCTGGAAATTAAAGAGCAGGACCATGTTCTTTGGGCTCTTGTTCTCATAGCCATGCTGTTTATTGAAGCCACAGTCTGGCCCTCTACTTCTGAAAGTACTCTCTGCTCTCCACACAGCCACTTGGGATCCTGTCCATGTATAAGTCAGATTTTATCATTTCACTTAAAACCTTGAAGAACCTTCTTGAAGAATTTGAGAAAATGTCTGAAGTCATTACTCCGTTCACAAAGCTATTGACAGCCTGCTCCTTGGTATTTATCAGGCATTTTCCCCACCATGTTATCAATCCTCTGCACTCTTCCTTGACAGTTCTACACAGCTTCCACCATGGAGTCTTTGCTACTTCTTTTCACACTGTTTGGGGTTCAGGTTTTCCAGATATCAGCATGGTTTGCTTGTATTGTTTTTGTTTGTTTGTTTGTTTGTTTTTTTCTGTCAGGAGACTATTCAAATATCTCCTATCCTCAAACCCTTTGACCAAAACTTTGTCCTGCCTACAGGAAACAGTGCATAAAGATGGAACAGAGATTAAGGGAATGTCCCACCAATGATTGACCCAACTTGAGACCTATCCCATGAGAGAGAGGCAACCCCTGACGCTATTAATGATACTCTGTTATGACTGCAGACAGGAGCCTAAAATAACTGTCTTCTCAGAGGCTTCACTTAGCAACTGATGGAAACAGATGCACTGTGGGAAACAGACCCACAGCCAAACAATAGGCAGAGCTCAGGAAGCTTGTGGAAGAGTGGGAGGAAGGATTGGGGGAGCTGGAAGAGTGACAGACACCAAGAGAAGATCTACAGAGGAAACTAACCTGGGCCCATGGAGGCTCACAGACACTGAACTACCAACCAAAGAGCATGAGTGGGTTAGACCCAGGTTCCCTACATCCGAGTAGCAGATGTGCAGCTTGGTCATCACATGGGGCTAAAAATTGGAGCTAAAAATTGGAGCTGGGGCTGTCTCTGACTCTGTTGTCTGTCTTTGAATCCCTTTCCCATAACTGGGCTGCCTTGTCTGGACTCAGTGGGAGAGGAAGCACTTAGTCCTGCTGTGACTTGATGTGCCAGGGTGGGTTGGTACCCTTCTCTGAGGAGAAGGGGAGGAGGATGGGGGGAAATGTGAGGGTGGGACTAGGAGGAGAGAAGGCATGAGTCTAAGATCATGCTGTAAAGTGATTACATAAATAAGTTAATGAAAAAAATCTCTTATTAGAGAGAATATATCTGACCCATTATTTTGGAAGTGGTGCATAATGCCTCATAGAACACAAACTTGTCTGTGACCCTAATACTACATTCTGAGGAGAGAGAATTTGCCTTGCTCAGAAGAGACCAAGTATCCACTATACTTACATGAGTTTCATTGTGGTTGGGAACAGCAGGACTGTCACATTGCAAAATAATCAAACTGCTAAAACTCAGCCTAAGGAGACAGCTCCATGGGCAAAAGCTGTGAGGAGCTGAGTTCAAATCCCCAGAACCCATGTCAAGGCGGAGTGGTAGTGAACATTTATGTGTATATCCATGCTCCTATAGAGAATTCTCAGATGTCAATGGTCCTAGTGTATGAAATGAAGAATAGTAAGAGACCATGCCACAAGCAAGGTGGAGGAACATCCAAGATTATTCTATCACCTCCCCGTGGCTATCCTGACACATGTGCCTGTGCTCACAGGCTACATATAGACACACAGACACACAGACACACACCCGGGAAGGGGTGTAAAAACACAGCAGGGCGTGGTGGTACATGCCTTTAATCCCAGCACTGAGGAGGAAGAAGCAGGTGGATTTCTGTGTTGAAAAACCAAACCACCCAACCAAACACACATCAGTCCTATACATGATATGAATAGAGGCTATTGGGCATTGTGATATTTGGCCAGAAAACCTGGTATGGCTATGAGTAAGGTGATGACCAATATGCTAGGATTCTTCATATGACTACTGTGTGAGCTTTTCCTGAGAAGAAAGATGAGCATCGATTCACCCCAGCTAACCTATCTCTTTGGTGATAGACCAAAGAGACAATTATACCCAAGTCTATGTTGGTATGCTAATGAGTTGAATTAGGGTTCCTTACATAAGCATGAGTGAGGAGTCACAGAAGCCTCTGATTTTCTACACCACGGAAGACAGTGTCTCTTCCTGTCAGCAAGTATTAGCTCAACTTAAGTCTTCAGTGAGAAGCAGGACCCCAGTAGCCCTTCTCCTTCCTCCATGATAGAAAGTTAATCTTGTGCAGATCTCCTGCAGGAAGATCAAGAGTTCAAGAAGTCAATGGTCATGTTATGCCTAGAGGACAGGTTCTCAGAAAGAGTGACCTTAAGACAAATCTAAAACTTGGGTCTCTACTTTTGTTTCTGTCAGATAATAATATTGCTCCTGATTGTGGGATCAGTAAGATAAAAAGATTAGTGAAATTACAACGCTTTAAGAATTTCAAAATCCTTCGTAATGAGGTCTTAGATGTGCTTTAAAATATTTGAGCTCAAAATAAAAGCTAGAAGAAGCAGCTGGGAAAGTGTTGATTACCCAGGAGACAGATGTACAGGGCTTCACTATACAATTTTATGTACTTTTGTGTGCGTGTGTTACAGATTTTGCATAATTTATGAAGGTAGGGAATAAGTGCTACTGTTACAAGTAGAATCACGATCCCTAGAGTCTCATGATTTAGCCTTTTGGCTGTTATTTTTATTGAGATGATACTACAGTTGTCTTCTTTAAGCCTACTTATAAAGTAAACTAAACCTGAAATTACCTCCTGCCCCACATCACCACTATCAAGACAAAAAAAAAATGAAAATTAAACTGTTTAGAGGCTTTTAACCATTATAGATTTTTAGAAAATTCAATGTAATATTCTTTAGAAATGTCCTAAAATTAAATTTAAATCATTTGAAATGGGAACAAAACCATTTCTAGGGTCCCATTTCTTCTTGGTGTGATGTTCCTCTGGTGGCTGTCCTATCATTCATTCTCTCCCCCAAAGTGGCTGGAAATAGAAAGTGAACTTCCCTCTCCTATTCTCCTAATGACTAATCCATTCAGACTTCCGCTTGTCAGTGCTTTTACTAGTGAGCATCACAGGAAATATCAGATGTCTAATGTAAGCAGGAAAAATTAAAGAGTGAGGGCATCTTAGTCATCATCCACAGATTGATTGCTGAAATGATATGGGAGATGCCCACTGGATTTCCCCAAAACTTACAGGCCCTAACAAACTCCTAATGGCAGTCCTTTCACTTTTCCCTAAACTGCTGGACAAAGGAATCCTGCAGAGTCTAACACCTAGGGGGCCCTCGAGAAACAAACTGCCCTTAGGTTTTCAATTTCTTTGTAAGATCTCTCCAGACCTACTCAGAGCAACTTATATAAAGTTTTTTTCCTTTTAAAGTCAAGATTTCAAAGTGTTTCTTTTTTAAAGCCATGACTCCAAGCCTTTTGATTTTTATCTAGTTTCATTTGTTTAACTAAACTTTTCTAGAATTTAATTTAAACTCTCTAAATGGGTATAATATTTTCATTTTCAAACCAATAAGTGGTAACCACGTTTTCAGATTAACAAATACAAATTTACAGGCACACAAGTAATGCTTAGCAACTTCCTGGAGCATATATAATGAAGACGAGGACAGTATCATACCATGGACATCCCAGGGCTGGCTAACAAGTTATCTCAAATAATAGAATAGATAATCAGCTAGTTTCTGGTCATATTGAAATTACTTCTGCAAATCAGAAAACTGAATGTGAAGGACTGATTATTTGATAATTCCTCAAAAAGACAATATCATCAAAAGAAAAATATGGTCCCAGATGGGTCTTTGTGGAATTCGCTGTAGAGTTGCCTCGAACTGAACAAACCCATAAACCTCAGAAGTCAATAGGCCACTTGGAACTAGTTTAGTTGTAAAGTAATAGATTGTAAAAGTAACTGTTCTACCCCCAGCACTTTCCCACTTCTGCTGCATAAACTCCTCAGGGGAAAAACAAAGATCTATAAACGGAATGGAAGCAGGGCATTTTGAAATGATTTTATTGCCTAAAAGAATACCAACTCCAATAATTCCTCAGAGCAATTGGCAGCTGTGGACATTTATTGGAAAGCATACAGTAGAATTCTATGAAGAATATATTGAAAATTTAGGTAGGCCCATTTTCTATCTCATCAAATTTACCTTCTTAGAATGTATTAAGTAATTAAATTTAGCACCTCTAATAAAATATTTTGTATATATTTTTAGAGTTTTCCCCCTGCTAATGGGGTCTGCTCCTTTCAGCTTTAAGATACTGAAAACTACAGTCTCAGGTAGAAAGTAATCACACCCATGGCTCCTATAGAAATACTGAGTGGTGAATTTTAAAGAAGCATGTCTTAGAGGCTTCCACTTTATAATCAGAAGAAAACAACTCTTCCATCTAGAAATTGTATATTCCTGTTGCTTTTGAAGTCTGCACTCCAGTGTTTGGCCAAAGTCACAATATCCTGACGAGAACTAATCTCTGACACCTTTGTAATAGACATATCACACCAAACAAGATATAAGTCTACTTTTCAAACTAGAAAGAAATCTCACTGACACTTGAGCAGACCATATATATATATATATAAAGAAAATATGTAAGCGCATGTTTAGCCCAGAAGGCACCCATCAAAACCCAGGGAGAAGTTCAGAGAAAAAGATTTGAAAAAGAGTTAACTAGATCTCATTGAACATACATAAATTGTTTTTCTACAATATCCATTTATTGTTATTTTAGGAATTCTGCTTACTTGCAAATTTTATTCTCTTATGAAATTGAAAATGTTTCAGCCCATACACCTCTCAGAATTTTGTATTGAGTCCTCATCTCAGAAAACAAGAACAGAAGTTGGAGGAGCACGGAGACAAAGAAGTATACTCAGCAAGTGGGAAGGCTCTGTAAGGCTCTGAGATTTTAATCTGTTGTCATATTCATATACCCAGTGTGAAAATTCAGAAAATATATTATATTATCCTTCATCGTATAGAATATATATTACGCCTCAAGTGTGTACCAGGTCCTCTGTCATATAGAATGGTATTATTCTGTAGGTAGTATTGTTAACCTTACAGTATGAGCAAAGAGGTTTTTTTGATATTAGAACAGTTCCCAAATAACACGGCAGTGTTTGAAGGATTTGGTGTAAATTAATCTAACCTTTATGGAAAGAAGTAACCACTAAAAGAAATAACAATGTAGAAGTGATCAGAAGGGGAAAATGAGGAAATGGGGGAGGGGCTCCATAAGGGAAAAGGAAGGGAGATAAACACAGAAGAAGGAAGAAAAAAGGTAACATAACAGCAATGATGTCTGAAGAACTCATACTGTATCGTACAGGTAACTATTTACCTAAAATACCTATAATACGTGGGTCTGTATATAAATATACATACATAATTTAAATAAAATTTTCTCACCTGAGCTGACATGCTCCAATAGCCAAACACTGTCTAACAAAACCCCCCAAGAACTTGAGTTGTTGGTCAACCTTGTCCAAGAGACTCCTACACCGTCACAGGCTGTTGTTATTATCATTGGTTGTCCCACAGAGGGGGAAAGTAATCACCTATTGCTGAAAACACCATGTATTTCAGACCCAAAGCCCTCTGGAAATGGGCGGAAGTGACCCAAAAGCCTCCTCCCTAAGGGCTTTCTTTCATGATACCAAGTCCCCCACTGGAGGGAAGCAACCAACAGTTCTCCCCAGATATGATACCAATAAACCACGATGATCAGTACAGCACAATAACCCCCAAGGGTGCAAGGGTGGCACAAATACCTTGGTAGTAAACATGAGCTCTTTAACTGGACTGAAGACATCCTCAGTAAGAGGAAATTATGCCCAGTACTGGAAACCTTGTCAGCTACCCAAGGCTAGTGAATGCATGGATGTTAGAGGGAAAACTACAATTTTTACTTTACTAGAAAAACACAATCCCTATACACTCTAAATAATTGTCCTTATTCAAGAAGATAAGTGTTGTCTTCACCCCCATTAAGGAAACTATTTTTTGCAACAGAGAGACATCATTACAGAAAATTACAGCTGACTGAAATGTGGTGTTGTAAAGCCCAGTCTCAATTGATACATCTACAACACAAATCCTGTACTAAGCTTAAAGGATCATTTCAGAAGAGGAAACAAAAAGCTTGTAAGAGCCAGAGGGAAAGGGAATTTGCCACAAGATTGTGTCTCCTAGAAATGTAATAAGCTACACCCATAAACATGACCTGAACAAGGATGGCACCACTAGACATGGTAACACAGATGGAGGAAAGCCACAAGCCCTCAGTCGCAGACAAAAATCTAAAGGCAACTGAAGGATGCTGAAAGCTACAGAAATAATCTTCCCCAGGGAAGAGCACACTAATTGGGTACCCAATACAAAAATTGGTTGGCCCTGAAAATATAAACATTCAGGTAACATCATACAGGGTAGACTGCATTTATATATTTGTGAACACACACACACACACACACACACACACACATATATACAATTCCTAAATAAGCAATACACTCCTGACAATTACACACACACACACACATATATATGTGTATGTGCAGGTAACAACAGTTAAACAAAATAAAAGTCAAGACTTTAAAAGAGAGCAAGAAGAGGTACTTGGGAAAATATGGAGAAAGGAAAGGAAGTGGGAGAAATAATATAATTATAATAAATTCTCAAAATTTAAAAACAAATTATTTTATGTTTTTATTTATTTATTATTTATTCACTTTGCATCCTGATTGTATCCCCTCCTTCCTTTTTTAAAAAAATTAAAAACAGATCATTTTAAAAGTAAATAGATATATATATCATAACACATCAATTCTATTTTTAGTTATGGAAGCATATGTGTATTGAAAGAAATGTCCAAATACATTCAAATCAGCACTGTTCACAGTGACCAAAAATTTTGAGGTATCTAATTGCCCAGACAGTTTAGTCTGTAGACATGAAAGTTTCTATTAATTGCATATACATATATTAGGTAGAACATTACCTTAGTTGAATTATCCCAAATAATTTTCCTTGATTATTCAGTTCTTAAACTAAGTATAATTTAAATGGTGGTTTATAATGTCTAAGCAGTAATATTTATGTGTATATATGTATACTTAAGTATGTATGTGTTTGTAATTGAGCACATATGTATATATGTTCATAGACACACAGAACTCACAGATTACAAAACAGAACACAGCATGCTGAGTTTTGTAGAGTAAAATTTTGTGGAAGATTTTGTACACAGCAAAAGTTCAAACATCCATCTTTCAAGTTGGTGAGTAGTGGAAGTCATGCTTCTATTAAATGCAACTGTGGCATATCTTCTCAAAGTAAACAGATGAATTATAGTTAATATGTAGACTGAAAATATTTTTATAATTTTTCGTTTCTTTTCATTTCCAGAAAAATGAAGAAAAAAAAATATGTGCTATCGTTTTCTCTAACAATGAATAACTTGGGTTTTTTTTTTTTCTTGTGCTCCCTTGAGAAGTTTTCCATAGAACAGATATTCATCAATGCAAAATGATGTAGTTCAACCCAAAAGTCATTCTAGTCAATAATAAAGACTATTTTTCATAATTACATATATGGACTAACCTGAATCCTCATTACCTCAGAGTTAGTTTATTTTAGGTTGATTAAGTGTTAGGGAAGGTTGCGCATACAGCAGCATATTAACAGAGTACTGGAATCTGTTGCCTCCTAGTCATCTTGATGAGCACCATACATAAATATTCGATGCTTGAGTTGGTTCACTTTTCATTGCTATAAAAAAAAATGAGAAAATTAAACTAAAGAAAGAAGGGGTTTTTACTGACTCGGTTTCAAAGGTTCCAGCCCATGGTCACTTTGCATGGCTACCTTTAAAGAAGCTTGTAGCAGAGGAAAGCAGATCACTACATGGCAGCTAGGAAGCAGAGAGAGAGAGAGTAAAAGGCAGTGGCCCTGATTGCAGCATTCCCCCTCAAGGGCAGACCCTCAGTTACCTTTATCTCCCATAAGGACCTGTCTCCCAAAGCTCACAGCACCTCCTAACAGTGACACACTGGTGACCAAGCCTTTAACACTCAACCCTTTACTGATCACCTGCTTTTATTTATTAATTTATCTATCTGTTTATTTATCTATTTATTTGTCAACCTATTTATTTTTAGATTTTAATATTAGTAAACATTAATTCAACAAAATCATAGGTTTGATATTTTTCATACAAGTCTATAACAATATTTTGATCTCACTCAACCCAATGCCCTCTCTTGTCCTGCTCCCCGCTCTGAGGACCTTCGTCTACTAGTTTCCCTTTTACCTTTATGTCTTTTGCTTTGATTTTGTTTGGTGTGTGCATGCATGGTGTGTGTGTGTGTGTGTATGTGTGTGTGTGTGTGTGTGTGTGTGTGTGTGTGTGTGTGTGTGTGT
>NW_026591086.1:38520444-38558728 GCF_907164565.1 Psammomys obesus
GTGTGTGTGTGTGTGTGTGTGTGTGTGTGTGTGTGTGTGTGTGTGTGAATGAGTTGAATTAGGGTTTTTCATGAAAGCACGGGCAAAGGCTAATTTAAAAGTGTAGGCAACTGATCAGTGGCTACATCCTTGAAGAAATGGGTCTCCCTCCATAGAAACCATTAAGTGATTATAGATCCTGAAGGAGAGCGGAGACTTGTGATTCACTGATGTGGGATCTTTTAAAATTTAAACCATAACAATGCTACTTTCAAGCAACCAAAAGTCTAAGATTTGTGAATAAATTGTAATTTCTAGTTGATCACTCTAGCTGACTCTGTAGCTTAGCAGAAATGATATTGATCTAAGAGTCTGATTTGGAAAGCTGGTTATAACCAACAAATGAGTCTAAGTCTCTCTTTCCTTTTCTGTTATAAACGGAGACACCATGCCTCCTGAAGCAGTGTAATTCTGTTTTGCATTTCTGACAACTCAGCTTCCGGCAAACCCTGAGTTCCTCCCTCTCCTAGTTGTTAAGTCAAGAAGCTTTGTTGCCTCTCCTGACCTAACCTAGTGAAGTAGCCTGTCATATTGTCAAACACACTGATGCATATACCAGCACAGGCATGATGTTTTTTGTCCATGCAGAAAGGTAGGCGTTACCCTTAATGATATCTCTTCCCAGCCCCTTTTATATATAACCAGCTTGTAGCTGAAGTAAACAATATATAAATTGTATTAAGAAAATGCTTGTTCCTATGGTCAAGGAGAATGTTCTGGACAGCAGGAAAAGTCAGCACATACAGTCAAGCTTGCTCTTGAAGGAGACATGACAACACAAATAGAAAAGAGTTATAAAATCTGACAATATTCTGTACACAATATTTATGAGTTGATTTTCACTCCATTCAAACAAACTGAACCCAAACTTGTAAACACAGTTAATGCATAAAGGCTCAAAAAACTCTGATAAGTACAGCTGGAATCAAAGGAGAGGCATTTTCCCAACATCAAAAGCCTAAGGAACAACACTAGCATGGGTGTTATTACAGGAAAACATCTAAGGTACAAGTTGCTGGATATGAGCTCTAGAAATGGACTCTGTGGCAGACTTCTACACAGGGAGTTTATTGGGGTGACTCGAGGGAGCAATTCTTATAACAAAACGAGCCACTACAATCCTTCCAAGGGAGAAATCAAAACCCAGTGCATTCAGTGGAAGTCTTAAAAAGTGCTCCCAGCGGAGTGTAGGACATAGGTGCTCTGTCCTCACTCACACACTAGACAATGCCTGAAGGCTGGCACTGAGAAGGAGGTGCACTGGGCAAGGTGATGTCTGTTCCGTTGGGCTGAGAGCATCTGGAGGAAGTGATTCTACCATGAGCAACCATCAGCCTTATTTCCTCAAAGTAGATAACTGAGTACTTTGATCCCCAAATGGGTATCTTTAATATACAACTGAAATACCACTTTTAAAGGCCTGAGATACAAGTACAAATGAAGAGAACAATGAGGAACTTAAATTTCACAACTGTGAGCCCTCTTGGGGATGCTTTGATTAGGGAACTCTAGTTAACTTGTTTCAATCCTTTCTAATCTTTTCTTCCTTTTGTCTAATTCAATGGCTTTCAGCCTGGAGATCTTTTACATCACACTTACCTCCAGTGAATATTTGGCAATGTCTAGAGACACTTTGAGTTACAACATCTGGAGGAGCATGCTACTAAAATATGCATAAACATCCTATAATGCATTACAGCACTCACCACCAATTATTTGGACCAAAACATATAGACAATGGCAAGGTCAAAAACCCTTATCCAACTCCATGTTTTGGTAGTAGTTGAAGATAACACATACTTATATCTTTTTAAAAGGTTGAACTGTTAGTTGCAAAGTGTTTTTTCAAACTGATTTTCAGTATTTAACACATTGTGCTTCAGAAAGATTGAATGCCAAGAATTAAGCTGAAAGTAGCAGAGTTAATCTTTGATTCTAAAACCTTTCTCATTATTTCCTCAGGAATAATTCTGGACCACATTTTCCAGCCTCTGCAGTTTGAATGGCTGAGGGACAAAGGTCTAATGTAGAGAAGAAAATGATCAGAATAAGATCAAAGTATGACTTCACTAATCTCATCGCTTATTGCTGTATAAAGAGATGTGTGTTTTTTCTTCTGAGTCACAAATGTTTAAAGAGAGGGAAAATAATGGGAACAAACCTCACGGGGAACATTCCTTAAATGAGGTAAATTAATGCCATCATGAGTGAGTGTTAAATTATAAAAGTCTAGTTGCTCAATTAGGGTAAAAGCAGGCCTCTAAGGAAAGTAAGTCTAATTAAAGTTTGAGATGTGCATTTAAAAGAAAGGCTCTCAGGAGAGTGGTGTGGCCAGTACAGCAGATAGCTGAAGATATGTAACGTCACTTGTCAGTATGGCTCCTTTTTTTGGTACCAGCATTGGTGAGCATAGCTCTGCAGATTAGACTCAAAAGCTGATGGGGTGTGGCTCTGTTACAGCTAATCCTCTTCTGAGAAATAGCTAAGAGTGCAAGCCTATAACTTCAAAGACATCCAGTCTTGAGAAAAATGAGGGTAACAGCATAGTTCCAAAAGGATCTATCAAACTGTTTCTTGAGCTTTAGCTAATTGGATTCATACACAGAGTCCAATAAGGTAGGACATTACAATCTCCAAGAAAGAGGTAAGAAATTCAAGATCTTATCACAGCAAAGTGTATCAGTCAGGTAGTGATCTATGTTGCTATGTTTTCAAAGCTTTGGGACAAAAACAAAAAAGCCACTCCTACATGGTCACAGATATTGTCCATGAATGATTCTCTGTTTACATTGTCTATCTTTTAGTTGGCCCAAAATCTGAAGTTGCTAAACTGCATTGGAAAATCCACGGAGCTGCAACAAATTCGAGGTTATCCTGGAGTCCTCCAGATTTTCCAGGGAAACATTGCAATATTTATAAACACAAGCTCCTTGACTTGCAATGGGCCTATGACTGCATAAACCCGTCATGATCTGAATGCATTATATATCAAAAATGCTTTGAACACACCTCGTCTTCCAAACATCCTAACTTAGAAACAGCCCCATTGCAGGACAGGGCTATTTGGCCTTGGGACCACAGGGCAGACTGGGTGCTACCACTCCCTGCTACTGTCCAGCACTGTGAGAGAGATTTGTGGCTGGTGGGAATGAAAAATTTCAAAATGTGAAGTACTGTGTGCTCACTAGTTACTAGTTTACTGCTCCTGGAGAAGAACAAAATTCAGATCCAAACACCCACGTTAGGTAGCTCACAAAACACTTGTAATTCTGGCTCCAACGAACAGTCTGCTTTGACATTCATTGGCACCTACACACACACACACACACACACACACACACACACACATACACACACACACACACTAAATTTAAAAATCCAAGTAAGCCTGAGTTTGTACCACTCTTGCCCAGTAACAAAGCTAAAATAACTTAAACCATTGGTAACTGGGTGTTTTCCATATCACATAAACTACCAGCTCATGGTAGTCTACAATTTCAACATCAAATGACTTTCTCTTCTCACATAGTTTCTTATCTTTGTGGTTTCTGGGGAAAACCAGCACTGAATGAAAAATTAAGTTGGTTATATCTTACTTGGTCTTCATGCTTAAGAAACTAGGTAGTTCTTAAGTGGGCACACACATCCTCACTAGAATATAACAAAAAAATATTTTTTTCTTTTAAAGTGTTAAAGTTGGTATTTGTTTTCCAAGTAGATATTTAATTGGTAGAACATATGTACTTCTTACATTTTGGAGCACAGCTGTTTAACAAAATTAGTACATAACTCTTGGAGCTTGAAAGCACTGTTAAGAAAATGACAGAGATATCAAGGATGAAATGAACTGAGAAAGTGTGGAAGCCTGTCTTCTAGAGGAAGACAGATCCATGAGATATAAACGACCCATGTAACACTTTGATTGACCTCTATTCCAAATGTATCTGATACAGCAGCCAACATTACCAGTTTAGTCAGTACTATAACAAAACACCAGAAATAATTGATATATAAAGGAAAAAGAGAATATTTTGGTCCACGAAGTCCTAGTCAGAGAAAAAGCAGCCTCATTGCTTTAGGCCTTATTTTCTGCATAAAGCAGATATTTATCAAATTCATAGCAAACATATCAATTTGAAAGGATATGTTCAGGATAGAATTCAAATATGAGGGTGAGAGTGTGCTGGGGACCAAATCCATTCATAAGCCAAAAAAGAAGATAGAAGAGACCAACATCCAACACTTCCTTCACAGCATCCTTCCGTAACCTAAGGAACCTGACACCTCACTTCCTAAAAGTCCCATCACCTCCCAGTAGTGTCACCTGGAAACCCATCTTATATGTATCTTTAGAAGACACTTATTGAAACCATAGTGTAAACTGTGGGGCTTAGAGATTGTGCCTTCAGGAGATTCTAGCATGGGACTAGCAAAATGGAGCATATTTGAACACCAGAAATCTCAAATTTGAGATTTAAAATCTCATCCTGAGAATGAAGGTGTGGAGCAAAGCTTTCTCCTTGTTTTCGTGACTGCCTCAGGAGCACGTGGTACAACCCCCAGTGGCTACAGGTGGTCGGTCATATGAGCGTGTCACCTGTTATCTTTCCCCATGCAGATAGAACATTGCCAGTATCCTAAATCCCAGCCAATGAGACACACTCACATTCATCCTCAAAACCTGTCTCCACTGCCCAAGGTTTTTAAGGCCCTGTTTCACATAAAATAAAATGACGAGCACCCTCTACTTCACTGAAGGATGTCTGAGACCGGCTATTTATTCAAAGCTGTAACACTGGAGGAAAGCAGGGCTCCCCTTCCCCAGCCCCAAGAATTCATTGCTGGACCCCTGGATTTGACTGTTGGCCACAAAGTAGCTGCAGAACCACCACAATCACTGCCATTTGCCCGCAGCAGTGCCAACCTGCAAGAGCTAGCTGCCAGCTGTTCTCAAAGTGGCTGCCCAATTCCTCAGTCAGGTTGGGCCCTTATTGCCACTGGACTCAGTCTTGGATAGATTACAGATAGATAGATAGATAGATAGATAGATAGATAGATAGATAGATAGATAGACAGATCAGATGACTAATATATGATATATTGGTAGAAAGAAAGAGATGCACAATAAAAATTAAGAGTTGCTTTGTGAGTTGTGCTTAAATTTGTGAAAAATGTAACCCCTTTCCAAAGTTCCCTGTGCAAAGTCCAGCTTGTAGAATTTCCTCATAGACAGGACACATAAATAATATAGAGAATAATAATAATTCTCCAAAAACAGTTACCCAAGAAAGACTACATGAAAGTCAGGTAGAGGGAAAGTGAATCTAGGTAACTAGAGCAATATTGTGGTTCTTCGTACCAGCCTGCAGGATATCCCAAAGTCTACTCTTAACTTCCAATTCCCAGAATGGATGAACAGTCTCCTCCATGGAATTGTATTTTTAGGTCTATTTGATAGCAGCTGGGTTAAAACACAAATATTAGCTGGTAGACAGTTGAAGCAACAGCAGAAAAATTGGCAGATTTTTAAAAATTTTTTAACATTGCTATCCTTCCCTGTTTTTGGGGAGGTGTACTGGGAAAGAAATAGTTCTATATTCATTCCACATACCAATAAGAGAGAAAGATGCTTCTTGGAGTATTTTGAGACAGCATCTCTATATTCCTATATTGTAAAGCATGTCCTTACAATTGAGTATAACTCTCAGGATTCTGGGGCTGTGATCTTTGTCTTCAGTCTCATTATATTTATGAGCACATACCAACATTGGCTTTCTAGGCTCCACAGGATTTTTTTTTATGCTGATGAACTGCAGGTTCACGTGCCTAAACCATGTCTATTTTCTTGAAATAATGCTATATTATCTGTCATGCATACAAAGACATCTCCAATGTATCATCTATAGATCATTTTTCCCATTGCTCACTTAGACAGGCCACTGATCTCTTTTGTGTCCAACAATGGCAAGACAAATTTTGTTCCCTCTGGGGAGAGTAATACATATTCTGTATCTAGAACAACAAAAATGATGAAGATCAAGGTAGAAAAGTGGTGGCTGCTTTGTGCAGGATGTCTCTCTTGGTAAATTCTTCCCAGTTTAGTGCCTCTGGTCACCATCTGAGTGTTACCGGTGTTGAATTTGATCAAATCAATAAATTTCTCTAGTCTGCAAAACACTCAAAGTGGTGGCATTTCCCCTTTATGAGAGGATCAGGTTTCCAAATGGCACAACCACGTAGATCACCAGGTAAGAATTCTTTTGTTCCCACAAACCCTTTCTCACTTTGCACAACTTAGACTTGATGTCCACAGATGTGATATGATAAAAAAGAGTGACCCTTCCTGCCATAGGTCAGATGGACATTGCCTCTGTCTCTGCCATCTGACATCTAATGAAACAAGCAGAGATGGCTTCATCAGTTCAGACTTTCTCGTTCACCTTAATGAAGAGCTGCACATGGGCCTGCACTTCATCGCCTGTCAGGGCATTCTGAAGTCGGGGAAAGCCAGAGTAAAACAACATCCTCCCATCCTGAAGGGACTGGTGCTGTACAGACAGCAGACATGCCTGTCAGGGTACCCAGTTCCTCGAGGCTGCTTCACATTTCCGGGGTTCTGGGAACTGAAGAGCACTGAAACGACACTAGAGGCTGGTGGCTCTTGACATTCAAAAGAAGATTACTATAGGTTTTATTGTTCTTATTGTTTTGGTTGGTGTCTTTTTATGATTACCTGGGTTGCTTTTATTTGGTTATGACTTTTTGAGACAGGATCTCAAACTGTATATTGGCCTCAAGCTTGCAATCATGCCTTGGTCTCCTGAGTGCTGGCATGCGCCACCACATCTAACTCCAATGGCTGTTACACTTTGCAAACTTGAAAACATTATCCATTTTATAAAATGTACACTTGGGGAGAATAAAACCTTGTTAAAAAAAAAAAAAGATACTATCCAGTGAGCTTTATGTCAACAACCACGTTACACCCAATAGCTGTTCAGAGACCTGAAAGTCACAAAGTATGGAAAACATTCTCCTATGTTTATATATGTCAATATTTATATGTATTTGTTGCCTTTTTATAACAAATACCAAAATTATTCATTTTAACCTTTTATTTATATCAGCAGTTCTTAACCTGTGGGTCACAACCCCAAGAGAGGCTACACATCAGATATCCTGCCTATCAGATATTTACATTACAGTTTATAACAGTCACCAAAATAACGATGAAATAATTTTGCGGTTGGGATGTTACCACAACAGGAGGAACTATATTAAATGGTGGATCACTGAGAAGGTTGAGAAATAGTGATTTAGATTAACGATTTTTATAAAACCAAAACAGACTTCTAAGAAAATATTTTTGGTTTTGGATGTTTCTTTTTTTTTTTAGCGTTTTTTTTTTAATTTTATTTTTTTCTTATCAGTTACATTTTATTAACTCTGTATCCCAGCCGTGTCCCGATCCCTCATTCCCTCCCAGTCCCTCCCTCCCTCCATCATCTCCACCGCGCCCCTTGCCAAGTCCACTGATGGGGGGACCTCCTCCCCATTCATCTGATCCTGTTTTATCAGGTATCTTCAGGACTGACTGCAAAGCTCTCCTCTGTGGCCTAACAGGACTGCTCCTCCCTTGGGGGGTGGGGAGGCCAAAGAGCCAGTCATTGAGTTCCTGTTAGAAATAGTCCTTGTTCCCCTCACTATGGGAAACCAATTGGTTACTGAGCTACCACAGGCTACATCTGAGCAGAGGCTCTAGGTTATATCCATACATAGTCCTTGGTTGAATGTCAGTCTCAGAAAAGACCCTGTGCCCAGATATCTTTGGTCCTTGTGGAGCTCCTATCCTTTCCTCATCAGACTAACTCCCCTTCTTTCTTATGATTCCCTGTACTCTGCCAAAGGTTTGGTCATGAGTCTTTGCTTTGAAAGCACTGCTAGTTAGAGTCTTTCAAATGCGCTCAGTAGATTCCTGTCATACATTCAATGTGCATCCCATCTGTCTTTCTAAACCAGGATTGATCATTTTACCCCATGTCTGCTCTCTTGATTATCTTTTTTAAGTGTACAGATTTCATTAAGTTTATCATATCTTATAGGTCTATATAAGCGAGTATATACCGTGTTTGTCTTTCTCCTTCTGGGATATTTCACTCAGGATGATTTTTTCTAGATCCCACCATTTGCCTGCAAATTTCATGATTTCCTCCTTTTTGATTGCTGAGTAGTATTCCATTGTGTAAAAATACCACAATTTCTGTACCCATTCCTCCGTTGATGGACATCTGGGTTGTTTCCAGGTTCTGGCTATTACAAATAAAGCTGCTATAAACATGGTTGAGCAAATATCGCTTTTGTGTACTTGAGCAAACTTTGGGTATATACCTAGCAGTGGTATAGCTGGGTCTTGAGGAAGCACTATTCCTAATTGTCTTAGAAAGTGCCAGATTGATTTCCAGAGTGGTTGTACCAGTTTACATTCCCACCAGCAGTGGAGGAGGGTTCCCCTTTCTCCACAACCTCTCCAGCATGTGTTGTCACCTGAGTTTTTCATCTTGGCCATTCTGATAGGTGTAAGGTGATATCTCAGGGTCGTTTTGATTTGCATTTCCCTGATACTAATGAGTTTGAGCATTTCTTTAAGTGTTTCTCTGACATTCAATATTCCTCTGTTGAGAATTCTCTGTTTAGCTCTGTTCCCCATTTTTTAATTGGATTACTTGGTTTGCTGCTTTTCAGCTTCTTTAGTTCTTTGTATATACTCGATATTAGTCCTCTGTCAGAAAAAGGGTTAATGAAAATTCTTTCCCAATCTGTAGGCAGTCGTTTTGTTTTGATGACAGTGTCCTTTGCTTTACAGAAGCTTTTCAGTTTCATGAGGTCCCATTTATTGATTGTTGCTCTGAGAGCCTGTGCTGTTGGTGTTCTGTTCAGGAAGTTGTCTCCTGTGCCAATGAGTTCTAGGCTGTTCCCCACTTTTTCTTCTAACAGATTTAGAGTATCTGGTTTTATGTTGAGGTCTTTGATCCACTTGGACTTTAGTTTTGTGCAGGGTGATAAATATAGATCTATTTTCATTTTTCCGCATGTGGACATCCAGTTGGACCAGCACCATTTGATGAAGATGCTGTCTTTTTTCCATTGAATGGTTTTGGCTTCTTTGTCAAAAATCGAGTATTCATAGGTGTGTGGGTTTATTTCTGGCTCTTCTATGCGGTTCCATTGATCCTCCTTTCTGTTTTTATGCCAATACCATGCAGTTTTTATTACTATTGCTCTGTAGTACAACTTGAGATCGGGGATGGAGATACCTCCAGATGATCTGTTATTGTACAGGATTGTTTTGGAGATTCTGGGTTTTTTGTTTCTCCATATGAAGCTGAGAATCTTTTTTTCAAGGTCTGTAAAGAATTGAGTTGGTATTTTGATGGGAATTGCATTGAATCTGTAGATTGCTTTTGGCAGGATGGCCATTTTCACAATGTTAATCCTACCAATCCATGAACACGGGAGATCTTTCCATCTTCTGAGATCTTCTTCAATTTCTTTCTTCAGAGACTTGAAGTTTTTCTCAAACAGGTCTTTCACTTGCTTGGTTAGTGTCCCCCCAAGATACTTTATGTTATTAGTGGCTATTGTGAAGGGTGTTGTTTCCCTAATTTCTTTCTCGGCCATTTTGTCTTTGGTATACAGGAGGGCTTCTGATTTTTTTGAGTTGATTTTGTATCCTGCCACTTTGCTGAAGGTGTTTATCAGCTGGAGGAGTTCTCTGGTTGAATTTTTGGGGTCGCTCATATATACTATCATATCATCTGCGAATAGTGACACTTTGAACTCTTCCTTTCCGATTTGTATCCCCTTGATCTCCTTTAGTTGTCTTATTGCTCTGGCTAGGACTTCAAGTACTATGTTGAAGAGGTAGGGAGAGAGTGGGCAGCCTTGTCTTGTCCCTGATTTCAGTGGGATTGATTTAAGTTTCTCTCCATTGAGTTTGATGTTGGCTATAGGCTTGCTGTAGATTGCCTTTACTATGTTTAGATATGTGCCTTGTATTCCTGATCTCTCCAAGACTTTAAACATGAATGGGTGTTGGACTTTGTCAAATGCTTTTTCAGCATCTAAGGAGAAGATCATGTGGTTTTTCTCCTTCAGTTTGTTTATGTGGTGGATTACATTGATGGATTTCCGTATGTTGAACCACCCTTGCATGCCTGGGATGAAGCCTACTTGGTCGTGGTGAATGATATTTTTGATGTGTTCTTGGATTCGGTTTGCAAGTATTTTATTGAGTACTATTGCGTCAATGTTCATAAGAGAGATAGGTCTGAAGTTCTCTTTTTTTGTTGGGTCTTTGTGTGGTTTAGGTATCAGGGTGACTGTTGCTTCGTAGAATGAGTTTGGTAATGTACCTTCTGTTTCTATTTTGTGGAATAGTTTGAGGAGAATTGGTGTGAGCACTTCTTTGAAGGTCTGGTAGAATTCCGCGCTGAAACCATCTGGCCCAGGGCTTTTTTTGGAGGGGAGACTGTGAATGACTGCTTCAATTTCCTTGGGGGATATAGGGCTGTTCAGTCTTTCCACCTTATCTTGACTTAATGTTGGAAGATGGAATCTATCAAGAAAATTGTCCATTTCATTTAGGTTTTCAAATTTTGTGGCATATAGGCTTTTGTAGTATAACCTAATGATTGTTTGAATTTCCTCTGTGTCTGTAGTTATGTCACCCTTTTCATCTCTGATTTTGTTGATTTGGATAGATTCTCTCTGCTTTTTAGTTAGTTTGGCTAACGGTTTGTGTATCTTGTTGATTTTCTCAAAGAACCAGCTTTTTGTTTCATTGATTCTTTGAATAGTTTTATTTGTTTCTAATTGATTGATTTCAGCCCTGAGTTTGATTATTTCCAGCCTTCTGCTCCTCTTGGGTGTATCTGCTTCTTTTTTTTCTAGGGTTTTCAGTTGGGCCATTAAGTTGTTTGTATGAGATGTTACGAATTTCTTCTTGCAGGCACTTAGTGCTATAAATTTTCCCCTGAGCACTGCTTTCAATGTGTCCCATAAATTTGGGTATGTTGTGCCTTCATTTTCATTGAATTCTAGGAAGTCTTTAATTTCTTTCTTTATTAATTCCTTAACCCAGATGTCATTGAGTAACAGGTTGATCAGTTTCCATGTGCGTGTAGGCTGTTTGTTATTTCTGTTGTTGTTGAGGTCCAGCTTAAGTCCATGGTGGTCAGATAGAATACAGGGATTATTTCAATCTTTTTGTATCTGTTGAGGCTTGCTTTATGACCAACTATATGGTCTATATTGGAGAAGGTTCCATGCGGTGCTGAAAAGAAGGTATACTCTTTTGAGTTTGGATGAAAAGATCTGTAGACGTCTATTAGGTCCATTTGATTTAGGGTCTCTGTAAGTGTTTTTATTTCCCTATTTGTTTTCTGTCTAGTTGATCTGTCCTTTAGTGAGAGTGGAGGGTTGAAGTCTCCCACTATTAGGGTTTTAGGATCAATGTGTGATTTAAGCTTTAATATTGTTTCATTTACGAATGTAGGTGCTCTTGTATTTGGGGCATAGATATTCAAAATTGTGATGTCCTCTTGGTGAATTTTTCCTTTGATGAGAATATAGTGGCCGTCCTTATCTTTTTTGATTAACTTGGGTTAAAAGTCTATTTTATTAGATATTAGGATGGCTACTCCCGCTTGTTTTCTGGGACCATTTGCTTGAAAGACATTTTTCCAGCCCTTTACTCTGAGGTAGTGTTTATCTTTGTTGCATAGGTGTGTTTCTTGGATGCAACAGAATGTTGGATCCTGTTTCAGCAACCATTCTGTTAGTCTGTGTCTTTTAATTGGGGAGTTGAGTCCGTTGATGTTGATAGAAACTAGTGACCAACAATTGTTACTTACTTTAGATGTGGGGTTGGTGGTGTCACTGAGTTTCATTGCTTGTCTTCTTTTGGTTTTTTTGGTGTGTAGTTATCTATTTCCTCTGTTTCCTTCGATGTAGTTGTTTTCTTTGGTTTGGAGTTTCCCTTCTAGTAACTTCTGTAGAGCTGGGTTACTATGTAGATATTGTTTAAATTTGGTTTTGTCTTGGAATATCTTGAATTCTCCGTCTATGTTGATTGAAAGTTTTGCTGGGTATAGTAGTCTGGGTTGGAATCTGTGGAACCTTAAGGACTGTATGATTTCTGTCCAGGCCCTTCTGGCTTTCATAGTTTCTGTTGAGAAATCTGGTGTGATTCTGATAGGTCTACCTTCATATGTTACTTGGCCTTTTTCCCTTGCTGCTTTTAGAATTTTTTCTTTGTTCTGTAGGTTCAGTGTTTTGACTATGATGTGACGTGAAGAATTTCTTTTCTGGTCTAGTCTACTTGGTATTCTGTAGGCCTCTTGTATGTTTATGGCCATCTCCTTCTTTAAGTTGGGAAAGTTTTCTTCTATAATTTTCTTGAAAATATTTTCCGGACCTTTGAGCCTGATGTCTTCTTTTTCTTCTATTCCTATTATTCTTAGGTTTTGTCTTTTCATGGTGTCCTTGATTTCTTGGATGTTTTGTGTTTGGAACTTTTCTGATTTTATTTTTTCTTTGAGAGACATGTCAATTTCTGCAAGTGTATCTTCGGCTCCTGAGATTCTTTCTTCCATCTCTTGTATTCTGTTGGTGATGCTTACCTTTGTAGTGCCTGATCTTTTCTCTATGTTCTCCAGCTCCTGGTTTTTCTCTATTTGTGTTTTCTTTATTGATTCTAATTCTGTTTTCATGTCCTGCACCATTTCCTTCATCTGTTTGAATGTGGACTCCTGTTTTTCAATGATAGCTTCTATTTTTTTGTCCGTTTCCTCTCTATGTATCACTAATTGTGCCTCTACTTCTTTGGGTATAATTGCCTGTATTTCTATGAGAGCTTTATTTATTTCTTCTTTATTTGCCTTCATTTGTATGGACATTTCTTTGAGAGCTTTGTGCATTTCTTCTCTGTTTGCATCAATTTTCGTGGTCATTTCTCTGAGAGCACGATTTGTTTCCTCTTGGTTAGTCTCGATTTCTTTGGCTATTTCTCTGAGGGCTTTGTTCATTTCATCCTTATGGGCCTCTAATAGCTGGAGAAATATAGTTTTGAGGTCGTTTTCTTGTATATCTAGTGAATTGAAGTGTCCATTGTTTTGTGGGGTTACTGGTGAGGTCATTATGTCCTGATTTATGTTGGGAGTGTCCTTACGTCTGCCTCTAGCCATCTGGTTATTTATAATCCTCCTTGTTTGTTCCTTGAGATTGTAGTTCGGGTTATAATCCTCTCTTTCTGTTTTCTGGACTGTTTTTTCAGGAAGATGAGAGAGGTTCACTGCTTTGGGAGTGTGTGCTGTGGTTTTTAGTTTTGACTAAGTAAGGAATGTGACGCTGGTGCTATTCACGTGTGCTTTTAGCGGGCACAGTGTGTATGTGCGGATTCTCTGACTATTGCAGTGCCCTGTAAGCCACTATTACACAGTTCTGACTGAGATCCAGGGATTGTTTGCCTGGATTACACTGGTGGACCCCCAAGGCAGAGACTTCAATGTTTGGGTCGTTATCCCAAGAATTCCTATGATGCCCACACTAGGGGTGTGGGTGGCAGGGATCTTGTCTGGTTGCTTCTGTGGAGAGGCCCTGGGTCTGGGGCAATCTCTCCCTAGAAGGCTCACTCACTCTCTTGCAGGACCAGTTGGAATGCACAGGGGTTCCCCTTGCTCACTACTCTCTGTTTTGGTCCTGCTGCGGAAGGGCACGGGTAGGCTAACAGTCAGCTCTGTGACACTGTGGCCGCAGGACTTGGTGTCCACCTTTCCTGTGTGCTGCCTCTTTGTCCTTTCCCTCTGCCAGGATGGGTTATGTTGGCTGGTCCCTGGGTGGCGCGGGAAAGAGTTAGGTTGAGTGTTCTCAATCCCAGATCCCAGGCCCAGATCTCTCTGCCAGAAGCAGCCTGGCGGTAGAATCTATGTCTGCTGATCCTGAGAGAGTACCAGGTAGGGTTGAGTGTCCTCAGATCCAGAGCTTGGGTTTCTCTGCTAGGGGCCGCTGGGTGAGCTGGAGAGAGGGTGTTCTGCCTTTGGCAGGCTGCTTCTCTGTCCTTCCCCTCTGACCTTCCCCTCTGCTAGGGCAAGTTTATGGAGGTGCTCTCAGGGGAGTGCCAGCAGGGGTGGGGCTTCTCAGTTGGATCCTGAGCCCTGAGCTCGCGTTTCTCTGCCAGGGGTCGGGGGGGGGGGGGCGCCGGTGATAGATCTTGCTGCTAGACCTTATTGCACTGGACCCAGGAGAATCTCAGGACATGTAGAATGACCACAGTCCCAGATCCCGAGCCGTAGTTTGTTTGCTAGGAGCAGCCGGCAGCACTGGGGTCCTGGCACTGTGAAGCTGCTGTGCGCCTCTTTAGCCTTCCGCTCTGCGGCAGCAGGGTTATGGCGGCATTTGGGAAGTGCCCGAAAGGATTGGGTTTTCTCAGCCCAGATCTCGGGTTGGGGTACAGACAATGTGGTCTGTGGCAGATTCTGCTGGACGCCTCCTGCCTCCTCCAAAGAGGGAGTAGGGATTTTGAGCTGGGCGCGCTGCTTCTCTCCGTGCGCGTCGGGAGCTCAGTTGTGATGGCGGCAGGTACCCGTGGTCGGAGAGACCTTCCAGGTTAAGACTGGGTGACCCGTGACCAGTCTGGCAACTTTCCTTCCCCGTGGGGTTTTTTTTCGACTGGGACTCTCAGCCTCAGGCACCCTTGTGCCCACCAATCAGCCTGGGAAAGTGATCGATCGGGACACGCAAGCTTGTGGCACCAGCCCGGAGACCCAAAGCCCGAGTTAGCCGGGTTCTCTTCCGGGTTCTGGCTGGGCAGCCGAGAGTGGACCCGACCGCTTCCCACGCCGTGGGAGCCTCCCCTCACCTGGGAATCACAATAGCTGTTGTTTCAGGGCCCAGAGTTCAGTCTCCTGGTCGCTGCACAGAGTATGTTGTCCCGCTTCTCAGACATGGTGTTCTCCCGGCGCTGCCATCTTGGCCCCCCCTCTGGATGTTTCTTTCCATTTATGGTTTAAAAAAAAATCAGCAGCATCCTTAGAAACAAAAAAAAAATGACTAAATAAATCACAACAGTAACTGTGTGATAATATACAGACATCAAATACTTTTGTATGCTATGTAATAATATGAAAAATCCATAATGTATTTATCCAGAATGTGTTTATTGACTCTGTAGTTATGTTTACCATACTGTGCTGGTTCCTGCTTCCCAGATGAATGACAAAATGGAGATATAGAATCCTTGGAACAACACTATATGATTTTAGATTATTCACCACAAAACATAGATTATATGAAAGTCATTATTATATACAAAACATCCTTACTAGTCCTTAATAGACTAGAAAAATGAAATTACTCATGTTAAATTTAATATAATCAAACTGAAATTTTAAGAAAGCAGAGTCCCAAAAGACCATTTTCCTTCTGAAAAATGCAAGCTTCTAGTCTGAGTTAGCACATTGAGGAAGTCTTCTATATACACAAACACACACAGATATATATATATAGAGAGAGAGAGATTATATGAATAAATCCAAATATATATGACTTATTCATATACAATACCACTTCAGATATCACTGTTTTCTGTTGCTTACAATAATCTCCCATTCCATCATATGCAATGTAGATTGTGCCAGCTCATATTTAGAATCAAAATCAATTAGATGTATGCCTCATTTTCTTACAATTTTGTCTTCTGGCAACACAAAAGAACAGGTGACTATGTGGTTTATTTTCTTTGAAGACAGAACTACAAGAAACTTTGTCTTTTTTTTTTTTTGGATATTTGCTAAAACAAGGCTTTAATTTATCTAAGAAAACTAAGTTCAAGTACAATTTTCCAGAAAAATATTGCAAGCCCACGTTTCATGTCTACAAACCTTATTTGAGGATATTGAAATATGTTAACTAGCACCTGCCAAGGTAGTGAAAAAAATCTAAAATCCAATAGGACTAAAAAGAAGAAGTGGTCTCCCCCCACCCCCGCTCCCCATGCAGCCACCTGTCACCACAGACTGTGTATGGAAAGGAGCACCATAGGGGTGCCATAGTCTACCACACACACATGCTGGCTCTTTCCCTTATAGAAAATGCTTTTGCGTGTAAAAGAAAAACTGTGAGATATTTTATGATCCTAACCTAACCTAGGAGGCACTTTCAACCAATACATTCAATCAATAACTTTTCATGGTGAATACGCTCACTCTCAATGCACAAAATATTTGGCCACCAGCTGCTGTGACTTCAGGGCAAGCCAGTGTCCACTTAACTGCCACATGGATTTTACTGAGACTCATCAAAGTATTTTGTTAACTGCACCTTCTCACTTATCATGAGCCTCTTTTTATTCCCTCAATAAATCCAAGGTGAATTCAAATGAATAAAAATAATGTGAATTAAAGATCCTGGCTGTTTAGTAAAACCTAAGGGAGATCGTATTGGTTGTGTGTCATAACAGACACTATAATGAAGACAAGACTTTCTCCCTGGTGCTCGTTTTGTGTGTTAAATGCTTTAATCATTTTGAGCACAAGCATTTGCCTTTATTATTACTGCATGGCGAGAAAGGTCTAAGGTTCTGTTTTGTGTACAATCAATGAGAACAGAAGCCTACATTTAGAAAGTGATTTGTATTCAGGCATTTCCAAAGCTCTTTGCATGCAATTTCAGTTACCCTTGTCTGTTTGTTTATTCTTAGTGTCTTTTACCTGACAATTTAAATGAGGTCAGAATTTTATGAACTGTTCTGGTTTGCTGTATTAAATTTTAGAATACCAAGGCTAGATGTGCATGGTGGAACAGGGGTAGGGATTTAGAGCGCATGCTTATGCTACATACAGTCAAAAGTTGTATGTTGCATATCTTTGTCCTTTGGAGTTACTAGAATATTTATTTTCCTTCAACAGAGATTATTGTTCAAAGATTGCTTTAGTTATTTACTCTGAGGACATGGGAGTTTAAACAACCTTTAGGACATATTGAGATCAATTTGAATTGTAATTATGTAGTCTTAGGAAAGTTATATTTAATCTAGGGCCATTTTCCTCATGTTAAACATAGGACTCCAGGACCCATTTCATGGTTATGATATGAAATACATGAGCAAATGGATATAAATGCTTAATAGGCAGTGGCTGTTAGTCAGCATGGACTCACAATAGAAAAAAATGAAAATAAAGGCAGGCAGCAACCTTACATGCTTTCTAAACACTCTACCACAAAGCTAGACCCCAAGCCTACTTCTCATTTTTTATGTTGGACATAGCTTCATTAAGTTTCTCAGGCTGGCCTTGAAATTGCTCAAGGCAAGTCCTGAACTCATTATCCTTCTTCCTCCAACTTCCATCAACTAGCCTCATAGGCCTATGCCACTGAGATGGACTAGGATTGCATTCTTATCAGCTTTAATCTGATTTACACTGTATATATTTTTTTAAATTACAGTCTAAAAGCAAAACTAAGTGAATAAATTTGTTCATCACCACCTACACTTCCTTCAGAGACAATCAGTAATAGAGAACATGACTTTTGGTGAGATATTATGTGAGACTAGATGCCAACCCTTAATTCATTGCTGCTGTATTGCATATCTGTCCATCACTCTGGCAAAATATCTATCAATAGTTTTTATTTAAAAGAGGAACCAATTGTTTTTGTTTATGATTTTAGGGGCTTTGCTGCCAGGTCAGCTGTTTTCTTTATTTTCAGTTTCAGGTGAGACTTAATGACATAGTTTCAAGGAGGATAAAATGGGGCCTACAGGCCTCATATCTGGGGGAAAAAAAAAACAGAAATATCAAAAGTCAGAATAAAATCCTGATAGTTCACCCTAATGAGCTGCATTCTCCAACTAGGATCCAAATTCTGAAAACTGAACTACCCCCTCACAGGCTCCAAACAAGTCTTTATTTAACACATAGCCAATGAGGACATCTGAGGCCTGTCATAACACTAAACAAACAGAGCATACCAGACTTGTTCAATGTGACTCCCACAATGTCCAGAGATGGAGGGCAATGTAGAAAGAACAAAATTATCTGACATGTCTTCCAAAAGTGAGCATACATTGCTCTTTGAACAGGAAAAACTTATTAAAATGAAAATAAGTTAACTTCAGAATGAAGATAAACAGCTGCATTTAATTTTTCACCTGTTTTATCTCATCACTGACCTTGACCATACCTGTTAGGAATTTCTATTATGCCCATGCTACAGGCAAGCATTCAAATAGCGGGACAAGAATGCATGAGTTAAGGCATAAAACCAGGTGTCATTCCAAAAGCTCCTGACTTTTCCATGGGATCACTCAGCTGTCTAAGGAGTGTTTTATCTGAGAAATTCTATAAATCTAAGATTGGAACTGTCTTCATCAAGGTTTCTTCTGATACAATGAAACTCCATGACCAAAATAACATGGGAGGAAAAGGTTTTATTTGGGTTACATTTCCACATCACTCTTCATCACTGAAAGAAGTCAAGGCAGGAGCTCAAACGGCAGATTCTTGAAGTTCGGAGTTGATGTAGAGGCCATGAATGGGTGCTGCTTACTTGCTTTTTCCTCATAGCTTGCTCAGCCTGCTTTCTTATAGAACCCAGGACCACCAATGCTGTGATGGTCCCACCCACAATGGACTAGACCCCCCATTAATAACAAATTAAGAAAATTCCTTACTGACCTGCCTACCACCCAGTCTTATGTGGGAATTTGTTTTTAATTGAGGTTCTCTCCTCTCCAATGACTTTAGTTAGTAATCAAGTTGACATAAAGCCACCCAGCCCAGGGATCATCTCAACAAACTTGTTCCATCCATAAGGATGAGTATCCTAACATGAAATTTTGTCAGGAAACACCCTAGCTCATGCTATTGGCAGCACCTGCATAAAAAGTCTCTAAGGGTTTGCTTCCTGTCGGGGTGTTCTATTCACTGCTTCATGTACCTCACATTCTTTATTTTCCACCGGAAATCCATGACAAATAGTCATTTCCATTGGAAGAAATGAAGGGTTAGGGGAAAAAAATGTAACTTGTGATGGACCACACAGTTAATGAATAAAGATGGATGTGGGCTCTCAAATTCAGCCCTCCTGCCAGCACTCAGGCTTTAGAGCATCACACCCTGAAATAAATAGTGGAGATGCTGGAGAAGACTCCCACACGTAGCCCTACCTCCTAGAACAAGAAGTGCCATTGAATTGATGCTAACTATTAAGTGCAGACACTTACCAAATGTGTTTGAGTCAGGGACTCAAAGCACTCAAGGTGTGCATCAATTCATTTCATCCTTGCAAGAGTCTTGTATAGAGATACTTTTACACCCATTTTCAGGAGAGAAGATTGCTGAGCAAGTGATAAGTAAATGACTAAAGGAAAGAAGGCATAAGAAGAAGAGAAAGGAGTTTTCACAACATAAGGATTAGCCTCTTTGAACATATTCCTTTGGGGTTGCAGCTCAGCCGAGAGCAAATGTACCCTACAAACTAGATCCCATGGCTGCAATGTTCCCTGGCACATGGACAATGAATGAGTTCCAAGTTTACAAGCCCATTTGCTTCATTAGTCACTGTTCTGTGTCATTTGGTGTCACCAAAATGCAATGGCTTTTCTAGGCACAGCTATATTGGCACAGCTACATCTGAGGTTGTTGAGGTTGTTTATACACAGTGAACAATCACAAAATAATTGTCCTCTAAGTCAAGTTTCAAAAAGTCTGCTGGAATGCCATTTGTTTGTTTGTTTGTTTGTTTGTTTGTTTGTTTGTTGGCAGCTATGGTGACAGAAGGGACCTCATTCTAGACATGAGAAACAAGCACCATGGGCAAAACCTGTGGATAATAGGGAAGTAGAATCCAGTCGCAGAAAAGCTTGGGTCCTAGCAAGTCAGGAAGGAGCTCATAAGGGCAGGAAATGTCTGCAAGGCTGTGACTGAGTCCACTGCCCTGGCTGTGGCTTGCTGTTCACTGAGGTGTTGTTCAGAGTGAGAGCTGCCAGCTCGAGGATTCTGGGAAAGCCTGGGAAACTTGTGAGTGCAAGTGGGGGCCAAGCTACACATTTCACAATTCAAGTCCAGCAAAATGGTGCATAAACTCCTGTAGACATATTCATTTAAACTGATAAGCTAGATAGGATGTTTTAAGTTCTTCTAGCTGTAAGCTTCTTCCAGAGGCTAATGTGGGGCTAGATTTCATCTTTTTGGTTACTTGGTCACTTGATTGTTATTCCTGTAGTGCATGGTGTTACACTGCCTCTGCTTTCCCAAACCATTCAACCTCTTATTCTTGCCTTTGAACTCATGGGACAGTCCAAGTTCATGCTGCACTATTCCAAACTCTTGGGACAAAACACGTTTTGGGACTTTAAAATGTTTCCAACCTTAGAGGCATAATAATTGTCTTCCCCACAATAATGCACAAGACAACACTTTTTAGCCAAAGTCATTAAATTTTCTTCAATAAAAAGAGGGAATGAAATAAAGAGCACAATAGTAATCCCAATGCTTATGAGGTAGAAGAAGAGTGATCAGAAACTGAAGGCTAGGCTGGGCTACATGAGACCCTGTCTCGAGATTTCTTTTTAAAAAGATAAATGAATGCTCTGGTATCTTGAATCATTACTTGCTACCAAAAGAGTTATTAAAGAATTTAACTTCTAGTTTGCAGAGCTTTGTAATTCCATAATTTCGGTGGATAACTTTGGATATAAAAAATGTCATTGGCATCATTTAAAAAGTGAAGTAGGTAAATGAAACTTGAGACCTTTCCATACAGAAAAAAAAAAATTCAATGCTAAGGAATTGAGTTTTATAGATGAAGGAGAAGGGCACATTAATATAGCAGTCCCTAAAGATACAAAAAGGCAAGAGCTCTAGAGTCCAAATATTTTGGACAGATTTCTTTCTTCAAAGAAACCCCTAGCTTACCATTGCTAGGACTAGGGCACGGTGCAGTCTACACTATCATGACCCTAATGACACTTATCTGTGTTATGTGTTTAGACACTTCCATATTAGGCCTAAGCTCCGGCAGGGTTATCTTTATGACTAGATCTTTTTGTTTTCCTGAAAACACTGTGATGACCCCTAATGGTCATTTCCAAGAAGGAAAAGAAAAGCTCTAAGGGAGAAAGGAAGTATCTTTTAAAAATATTTTCTCTACCTATCCCACAACAACTACCATTGTAATGTTGGTCCCATCACCACAAGGGAGTCTAGGAAATACAGTCCTTTAGCTGGGATGGGACATAACAAAGGTAAGGGAATGTTAATCATGTCATATAAAATTTCAGAAATAAAAGTATGATGAAAAAACATGGTCTTATTGACTACGAAATTTAACTAAAGGTATAGCAAAATGGTAACAGCTTTTACCAACCTAAACACAATATTGCCAAGCCTTCTCTTAACTATACATCAATGTGGCTACTCTTGGATTGAAATGTGAGTTCATATGAGTTGCTCTGGATCTTGTTAAAATATGGAATTCCTCAATGATCCTGGGATGGAGCCACAGACACTACATTTGTAGTCAGCTTCTAGATGATTCTGATGCTACTGGAAAAGGGTAGCAGGGTTCTTGTCTGCTTCTCAACCAGGAGTCTGCAGGAGAAGTATGGTATTGACTAAAGAGGAATCTTTATTTGTCTCAACATGAGATGTGAAGATGACACAACTGTCACCATCAAAGTCCTCTCGGATCCAGAATGTCAATACTGCTCAGGATGAGAAACCATGTTAAAACACTGGATAGGCACCAGAAACATAGAGTTGCATTTTATTTGAATACCTCTCACAGAATTATATCTTCATGTGCTACATTACATCTAATTTTTACTTTCCTTCAAGTCATTATTATCAATTCACTTCTTAGTCATGGACCAAAGCCCTAAAAATATTAATGCATTATCTGCCTTACTAATGCTCCCCAGCTCTCCTTGCCAGGTTTACCTACTCTAAATGGCTTTCCCTGTCACATGTTACCATCCTCAATGTCGATTCCAAAAATCAATCATTGACTGATCAAGGCCAATACTGTTCTATTATTACTTTGGTTTTCTCCCATGTTGATGGTAGGCTTTACCATTGAACTTTGCTTTCCTGCTGTGTCATGTACATGTATGGACAATAGTAACTCAAAACACTCACATAAAACATGTTTTATGAGCATATTAAAATATCTATAAGATACATACTAAACCTTCAAAAGCTGACCTTTTGTAATTTACTCAACACAGCTCTGCCTTTCCTAGTTTCTTCCTTATGCACTAAACTCAAATCCAGATTGTCACACATTCTAGTCCTCATAAAACCTGAATGTTATTTCCATAGGCAGGTTTTTAACTGCAGATTTAAAAAAAAAAAGTTTAAGCCCCTCATTTAGGGCCATGTCTCTCATTAAGCTTTCTGTGATTTTTCCAGAGCTGGGGTTCATGGACCAATGCCTACTTACCTGGCTGGCTAAGATTAAAATGAGTAATAGATCCTTTGTGCCTTCAGGATGGCTCCTAATGCATTTTTCATTAAGTTGAACTCCCACTCGGGGCCTCTTCCTGAGGTTCAGACAGAGGTAAGAGAGCTGTGAGCTGGCTTGTTTACTAGCAGTTAAACAGGGCTGCTCTTCTCTCTCAAACCATAAACAAGTCTGTACTTCACATGATTTCTGGGAAGGTAGAAACACTATATTTATTTGGCCATCTGTTAAGAGAATACTGATTCATTAGGACAGATTTTCAACTGCTTCACATTTGAGAACTTTAACAATATAGTTTATGGAAAGGTTGAATAACATACTTTCCATAAAAGTATGCACATATATTTGCTTATATGTGCATTCACACATACAGGCATAATCATGCATGTACTGACATATACCATGTTCATATGCCATCATATCATGGATATATACATACACATACACAAATTTCACTTCTTACATAGAGCCATACATATTTCACACATACCACTATGGTCATATATACATAACCATATCTAACTCACACGCATCTCTAAGGGGAATCCAAATGACCAGCATGAGCTATAAGGGTAATAGATGTTCCCACAGAACCTTATAGGACATGCTTCCACGCCAACATGTTACACAGTGATATCTCAGATCTCAGATGTCTAGCCCCCAGAGCTGTGAGTGAATTCCTAGCACCCCATAAAGCCATGCATTGTGATGCATACTGCAAACCCAACACTGGATGGTTAGAAGCAGGAATATCAGGAGTTCAAGACCAACCTGAGCTACATCAGAACATATCTCAAGAAAAGCTATAATAAATACATGTAGATTTTGTGCTGGAATATTTACAATTGAGTTTTCCTGAAAATAAGATTCTTGCTTCATAGCATACCATGAATATCAAACTCTTTTAAGGCCAGATGTTCTGATCATAGCAATAACTGTTTTGCTGGGAGCATGGAGGAATACCATACATTTTCATACAAGTCTTCTGTGAGAGTCTTTATATAACATAGCACAGTTCCATTCATCAAACTCCTTACTTAGGTAATCCTTCTTGCAGATCACTCTGGACAGTCAACTCTTCTATCTATTCTAACATAGACCTATTAAGACCCAAGTCATTTTTCAACCACCAATGTGGGCTCAGCTTCTGTCTCAAAATATTTTTGTGTGTTTTTAAAAATATTTTTAATATATGAGTTTTCTGTCTGCGTGTACACCTGTATGCCATAAGACATCATCAGATCCATTTATAGAAGGGATATGGGCATGTGGTTGCTGGGAACTGAACTCAGGACCTCTGGAAGAACAGCCAGTGCTCTTAACTGCTGAGCCATATCTCCAACCCCACCCCTTTTGTCCAGATTATTTGTCCATATTCCTTTCACAGTTATCTCTTCTCATCTAGACCTGCTTCCCTACATTCCTTGCCTAGGCACCCCTGTAAACAGTCTTTCCCATTGAATATAGACAGGCAGCTGGTTATTGAAATGTAACCTTTGGTGCTCAGCAAAATACCCAAGACCATCCTTTACCAATATTTTTTCTCACCAGACTCTGTTCCTTGGCTGAGATCTTACCTTCATGGTGAGAAAACCCTTCAAGGAGTCCATTGTTCTTACCACCCAGAGGAAGGGTAAAAAGGTCACTTCCTTTTTCTCCAGTTTTCCTAATAACAGCATTGGCTAGGAAGCTTGATGTGGACAGAGACCCTGGAGGAAGCTGGAGCCTTTCACTGGTAGAGGAGAAAGCCATCCTAGCCTGTACTTGAAAGGAAATGAATGGCCTGGAGAACAATGAGACAATGACCCCAGTGATTTCTGTATACAAACAGATGCCCAAGATAGAGGCTCAAAGGCTGTAAGTAATACTTGGCACAGGGGCTCGGAACAGTTAGAGCAGCAACGGGAAGGAAAAGGCTGCTTTAATCGTTCAAAGCAATAAATGAATGACACTGTCCTCAAGTGTCTCCCTGGAGTGCTCTCCCCTCCCCCACATACATTTTTTTTTCTCACCATTCAATGCAAGACAGTCAGTCATGTGCAGGTGACAACTTTTATTGGGGTCAGGATGAAGATTCTGCCAACAAGTGGAAATGTCACATTTAGCCAGACCTCAGAGGGAAAAAAAAAATAATTGCTGCCTCTCACAGGAGAACATCAGCCAGGAAAAGGCAGTCCTCAAGGAGATAAGCTACACGCCTTCGCTAGCTCAAATCTCACTGGATCCTCTTGATGTGGCAGAATCTCTGTGAAATTAAATGAATAAATGGAGAGGGGATGGTGGTACCTGTGTGGGAAAAAAGTCTGGACCTTGTCCTCATGGGGTCACAATATTAGTCAAATGTCACCCACTTCCACTCAAGGACAATGAAGAAATCTTGGCATTCTACTGTGACCGTGATCCAGGGTAATGTCTTTTTCTTTCCTTCCTTTTTTTTTTCTAAAGTTTTATTTTTATATTAATTACAGTTTATTCACTTTGTATCCCAGCTATAGCACTCTCTCTCATTCCCTTCCAATCCTCACCCACCCTCCCTCATCTCCTCCCTGCCCCTCTCTAAATTCACTGGTAGGGGAGGCCCTCCTCCCCTTCCATCTGACCCTAGTCTAGTTTATCAGGTCTCATCAGGACTGGCTGCAATGTCTTCCTCTGTGGCCTAGCAAGGCTGCTCCTCCCTTGGGTGTGAGGGGGAAGGTCAAAGAGCCAGCCCCTGAGTTCATGTCAGAAACAGTCCCTGTTTCCCTTACTAGGGTACCCACTTGGATATTGAGCTACCATGGGCTACATCTGAGCAGAGGTTCTAGGTTATATCCATACATGGTCCTTGGTTGGAGATACAGTCAGAAAAGACCCCTGTGCCCAGATATATTTGGTCTTTGTGGAGCTCCTGTCCTCTCCAAGTCTTATTAACTCCCCTTTCTTTCATATGATTCCCTGCACTCTGTCGAAGGTTTGGTTATGAGTCTCTGCATCTGCTTTGATACACTGCTAAGTAGAGTCTTTCAGAGGCCCTCTGAGGTAGGCTCCTGTCCTGTTTCTTATTTTCTCCTCCTTCCAATGTCCATCCCAATCGTCTTTCTCAGTGAGGATTTTTTCCCCTCCTAACTAGAATGAGTTATGCCACCTGGATATCAGGCAGTCATTACCACTATCTGTTCCACTCAGGGCTTTCAAACAGCTTCCCATGCCCCGTGTCCTTGCTTCTTTTAGTTTAAAATAGTTACCGTGCTGAGCTGCAGGTGTTTGCTCCTAGAACTCTGTGAAATGTGTAAATATATCTTGACTTGGAAGGGAGAAGTTGCCTCAGAATGTACTTTATTTTATTTTATCTAACCTGCAAAATAGGAAATGAAGCATTAGCATAATCTGAGGCGGGAAGCTTTCATCTTGGGCTTTCCTTTTCCCCTGTTTTCTTTCTCTTATTCTTCTCTCATATATTACAACTTAACTGCCATTTCCCCTGCCTCCGGTTTTCCCCTCTCCTCGCCCCCAGACTCATCATGCCTCCATTTCCCTTCAGAAAAGGGCAGGCCTTCCAGGAACATCTATCACATGGCACATCTTTGCTCTATTTTATCCATTGTCCCTTTGCCCTTCCTTTTGTTCCTTTGTTCCCTCCTTTCTTTCTCCCTCATTTCTTCCTATATTTCCTTCTTCTGTATCCGTAGATCTATTGGAGAGCAAGCTGTGGGTCAGAATTGTTCCCTCTGCTATGAAGAAGTCAGCGTCAGGCAGGCCTCTCAGAATACCAGTGAAAGTCAAACTCTCACCCTTTGTGTTGGGAAAAAAAAAAAAAAAATATATATATATATATATATATATATGTATGTATGTATATACTGTAGACTGAGATAGTGGAGTGTTTATTTTGTCTTTTACCTGTTATCCCCTAGAATTAGAAATGCTTCCACTCAACATGGAAGAAGACTGTAATGCTGATATACAAGTTGTATAGTGCTGTATGACTGCAATTATGGAACATGAACCACTAGCCACTTGGATTACTCTAACAGTGCCATTGTAGTGAGGGTTAGTTGAGGTGACTGGCGGGAGAAGGCTATGTCAGTTTGTAGCTTAAGAAAGCAAGGTATAAAACACCCCAGTTGAGAACTAAGGAGGTGTCTTAATGAGTAAAACCAGACAGCCTTGAGCTCTTTTAAACCCAAAGATATGCTGACATGTGAGGCAAGTAGTAGGTAAAAAGCTCAGTGTATTTGGTAATGTTTAATTTCAGAATCCCGTCTTGTGAAATAACTATATGACATTTTTAAACTTTGTGCTATGTATTTGAAAAGAGATGGAGAGATGATGTAGAAAGAGAAAAAGAAGAGGACAGGTGGGTGACAGACAGACAAGTAGAAAATACACAGGTAAGTGAATAGGAAGATAGATGTGCGGAAAGACATTTGTTAACATATTTATCTGGGCTGGAGAGATGGCTCGGGATTTAAGAACACTAATTACTCTTCCAGAGGTCCTGAGTTTAATTCCCAGCAACCATGTGAATGAAGGTCACAACCATCAGTAATGGGATCTAGTGCCCTCCTCTGGCTGCAGACAGAATACTGTATACATAACAAGTAAATCATTAAAAAAGCAATGTATTTATGCAACAGTACGTATTGCTACAGACCTTCTGAGTAGCTGTCTGTTCATGTTACTCCCATTTACTGTTCTAATTCCTCAGGCAAATAAACTCACAAAAATAACAAAAAGAAAAAATTATAGCACAATCTCCTTGACAAACATAGACCTAAAATTCTCAGTAAAATACTTACAAAACAAATTCAAGAACACATACAGATCATCAACCAAAATCAAACCAGTTTCATCCCAGAAATGAAGGGGTGATTCCATTTACATAAATGAAAAAAAATACCACGCATAAATGGACTGCTGCATGGAAACCATATGATCATTTCAGTAGATGCAGAAAATGCCTTTGATATAATCCTTTCATGATATTTCAAAGAGCTGGCCACTGAGTTCATGTCAGAGACAGCCCCTGTCCCCTTACTAGGGAACATACTTGGAAACTGACCAGGGGGTCTAGGTCCTCTCCACGTATGGTCCTTGCCCTGATGAAACGTGATAGGCTAGGGTCAGATTGAAGGGGAGGAGGTCCTCCCGTATCAGGGCACTAGGTAAAGGACATGGGGTGAGAAGAGGGAGAGTGGGTGGGACTGGGAGGAGATAGAGGAGGCTACAGCAAGGATAAAACGTGAATAAATTGTTATAAATAAATAAATAAAAGTTTTAAAAAAGAGAGATATTAGGCCATTTCATAATAATGAAGTCAATTAAATTACAAGCCTGTAGCCAATATTATGCTAACAGGAAGAAATCAGAGCATGTCCATTAAAATCAGGGACAAGTCAAGCATGTCTACTCTCTGGACTCCTTTTCAATATGGTACTTGAAGTCTTAGCTAGAGCAATAAAACAAGGACATAGAGGGGATGCAGAAAGAAAAGGAAGACTTCAAAATATCTTTATTTAGAGATGATATGATTTTTATAGAAAAGAACCTAAAGAAGCTCCTCCCAGCAGAGGATTGAAATACTGAGACTCACAGGCAAACATTGGACAAACCACAGGGAGTATTGGTGGAAAGGTGGAGGGAAGGAGCTCCACAAGAAGACCAACAAAACCAACTAACCAGGGCCAGAGGGACTTATGGAGACTGAAGCACCAACCAAGGACTATGCATGGACTGGACCTAGGCTCCCTACACAGATGTTCCTGATGGGCAGCTCATGCTTCGTGTGTGTTCCATGGTAAAGGGAAATGGGGCTGTCTCTGACATGGACTCTGTTGCTTACTCATTTCTATCTGGGGGGCTGCCTCACTAGGGAAGAGAAACTTGATACAACTTGATGTGCTGAGATAGGTTGGGGGATGACTTCCCTTTTCTGAGGAGTAGGGGAGAGGGAAGATGGAGAAGGAGAGAGGGTGAGACCAGAAGGAAAGGAAGAGAGGAGGCTACAATCGGGGTAAAAAGTGCAGGAATAAATTTTAAAAAGACTCCTCAAGAAAACATGTAAAAATCAGTAGTTTTCCTATATTATAATGAGAAATATACTGACAAGAAAATCAGAGAAACAATTCTATTCATCATAATACCCCCCAAAATAAAACAAAATACCTTGAGACAAACCTAACCAAGTATAATACCTAAGCACAAAACCTATTCTGTACAATAAGAACTTTAAAACACTGAAGAAAGAAACTCAAAACAAAACAAAACAAAACAGAAAGACTTCCCATGCTTATACATTAGCAAAGTCATCAAACTAACAAAAGCAATCTAAAGATTCAATGTAATCCCATCAATATTCCAACATGATACTTCACAAAATTGAAAAGGCAACTTTTGCATTGATATAGAAGTATAAAAGACCCCACATAGACAAAAATACCACTAAGAATAAAAATACTGCTGGAGGTTATCACCATCTCTGACCATTTCAAGTTATATCATAGAGTCATCATAATAAAGACTATACATACTGGTATCAAAACAAATATAAATGGAGAACTGTGGAGCATGATAAATCCAAGCTCTCTACTCCCCCAGTCCCCAATTTTTCACAAAGAGGCCAAAACTCACAATGGCAAAAAGCATTTTCAACAAATGGTACTGGGGAAAACTGAAGATCTAAACGCTGAAGAATAAAACTTGAACCTTTTCACCTTGCACAAAAATCAGCCAAATCAGTCAAATACCTCAGAATTAGACCAGCAAACTTTGAACATTCTAGAGGAAAATGCAGGAAGTCCCCTTCAGGATATAAATTCAACTAAGAACTTCCTAAATAGGACACAGATCGTGAAGGCAACAGGACCTGTGGGACCTCACAAAATATAAAGTGTTCTGCACTGCAAACTGGTAATCAATGTGAGAGACAGCCTTTGTGATGGAAAAAGAGATCTTTGCTAGCTATGTATCTGAAAGAATATTAGTACCTAGCCTATTCCAAAAAACTAAAAAAAATTAAAATTAAAATAAAAAAATAGTGGGCTATATAGCAGTGAATGGACAGTTCTCAAAAGGAAAAAAAATGTGCAAATGAATAAGAAATATTTTGAAAAGTTTCCAACACTCTTAGACACCATGAAAATGCAAATGTAGACTACTTTAAGATTTCATCTGGCTCTAATCAGAATAGCTAAAATCAAGTTTTCCTGCCAATTTTGTTGCCCATCTAACCCACTGAGTTCGCTGCCTTTGTGCTTATGGGGTTAGAGTAAGCCACGTGGGCAGCTTCTTAGGAACCAAACCCTTAATGAAAACTGACTCATTCCCACCTAGTTGTCAATGACTGTTGAGCTAGGGGCAGGGCTTGGTGAGTCCTTCCTCCATCCGGGATGGAATTTTGGTTTGCCTTGCTATTTTTACTTGCCATCTTTCAGCATGTGTGTTTCATACTCTGCAGAAATAAACACCTATTAAACAGGTCAAATCCATAGATTACATAAAAGCCAAATAAACTGAGGCTAAACCCATTATTTTTTCTCTTTTAACGCCCATATTTTTGCTGCTATAAAACTTATTTTTCTGAAAAGCTGAACTTGATTCATAGTTACTCCCTAAATTTCTCATGATTTCTATTGCATTTATAAAGCTTGAAAGTATTTATTTGAATTTACTCACTAATCAATGACTCCCTGATCAAACCCTCTCCATATCAAAAGAAAAAGCTTCCAGATGATTCCGGTTGGCCTGTGCTTGGGAACTTAATGCAGGAAAATTACAAATTTGAGGCCAGTCTTCCCTCTCATGACAGAGAGCTTGCAGAAGTCTGAGACTAGACTCTAGTCTAGACAGGAAGCACACTTACTATCTTGCTTTCAGAACCAGGTAACATAGTACCAAAATATCAGAATCCAGCACAATCTTCTGATGAACGATTTAAGCATCTTTACTTAAAAAAAAAATAACTTAATAGGAAAGAGAGAAGGAGTCGGAGCTCTGTGCCTACTGTTCATGAAGGGACAGGCCACACTGTTCTGTGTGACCACTGTGTGAAGAGGGAAACGACTGAGCCACACAGGAATTCGGGTCTCTGTTCAACTGGAACAACTTCACAGTGATGGAACCTGTCTGAAAATACAATAAGCTACTTCAAAAGAAACCTGATTCTTTTATATAAAAATGAAAAAAAAAAAAAAAGAATCTGCCTAGCTTCTTCTCTACTCATTTCTGAGTCATTTTGATGAATAAAGAGGAAGCGGGAAGGATATGTAAAGCAGGGGCAATAGTTTAAGACCAAATTCTGAATCATATCCTTTATGGGTAATCATGAATATGCAGTGTTCATGGGAATAGTCTCCAAATGCTTTCCAGGTAGTAAAAAGAAAATCGAAGTACATAAAGAATTTTTTACAGCTTAATACTCCTTACTTCTGCAAGGAAAAAAAGAAACCTAAGTTCTCCAAATAACACAAGTGAGTTGTTAGTTCTAAATTTGAAACTTATGCAAACATGGCAAACGTCTGTCACCAAAAATGGAAGGTTAGTTTTAATCCCATTCTGTTTAAAGTACCAAGCTTTTAAAACTCGAAGTGATCGAATACTGTAGGCTTTGTTTGAACTTCCTGTTTTATTTTTCTTTAATCTGGTGTATTTTAAGAGACTAATTGCAAATGGCTAATTATCAAGGTAAGGCAGGAATTTGCAATATAAGACCACTGCTGTGTTTAAACAAACCCTACTCCTTGGTGTTCGCTGCTAAGACCCAGTCATGAGCTCAAGACAAAGGCCCACACTGGAGCTCACGGAAGTTTATATGTGTTTACCAGAAATGGCGTGTTCCCTCAGTCATAGAGATGACTACCCTGTCAGACTTCCTTGAATCTGAATAGAGCTGCCTGCCAGCTACTAGTTCTTTACTGAGTTTTACTGACGGGTGTTTATGGCTGAGGCTGAATTTGTAGCAGGTGCTGCTGGCTGCATATGAACCCCCCACCCCACCCCCAGCAGTGACGTTTTCTGAGTGTGGGGTCCACTGGCAAAGTGTACCAATACGTTACCTGTGAGTTTGGTGATGGTGGAGTTTGTTTTCACAAGAGTGGGGACTTACTCAGCAAACGTGCTCAGTGGGTAGTGCGGTCGGACAGCCACGGGAACAGCCTTCAGCCGATGTGGAAGCTGGCGCACAAATGTTCCGGGTGATGTTCTCTGTGTGAGATAATTCTGGGTGATTTCTAGTCTGTCTCCCAGAGGCCTATAATGGAATTCAGTTCCATTTGCTGAAAGCAGCAGCTCATTAGCAACCATAATTGGTTTCCTTCCCTTACTGGTCTCTTTCCACACCCTCCTGTTGCTCTTTGCTGGGATCATGGCCCAAATCTGCATGTTGTCACATTCTAGTACCTGATTTCTACTTAGGAAAAAAAAAAAAAAAAAAAAGCAACCTGAGCTTATGCTGTTCCCATACTTGAATACTAATAGAGATTCGTTTTAATATTTTATATTCCCCTGGTTTTCATTATTGAAAAATTTCTATTAAGGTACAAGAGGTAATAGTCAGATATGAACTAGTATATTCAACTACATAATTGAATTTCATCAACATGATGATGAAAATAAGGTGAAGCCAGGGAGTGTTTGCAGGATGATCTACATTGTACAGGTGTGTTAATGTGTGTTAATGTGTGTTAATGTGTGCGTGTGTGTGTGTGGGTGGGTGGGTGGGTGCGCGCTCGTGCGCGCAGGAGAGAAATTAATCTCCAGTGTTTTTTCTCAGCAGCTGTCTTGTTTTGGGGGATAGCATTTCTCTCTGGCCTGGGGCTTTGACCAGGCTGCGAAACCACAGAGTCCCGGAGCTCCACCTGTCTCTCCCTCCCCAGAGCTGGGATTTAAAGCGCACACCACTGGCACGGGCTCCACAACTCTGCACTTTTATTAGCTGTGGCTTTCTGAAATGGTCTCTGTTAGTTGTAAAGAGAAGTCTCCTTGAGGATGGGTAAGGACTACGTTTCTCTGTGGGTTTAGAGACACACATTTAAGGTGCAGTTAGGGGTGGTAGTTTAGTGAAGTAGTGGTTGTAGGTTTTCCTCTAACGCCCAGGACTTCACTGGCTCTGAGTGGCGGGTTATGCTTTCAGTAACTGGCATAGTTCCCAGTTGTTAAGCCAGTCTTAAGCAGCAGTTGGTTACAAAGAAACTACAGACAGCCAAGGAATGCTCAGAGTGGGATAAAAACTCTTCTCTAGGAAAGAGCACTTCAGTAGTTATTCAAAACCAAATGGTCAGCCGTGAAAACAAACACACAAGTAACATTATACAAACTGAGCAAGTTATTTTTGGAAATACGTATGTACACACATACACACAAATAACAACCCTTCATGGAGGAAGCAGGCCATTAATTTAAAAAAGGTAAAGGAAATGCATATGGGAGAGTTTGGATGGAGGAGAGATAGGAGAAATGATATTATAATCTAAAAAATAAAAAAAATTACCATGCACACCTAAGGTTTTTTTTTTTTTTTTAATTTGACTTTTGGGAAACAAATGTGGGTCCTCATATTTATAGAGCAAGAAATATACTGTCAGAGCTGTCTCCCCAGCCCAAATAGAGTTATTTGTTGTTTTGTTTCAGTTTGTTTTTTTAGAATAGGGCAGGCAATGTTTTGGTGAAGGAACACTGAAGACATTGTGGGTACTGTTTCTCTTTGGATCCTTGCTCTCTGTTGTGGTTTTTTAGCATAGTTACTTCATGCTATTTCATCAAGCTCTGTATTTGCCTGTGTGCTCTTTGGTTTCCTACATTATTCTTTCAACAGTTAAGTTTAAAATTAGCTACTCGCAAGTGCCAACCAAACCCCAAGGAATTATTTTCTTCACAATTTTGATTTTTATCTTAGTGGTAAAGAAAATTACGTAAGCACATTTAACCCAATGCAGAATGCCCTGATTTATTCTCTCAGCTTCTCGATTGAATATGTCAGCCGTAATTATTCCTGAATATATTGACTTTATTGCTAACAAACTGGTGATCGTTTAACATTTTCAAAAAGGCACATCCTGAGTGATGTTCAATTAAAGCTTCAGACTCAAATGTTTTCCAGTTTCACATATGGCCTTTGTAAAGGATTAACATGCCAGCAACAGTCTTCTAATCTTCGGAAAGGCTTAAAAAGTCAACATCTGCATTAGGGATGGAAAATACTATTCTCTTACATGTTACAAAGGGAGTATCTACAAAACGAGATTCTTCCCCACTGTATTGCTGCTAAAATATTTGATAAAGGGACTGAAAAAAAAGGGTAGTCTTTTTATTATTATTATTATTATTATTATTATTATTATTATTATTATTATTATCCTGTTAACACTCTCAAGCTGCACGTTATTTTGCACGTTAGCAAAATAAATATATTAAATATAATAAAATCTAAGCTTCATAGCTGATGTAATTTACATTCTTCCTCACGATTAAGGTTAACAGGAATACTTTTCTTCAGAAAGGCATTCTTTCCTCTTCCTTTCAACACACTTCCCTCTGTCCTGTCCCAGGAGGCATTTTTTTTTTTTTTTTCTGCAGGGTCACTTTGTTATCCTTCAATCTCTCTCCAGGATCAGGAATACAATAGCCTGAGTGAGCTGCTCTCCATTGTGTGCCCTTGAGTCAGTAGGAGGCCTTGCTGTAACACAGCCCACCTCTGCATCAGTGGGCAAAGGGAGGGACAAAACAGCTTATTTTTGACAAGGTGATGATTCTTCTGGGAACCACACTTTCAGGACTGAGCCTGTATTTTGGAACCTCATCTCCACATGTAGGAACTCCTTCCAGATCACCATTTATCTGAGATTCTTTTGGAAACTTCCCCAGGAAGAAAAAGAGTCTGACAGCATTCCTGCAAAAAGCTCACTTTTTCCTTCCATTTGATTTTTCCAAATAACTTCGCTAATTACTCAATTCAGAATGATTTTTAAATGATGGTTCAGGATCTAGAAGTGGTGTCTCACATCAGCAATCCCAGAATTTGGTAGGAAGCAGGAGGATTGCTGTGAGTTCAAGGCCAACTTGCTCTAAGAAATAAGTTTGTGGTCACCCTTAACCAATTTGAGTCTCTGTCTCGAAAAAGAGTTGAACGTGGTAGTGACTGAACAACAGCTCTCTTTCTCTCATTGCTTCTCCCTTTGTTTGCTTTGTAGGGTATCTTTAATTCTCTAAACAACACTGAAAGGTTGGTGCTGTGTCCTTCCATTTTGCTTTACATAAGTAGATTTTTGTTATTTTAATTTTCATGTAAGGTTTATGTAAGGTTTCACTATATAGCTCAGGCTTACCCCAAACTCATGCTTCTCCTGTATGACCTTCCTGACCATTGGGAGTACGGGTTGTGCCATTATAGCCCAGACTAGTAATACAAAGATTCTGACAGGACCCAGCCCAGGGTCTCCAGGAGCATCACCATTTAGTCACTGGATGCAGAATCACCTGCAACTTTATTTTTCCTGTTGGCTTTACTCTGTGCATGAATTTGTTTCCTTGCCTCTCCATGCTGATGCACTTTCAGAACATTTTATTGGTTGAGAAGTGCTTTGAAGCAATTCTGACATCTGATAGTTGGTGGCAAAACCACTACTCAGACTTCCTTTCACTGCTGGCCCTGCAAGCGTGCTCTTCTCTCTACCCAACAGCCTTGACCTTCCTCTTCAAAGTAAGTCCTCTGCTTTGAGATTGCAGGTCTTAATATGATTTAAATTGACCTCTTTGCACAGCAATTTCAGATAAACTGACTTTCACTCAAGATCCCATCATAACTTCAACAATTCTTCAGCAGTGGACAAAACCCTACCATAAGATTTGTAAAAGCTTTTGGTGATAAGCTGTTGTATATGTTGCCTACTGTAATTGGATAAATTGCCCCAGGTAATGGGCTCCTTCATTAGTTCCTTTGCTATTGGTACCATAAACAGAGTTCTGAGCTAGTTTTACATAATTAACATTATCTTTTTTTTTTATTTGATGAAATAAACATTTTCTAAACCATAACTATTCTATTCTTTCTAATGTTGTGATTCTGGTCACAAACTATAAATGCACTGGAAGAGATACTTACAGAAAAGATATAATTTACCTGGATGTATGATACAAATTATATTGGACATTACTATTATCATTAATATTATTATTTTATAATATGATTTATGTTTATATAAATTATAAATATAAATATTGTTATAAAACACAAATATTATAAAACATAATATTATTATTAACCAACAAAGTATAAATTTTAGGTCAACTTACATAAACTTTAGGTGAAAATTTAGAATTTAAGCAAACTGATAATCAAATTGCAATATAGATACAAAAAACCCAGATATGTGTGTACATCAAGTATGTATTGGTTGCTGTAAGTAGACACAGAGAGATGGACAGATGAACAAATTATCCTACTGAACTGTAAGAGAAGAAAGGCACTGTATAAATACTGAATGTGTACAAAAAAAAATAAATAGAACACATCCTAGAAACATTTACGTTAGATCTCTGTGACTTCCAAGCCAAGGAAATAAAAGTTCATTTTATGTAAGAATGAATAAAGCATCATGCGTCTGCAGTCTCCCCTGGGCCCTGCTTTTTTGTTTGTTTGATTTTGTTTTCTGTCTTTTGTTTGTCTGTTTTGGCTTTGTTGGTCTCCTTGTGTGGTTCCTGTCCCCTCTGGGTCCTTTTATATCTTCCTTCTTCCATAAGATGTCCTGCCCTCTGTCCAGAGTTTGCAGAGACTGATGAATCAACCAAGGACCATACATAGAGAGGACCTAGCCCCCCTGCTCAGATGTAGCCCACAGACAGCTCAGTCTCCATGTGGGTCACCTAGTAAGGGGAGAAGAGACAGTCTCTGACATGAACTCAGTCGCCTGCTCTTTGATCACTTGTCCCTGGTGGGGAGACCTAGCCAGACCATAGAGGAAGAGGATCCAGACAGTCCTGGGAACTGATATGCTAGGGCCAGACAGTAGGGAAGGAGGACTTCCCCTATCAGTGGACTAGGGGAGAGGGACAGGGGAGGAAAAGGAAGAGATGATGGAGGGGACTACAACTGGGATAAAAAGCAAATAAATTGAGAAGAAAAAGAGAAGAATGAATGAATGAATGAATGAATGAATGAAGCTTCATCATACAATGTTTGTTGATTGAATTTATCTTCTTAAGTATGTGTTTTGTGCCAGACTCATTCTACATCTGGTGTAGCAGTCTTTCCTGGCTCTAAGATACACAGTATGACAAAGGGGAAATTATAATAGCACAGTATGCCTATAGCACTAATGTAGAACCAAAAAATGGACTACAGTACAACATTATTAGGTTTATCAAACAAGAAAGTGAGACCAGATTATTTCCTTTAAGGTGTTTGGTGAACGCCAAAAGTGTAAAATGTAGTAAAACAAAAAAGGGGGAAAAACTGGACTTCTTTTTGTTCTGTTTTAAAATGAGCTATGTTATAGGCAACCTGAAAGAGTCTAATGAAAGGAATTATAGAGAAATTACAGGAAAATCAGAAGTTGATAGAAAGTGGCATAGTTGTTGGAGGAAAATAAATTAAAGTGAGGATTCATTGAACCAGACAGATTCCTGAGATGTGAACTGAATAGAGCATAAACTGGAACATCCATGCCTTCTCCTGCATTGCCTGCAACAGACACTCTCATTAATTGCTGATTTTTGCCCTGTAATTCATATTTACAAAACACTAAGCAATTTTGAAATCTCTGCTTGTTGTTGTAATACCTTCTCTGACTCTGTTTATCCTGCTTGGATATTCCCTCTTCCACTTATGCCATTTAAGCATGTGTGCATAGGCTATAGGAAAGCAGAAAAATGGGAGACAAGAGCACTGATGTCTAATCCCATTAACTCTTTCAGAGAACTGGACATGATAAAACATCGGTAGACACCATCAAACAAATATATTTTGCTCATTTAAACCTTTAAAAATTTTGAAATTTCAAGAAGTTATCTCAAGTCAAATGAGTAAATCACTAAGCAAGTTAAATAGAATAAAAACAAATGCATGCATTGTATTAAATATATTTATACTCTGGTATTGTAGTCTGTGATGCTTTGAATGATTAGCCCCATAGACTCATATGTTTATACATTTGGTTCCCAGGTGGTAGACCTGTTTGGGAAGGATTAAGATTCACGAACTTCTTGTAGAAGCTACATAATTAGAGTTGTGTCTTGAGGTCCCAAAAGACTTGAGCCATTTCCAACATGTTCTCTCTCTGCCTTGTGCTTGTCTAGGTGAGCTCTCAGCTGTTCTTTCCACCATGTCTTTATTCAACCATCATAGACTCTAACCCTCTAAAACCATTAAATTCAACTATTTTTCTTTTATGAGTTGCCTAAGTCACTGTGAATTTTGTCACAGTGATAGAAAAGTAATAAATACACAATAACACCTGAAATAAATGAGACTTTATTAACTTTACCTACTCTACCTCCTCCAAAGGCAGGATACTCTCCCTTCCCAACACTGTACATTATGTGCAACTAGATTCCTAGGTTTGCTCTCAGTTGCTGCTCCCTCCATTGTTTCATTCTTCAAGGCACTACAGCAAAACCAATATGGCTCTGCTTGCTTTTATTCTTTTCTTTTTAAAAAACTGTGTATTAATATACTAATGCTGTGTGATTTTCCTAGGGGAGTTATAGATAGATAGATAGATAGATAGATAGATAGATAGATAGATAGATAGAT
>NW_026591086.1:38558738-38623885 GCF_907164565.1 Psammomys obesus
GATAGATAGATAGATAGATAGATAGATAGATAGATAGATAGATAGATCTAGATCCCATCAAGAGCACTGATGACAGACTAAAAACAAAGAAGGAAGGAAGGAAGGAAGGAAGAAGGGAAGGAAGGAAGGAAGGAAGGAAGGAAGGAAGGAAGGAGAAAGAGAAAAAGAAAGAGGGAGAAAAGAAAACCCACTCAAATCTAGCTTAGTGAACTCATACAACAATGTCTTACAGGAATATTAAAGAAGAGCTATTTATAGGAGCACAGATACTCACAGGCAACTTTGGCAATAAGTCTCAAAATCTACATTCCTGCAGTTCTCTGACAGACAGACCACTCTGCCAGTTAAGTCTCTTTCTTTCTAGTAATTAGTTACCACAGATATTGTCAAAGAACATCATAAAAAAATCTCAAAGAACTAACAAAACATATATTAAGGTAAAAAATAGCATGGCTTATGCTGGTTTCTCCCAAAATGAATGTCTATCAAGTTCATCTCTAAGAGGATGGGAATGTATATCATGCCAAGAAGTAAATGAAACTTAGCAACATGTTGGTAGCCATGAGGAAGCTGCTGCCAAGAAGGACTGATAATAACTTGCCCCTTCCCATGATAAACATTTATACTGTACAAAATTAATAAGTATTTAAAAAATAAATAAAGCTGCTATAATTGCACCATGTTAGAGGTATTGAAAGGCATAGAAAAGCAGATCAGTGCACAGTTAGATGGGAGAAAAATGTATTTAAAATGACATGGGAATTTTAATATCAGAGAATGGGTCACTTCAAATCACCAGTGTTGGAACACTAGGAATAAAATTCAGAAGAAAATAAAATAATGACCAGCTACTTACTTCACATCAATAAAAACATTTCAGATACCATTAAAGATCTTATTGTAGTTAAACATGTAAAAGATGTTAATTATTTTGATATACAAAAAATAGGAGAGACTATTTAAAAGAGACATGAGACCAGGAATAGGAGCAATCACTGTAATGGGGGTATATCATAGCAAAGTATTAAACGTCAACGTTAAAATGGTTTGCACAGCAATACACATAGTAACAAAAAGAGCTCGCCATAAATGATGTTATCATTTCGTGAATTTCAGGGATAAAGGAAGAAAATATAAAAAGAATCCAACCCAAGTAGTAAAATACTTTCCCAAAGGCGTGAATATATTACATTCATGATTCCATAAAGCAGTAACCAAATTGACTATACAATTAAACCACAAAAATATCTTCAAATTTTGACACATTGAAATATTATAAACACTTAGACCGTGATGCAATAAAAGTAGAAATAGTTGTTAATATATAAATTTAAAGCCTCAGTCAAACAGAAACTTCAGGAAACAAAAACAAACTATTCTAAATAGTGCCTAGGGTAAAGATGAAATCAAAGGTATAGTTATAGACAATTCAGAAATATGGGTACAGAGTAATTCTGGCTAGTGATGCATCTGACAAATGAAGAACTAGCTTGGGTTTCTGTGTTTTCTAAAAAGGAAAAAAAATAAGTACAAAGAAACTAGGAATAAAAAAGGAAAGTTTTGATTCAAAGAACCCCCTGCAGAACAACAAAGGAACAGACTTCCAGGATCTCCCCCTAGGGAGTGGGTAGTGGTCTGAACAAGTATGGTCCCCATGGACTCCTGTGGCACTGTTAGGAGGTGTGACCTAGTTAGAGTAGGTGTGGCCTTGTTGTAGGAAGTGTGTCCCTGCGGGGGTGACTTTGAGGTCTCCTCTGCTCAAGCTCTGCTTCCTCCTTGCTGCCTTGCTGCTTTCAGCATCTTCTCTAGCACCGTGTCGAGATACATGCTGTCATGCTCCCGCCATGATGAAGCTGGGCCAGTCAAAATTAACTGTTCTCCTTTATAAGAGTTGCTGTGGTCATGGTGTCTTTTCAAAGCAACAGAAACCCTAACTAAGACAGACGGGAAGGAGGAGCCCACCTCAGTGCCTTTCCATGATCTCTCAAAAATAATTGAAATTGGTGTTGAAGCTTGCCCTGCACTTCGTATAGTATAGAAAGCATAGCCAGAAGAAGGCATTCAATATGTCATAGATGACAAATTACATTTCACAAAGATACTCCTACCTATATGTTCCTGCATTCCCATGTGGTAATACAAGTGTGATAGACATTTATCTCCCTGTCACACATGATATATGATCTGTATTCATTTTCCTCCAAAACAGGCAGAGACTCATCCATGTCAACATGTAAAACAAGAAAAGATGTTATATGAAACCTAAGGCTGAGGCTGGGTCAAGAAAAGCTAACTTCCTTATCTCTCTCTCTCTCTCTCTCTCTCTCTCTCTCTCTCTCTCTTTCTCTCTCTCTCTCTCTCTCTCTCTCTTTCTATTTCTCTCTCTCTTTCTTTCCTTTCCTCCCTTCATCTCTCTCTTTTCCTCTCCCTCTCCCTCTCTTCTTTCTCTCTCTTCTCAGTGTTTATAGGTGTTTGTGTGTATGTGTGTGTGTTTGTGTGTGTATGTGTGTGTGTGTGTGTGTGTGTGTGCGCGCGTTGGCACACATTTGTAATTCATTTAGGAGGCTAAGAAGTGAGAATGGCATTCAAGTTCGGCCTTGGGAACAGAGACTTCTTATTTTAAAACCAAAAGCTTATTACATAAAGTAAAATTAAATTAATGTATGGCTTATGTTAGGCTGGACATAGTGACACATGCTTTTAATTCCAGCACCCAAGAAGCAGAGACAGTTAGATTCCTGTGAGTTTGAAGTCATCAGGGTCTACAAAGAGAATTCTAAGGCTACACAGTGAAACCCTGACTCAAACTTGCAAACAAAAGATTAAGGCCAAGAATAAACTTTTCCAAGAAATATGACAAGTTAGTGATACTGTAGAATAATAAGTCAAAATAAAACCTCTTAGAAACATGAATATTTAATATACAATAGTCAAAAATCCAAATATGAGTGATGAAATAAATTACAGAATCTATAAAAATCTATGAAACGATAAGAAACTGAAATCTCTTTTGTGCCTTTACATTCCAGATTCAACTATGGTTACAATTTCTTGTAGTTCAGGGGCTAATTTCTCACTTGTCCCCAGAGTAAAGTGATACTGATTTCTAGCTTAAAGGAGTACTAATGTGGGGAATCTTAAAAACATAAAAAGGGATTTAAATTCCATAGTTATCAGGTAAGTAATGGCTTTCCCTTCTTTAGAGTTTCAAATGAAAGTAGTAAAAATAGGACATGCAAAAGATTTCCCAAACCAGACACCTGAATTCAACTAATTCCCCCTTTTGGGATAATGAACATATGGGTCTCTCCATATTCCACAGTATTTCCATAGGCTTCTGGCCTGAAAAACCACAGAGCTGTCATACTCTGGAAACCACTCCTCTGTTTTTTCAATTATAATTATTGAGAATACTCAAGTCATTGATTGTGATGGCAATGAAAAGAAAAACAGGCAAAAGACAAAATGTAATATCAAGAAAGAGACTTCCTTCTATTGGGATGTGCTTCCTATAGTAGATCAAGGTATAGAAGTTTCCTCTTTCCACATTATAAAATAAACACTTACCCCCCATCCATCCATTCCAAGTGTACCTGGTGAAAGGCTAACCTCCAATATAACAGTAGGAAGAGGTAAAGCTTTTGAAGATTTAGGGAGATCATAAAGATGGAAAGCTCACGAAATGGGATTAAAGACTTTGTGAAAAAGAGATTGTAGCCCCTGCTATGTAGAGTTACAAAACAATGAGCAGACAGTCAAGGACAAGCTAGGGAGACAGACCTCACCAGACACAAGCTCTTCTAGCATCTTGACTTTAGACTCTCCAGCCTCTAGAAAGAGGCAAAATGAATTTCTGTTGTTTAGACTACTCCATGGTACTTTCTCATAGCTAACCAAACTGAAATATTTAAATTTAAAAATATAATTTAAAAAGCTATTCGGTACCCTTTAAAAAGATGGCCATACCTAGGCAAAGGATCTGCTTGACATTCACATGAAACACTTAGTGTCCACTAAGCCTCTTGATGTGTTCCATAACCCCCCCTTAATCTTTAGTATTCTGATGCTATGTTTACCATATCTCTGCCTGCATAGGAGGCAAATGTAAAATGAACACTTCTGAACACTGTGCCCTGTGCCAGCAATAATCATAAAAAATATATCAACATGACCTAGTGCCAAAACTGGTTTCCATAAAGAGTGAACTGCACATGATTCAAGTCGATGAGGAAGGTGGAGGCAGGGCACACAGCTGAGGAATATTTAAACTTTTATGCCCACAGGGAGCTCTAAAGCAGATGCAGACCCTTAGAAGAGTTCATCATAGGACTCTGTGCTGTGCAGAGAAGACTGTTCCCTGCTTATTCATAGCTGTAACACTAACTCCCAAGTGCCGAGGGAACTGTGGACATCTTAAAACAGTAGCTTTGAACAGGTATGGTGGCTCCTGCCTACATCATCCCAGCATTTGGGAAGCTAAAGCAGGATAATTCGGGGCTAGTCTAGGATACAGTATAATTCCCATCTCCAAAATAAACACAGCAGAGTAATTTTTTTAAAGAATAGTAGCATCTAAGAGATTCGTTTCTATTCCAGAATACCTTAATAAAATCTACCTACCTAAAATCAGAAGGAAGAAAAAAGTTTCCGACTTTGAGGTTCTGCATTCAACAACTGATTCAGTCTGGTTGAGCAGATTGCCTTTCCGTTGGATTTTGTATCGCACGGAGGCCAACAGCACTTCTCCAGGAGTGTGGTGTCTGGTCACGTGGAGCAGCATTCCTTGTATTCCCTCTCCCCATGCAGCTGAGCCCGTGCTGCTGCTCCTGTGACCTGCTGGCTCACTCTTGGGCTTTCTCGACATCACCAGTAAGTAGAACAAGAAACACCTTTGGTTCTGAAGTGCACACATTCATTTCCGTTCAGCTGAGACACCTGGACATGAGCTCTGGGATCCGATAGACCCTCATGAACAGCCGCTGTGTGTATCAGCAGATTTCCGTATTGAACATTAGGGATCTATTACTGGATCCTAAACAATACAATAGCAGTATCTAGTGTTTCTACTTGAGGCATCTGCTGCAAACCCACTCAAGGCTTTTTGACAAATACGCTGCTGAGGCCCAGACTGAAACCACCTCCATGACTTCCAGCCTTGCGAACAAGAGGACACTGGAACTTCCAAACTACTTCAGTATCGGTGTGAGAGTTTAGAAGACAAGAACACAGTCATTCAGCATTTATTACTTGAGTATATGCCATCAGCCTTGGCTTGGCTTGTATTCAGTATTTTACAGGCTTACCTCAATAGCTTCATGTTTCTGGCGTGTCCAATCTTTTGACATAATGATACACTGTCATCAAAAAAGTTCATGCAGGAACACTGTTTGATTGCATTATCAAAATACGTGACTGCAAAAGAATCTCATAATGTCAAAAGCAAATTTACAGCTTTGTTTGGGGTAATATTCATTGATTTCCTGGACCGCATGCAACTTGTAAGTCAGTGATTTGATACATACGTGTGTCCAGTTGAAATATATATACTAAGATGGGTTACCATCCTAAAAATCTGTTAGCGTGCCAATGACCATGTAACTACAATCAGCACAGCTCTTACTTCATAAAACAGGGAAGACCAAATGAAAAGGCAGACCATTTGCAGCTTCTGTTCACTTGTTAAAACTCTTCCTTCTAAGGACAACCATTTACAATTTGGAATTCCAAATAAGCTAAACCTTTGTAAGTAGATCATTCCTAAATGGTAAGGCTTCCAGTTCCTTATTCCAACACTTACAATAATCTGCATTCCTTAACAGAAGCTGGGGCTCCTTACTACCAAGAAGATAAGATACAATGTATTTCTCTTTATTGCAAGGGAACCAACTTAAAGGAAAACACGCTTTCCACAGTCCAAAGGGGTAAACATGAAAATAATGATGCAGATTAATAAGAAGTAAGCATACATTCTTTATCTAACATAGCATTTTTCCCCAGGAGGAACTGTTTCATTTGCCTTTTAAATTAATACAAAAACAGCATTTTTCCTTGGCAAGAAAGAAATTGTTTTTGTATTATTTACCTAGACTGCATCTGTGTTTCTGCAAAGAACAGTAAATACATTTCTGGAGCAAGACATGTTTCTGTGATAATATGAGTAATGCTTCTTAAACACTCTGGAGGTCCTTAGAACACTTCCCAAAAGTGCCGGATGCAGGCAAGGTTCCTAAGGACACAGGATGAAGATAAAGGTGCTTTCGGCATTTGTCACTCTGTAATCAGGAGAAGAATATAACTGGATGTCTGCCAGAACTGGAGCCACCAGAAGGCAAGGGCCAGGGCTGTTCCAAGCATTTTGAGGACAGTCTGGCTTCAACTCATTCCTGCTAGATACATACCTTAGTCTGACTTCCTCAGGAATGTCCCCAGAATCTGCAACCCAGCTTGGGTGATGCCTGACACCAGCAATGCTGGGTTAGTTTTCACAGGCTCCAAAATTTTCCTACCACAGCAATTACAGCAGCTACTCATTATGCACTGAACTAGTTAAGTGGACAAAAGCTTCATTAAAGAGCCCATTGCTGATAGGTTAGGGCTGGCATGTACTCACACCCCAGACCACCCAGATCAGATAACTGCTTTTAGCAAACCTCTTGTCTCGAAGAACCCCTGGAACTGCATGGTGATGATCATAATACTGATTCTTTACATGATGACTTATTCATTCATTCAATGTATATATTTTGAGTTGTTTGATGGTGCCTGCCAGTAGTAGACATTCTCGTGTGGGAAGGAGCGAAGACCACCAGTATCATTTGGTAATAGGTGATAACAGCTTAGGAGAGAGTAGTTCCATTTCCTCCCCAATATCCCTTAGACCATCGGCATCATCAATTTCACTTATACATAAGCTATAACCACTCAGTACGTTATCGCTATTATTATTTTGAGCCATAGCTGTTAAATCAAATAAGAAAAGCAAAAATAAGAGATGCAGGGCCAGGAAACCAATGTGTAAAGAGCTTGCTGACCAAGTAAGAAGTTCCTAGAACCCCTTACCTTATGTGGTGATGAGCTCCTGTAACCCCAGTGCCAGGAAGTAGAGACAGAAAGATCCCGGATGCTCACTGGCCATCAGGTATAACTAATCAGAGAGCTCTAGCTGTTAGTTCTTCAAAAGAGAAGGTGGAGAATAATAGAGGAAGACAGACACTCCGTGTCACACACCACCACCACAATAATAACAATAATAATAATAATAATAATAATAACAACAACAGATGCAGTTCAACATATTTTTTATTTTTTCTTCTTTCCTGCTATTTTCTTGTTCTGGTGAGCACTTCTTTATTGTACATTTACATCTATAAAGTTTCATTTCTGAAAAAGTAATGTTTCTTACAATGCAAAGTTATTGGTGAAAATCCTGTTTTTACTTTTCATGGTAAGGTGTTTTCACAGCCTACCTTGATTCTATCCATAATTTTTTTTCTTTAAATTTGATAAGCTAGAGAAGTATAGGTCCTGCTTAGTGTTCATAAAGTTAAATGGAGTTCATTTAATTTCATGATCCCAACATTCAAATGTTTATCATGAACTTTGAAACTTTCTAGCCACTGTCCCTTCAAATAATTCTGCCTCCCTGTTCTTTTCGGGTAATGCCATTATCCTGTATGGATATGCATTATCCTGTATGGCTGTCCCGCATTTCATAGATACTTTGCCTCATCATTTTTCATTTCTTTTAAATCTTTGCATTTGAGTTTTAGAAGTTTCTATTGCTACAATTTTAAGCACGCTAACTTTTTTTCAAAGGATTGTGTTCATGAAACCATCAAAGGCGGTCTTTATTTTTGTTACGCTTTTTATTGCGAAAATTATTTTTACTCTTACCATTTCCATCTCTCCATTTATATTGCCCATCTGTTCTTGCATGTTGCCATCACTTTCCATTAGCTCCATTAGCATATTAATCACTTATTTTAATTTCTGGTATGATAATTCCAAAATCTCTGCTACATGTAAATCTAGCTCTGAGTTTTGTCTTTCCGAGTGTGTGATCCCTGGCTTTCATCACACCTTGTCATTTTCTTTTGGAAGCTAGGCGTGCTATCTCAAGTGAAAGGAACTGGGGAGCCGAGTCTTCAGCATGAGAAGTTCTATGTGTATCTGGTTGTGTATTGGGCTACTTCCTATTTACTGGCCCTGTAGGTGTCAGTGGCTCAAATTATGTCTAGAGCAGTGCTTCTCAAACTGTGGGTCACAAGCATCAGAAAAGACATGTTTCCATTGGTCTTAGGAATGGAGCACTGATCAGGGGCAAGACTTTGAAGTAATAATTCCATGATTGGGGGTCACCACACCCTGAGGAACTGTGTTAAAGGGTCACAGCAGTAGGAAGGTTCAGAACCATGCATGGCCCCAGAGGGACTTGTTTGCTCTTGTTACTTGTGCTGTGGAGGCCCTAGAAGCTGCTTCTTAAATAGAACTGTGCTTTAGGGTTATATGTAAGTATCCTCCCCTCCATGTGTGAAAGCTGGTGAGAGGTAAAGATAAAAGGAGTTAGGTATTAGGCCTTAGTGCTTTAGGAAGCCTGAGCCCTTCAGCCTTAGCTCTCCAGCTTTTTTTTTTTTTCGTTCTCTTTGTCTTCCATGGGCCAAACAAGGGGACTAGCCTGAGCTGTAATTGGGCACATGCTCTCCCTCATGACTTGGTTCATCTCTCACTGAACCACATTGGTTAGACACTGGTTAAGTAGTGGCTGGTGTCAGGCCTTGCTGGTAATATCACTCCTTGTGGGTTGTTTTTTTTTCTGTGTCTTTTTTTTTTTTTTTTTTGCTTTCTTTCTTTATTTTTTATTAGTTACATTTTATTAACTCTGTATCCCAGCTATATCGCACTTCTTCATTCCTCCCAAACCCTCTCTCCCTCCCTCATCTCCTTCCTGCCCCTTTCCAAGTCCACTGATTGGGGAGGACCTCCTCCCCTTTCATCTGACCTTGTTTTATCAGGTATCTTCAGGACTGGCTGCAAAGTTCTCCTCTGTGGCCTAGCAGGACTGCTCCTCCTTGGGGAGTGGGGAGGTCAAAGAGGCAACCATTGAGTTTCTGTCAGAAATAGTCCCTGTTCCCCTTACTATGGGTTACTTAGCTACCACGGGCCACATCCGAGCAGAGGTTCTAGGTTATATCCATACATGGTCCTTGGTGGAGTGTCAGTCTCAGAAAAGACCCTGTGCCCAGATATATTTGGTCCTTGTGGAGCTCCTATCCTTTCCACATCATACAAACTCCCCCTTCTTTCATATGGTTCCTGCACTCTGCTGAATGTTTGGTTATGAGTCTTAGTATCTGCTTTGATACACTGCTAGGTAGAGTCTTTCAGGGGCCCTCTGCAGTAGGCTCCTGTCCTGTTACTTGTTTTCTCCTATGTCCAATGCACCTCTCATTTGTCTTTCTAAGTGAGGTTTGATCATCTTACCCAGGGTCCTCTTCCTTGTTGATCTTTTTTAGGTGTATAGATTTCATTGTTTATCATATCTTATAGGACTATGTGAGTGAGTATATACCATGTGTGTCATTCTCCTTCTGGGATACCTCACTCAGAATGATCTTTTCTAGATCCCACCATTTGCCTGCAAATTTCATGATTTCCTCCTTTTTGATTGCTGAGTAGTATTCCATTGTGTAAAAATAGCACAATTTCTGTATCCATTCCTCCACTGAGGGACATCTGGGTTGTTTCCAGGTTCTGGCTATTACAAATAAAGCTGCTACAAACATGGTTGAACAAATGTCCTTGTTTGGTATTGAGCGAATTTTGGGTATATGCCTAGGAGTGATATAGCTGGATCTTGAGGTAGCACTATTCCTAATTGTCTGAGAAAGTGCCAGATTGACTTCCAGAGTGGTTGTACTAGTTTACATTCCCACCAGCAATGGAGGAGGGTTTCCCTTTCTCCACATCCTCTCCAGCATGTGTTGTCACTTGAGTTATTCATCTTAGCCGTTCTGATGGGTGTAAGGTGAAATCTCAGGGTAGTTTTGATTTGCATTTCCCTGATGGCTAAGGATGTTGAGCATCTCTTTAAGTGTTTCTCTGCCATTCTATATTCCTCTACAGAGAATTCTGTTTAGCTCCATACCCCATTTTTTATTTAGATTACTTGATCTATTGTTTTTTAACTTCTTTAGTCCTTTATATATCCTGGCTATCAGCCCTCTGTCAGATATAGAGTTGGTGAAGATCCTTCCCCAGTGTGTAGGCTGTCGTTTTGTTCTGACGACAGTGTCTTTTGCTTTATAGAAGCTTTTCAGTTTCACGAGGTCCCATTTATTGATTGTTGCTCTTAGAGCCTGTGCTGTTGATGTACTCTCTGTGTTTTAAAATGGTTACTTTTCACCCTTTTCATGTCAAAAAACTGAGGGGATTTCCCTTGACCTTGATCCTGTGCTCATCATCAACTTTTAGGGGTCAAGTTCAAGAAGGAGGAATGTTTCCAAAGTCAGGGCTCCAGGAGGTTTGTTTCTTCACAGAATCTCATATATGAGTATTTCTCGCACATCACTCCCATACCTTCTCCCAAATTCATGATCACTTCTTTAACTGTTAACATATATACTCCTCTGAGTCCATTTAGCATTGTACGTGTGTACGTGTCTACCACTGTCCATTTTGGATTGGGTAGCCTCTGCTGGAGCTCTCCCAGGGAGGAGACTGTTTCTTCCTCTCTCAGCAGGGGTTGTCTCCTAGGCTCCTCCAGCTCTTCAACCTTTCAGTGTTTCCACAGGTGCAACTTTCAGCTCCAATCACTATTTCCTGCTCCTCTCTCCAGTCTGTACAGCGGTAGTTTGCTCTGTGACCACGATCCTCTCATCAGCTTAGGGAGAGTGCTTCATTTTCAGCCTCTCACTGTTCTTGTGATGACAAGATTGGCAACTTGCAATTTTTTTTTTGTCTGTCAGTTGAGAAACGTCTCCTCCTCTTCGCTCTTGTGTATGTAAAGTGACGTGATTCAAATAAACTCTTTTAAAAGACAGTCCCAATAGTTAAAGGGAGCTTTATATGGTAACAAAAAATAAAATAAAAAAATAAAATAAAATAAAATCGGTCATTATATAAATGATTAAGATATTTTCCTTCTAAGTATTAAATAGCATAATATTATAACATAAAAATCAGCCCTGTTTCTAATTTGTGAAATTGCTGTATTACAGTTTACTAGCCATTGTGAAAAATATACTGGACATAGGAGAATAAGACTAGAAGCAAGCAAAATGTCTCAGAAAGAGAGAGAGTGGGCACTCATGGTGCCGTATTAAAAGAGTAAACGAAACCCCAGGATGAGCTATGTTCATGCAATGTCCTTTAAACTTTCACATTCACGACTATGGACAAAACATGAGCTGAAGTTAATAATTTTATCATTATACTACATTTCTCAAATGTATGTGTGATAGGATTTTCCTTAACATAATGAGATACCAGACACCTATCTTCAGTGACAGGTGAAAAAAAATTGAGGGTTTAATATCCTCAGCAAACTAATTATAGGTCATGAGATTACAGGTAATTTAGAGAAGCTCCAAAATCCAACAGCTCTATTTCCACCATCGCATGCATAGAAGCGCCCGTGACAATGCTGTCATTCTCCTTTGTGCGACCAAGGCAGGATGGCAGGCACTAAATAATGCATAAGCTGCCGACATTCATGCTCATATCCCTTTTCAAAAAATGGTGAAGTGTCCCTTTTATAGTCCACAAAGAATTGAAATCATATGGTGAATCCTGATAATTGCTTTCAGCAGGAGCTCTTGGCACCAGCTCCAGGTTCCCCGGCTCACTCATATCGGGAACAGAGACTGTCTCTGAATTTAGATGAGCTCAGCACCCAGGGAGCACCCCAGCTGCAGAGCTTCCCCAAGGCTGGAAGGCTCCGGGCCAGCTCCAAACCCTGCCTTGACTCCTTTTTGAACAATTAGTCCTTCTCCTACTTGCATTGTTACTTTACTATGAAGTCAGGCTAATATTCTACGCAAGTCAATAATATTCACAGATAAATGTGAGGCCCTTTCCTCCACCTCAGGACACATATCCCAAAATAACTACATTGAAAACATAATAGAAGATAGAATCTAAGCATGCATCGGTGATAACTCTTAATTAATGGACCACACAGAGATACATAGACATTTCAATTTTATAGAGTCGGGTCCCAGAAGAACTACGGAGGAGTACGGAATAGTGCAAAGAAACACTTTACCAGAACACACTGTCTTCTTTTCTGTCCTCTCTAACCCCTTTCTTTGGATCTTCTCTAAGCTTTCAACTTTCAAGATGGATTCTTCTAACATCTTGACTTGATCTCTTTGACGACTGAAGAGATGGCTCAGTCCACAAAGTGCCTGTGGACCTAAATTGGGCTCCCTAGCACCCATGTCAAAGCTAGGTGTTGTGGAATTACATCTATGAAAGCAGCTCTGGGACATAGGGATCCCTGAAGAAAACAGGCCAACCAGCCTAGCCAACCAGAAACTGTCAGGTTCAGTAGAGAGGTTTTTGTCTAGAAAATAAGGTACAAAGTGACCAAGAAAGAGCTAATTTTGACTTCTGGCCTACACACATACAAGCAAACACATGTATGTGTGTGTACACATCTATACACTTGTGTGCACACTTACACACACCCAAAACTGAACCTGAATTTGTAGCAACTCTAATATGACACTCCTTATCCAGGAGGTTCCTCAGACTATTGCTTTGTTTCAGCCTTTGTTGTTTGTAGATAACATATTTTCCCTACCAGATAAGGTGTTGAAGTTGCAATATCCTCTGGATCTCACCTATATTTTTTCCAGAGCTAAGAAAATACGCATCATTGATTCCCAGCAGATACATATAAAATTAAGCTTAGGGAACGGAATTATGTTGGAGAAGTGTAATGAGCGACATGCACAGGGATTGGTTGGGAAGTCCCGGTACCTCATAGCTGTGTGCGAAGAGAGGAAAGTATAACACCTCCACGGGGAAGGAAGGTAAACCGGGAAAGGAGCTGAGCATTCGATCTCTCCATGATGGGCTCACCATGCTTCAGTCCCTTGTCAAACACACAAAGCTCTTACTGATACTCAGTAGTGATGTACAAGTTAGAAACTGCAAAGACAAATCACACCAGTTCATCAAAGCATAGCATTGTATTGTGTGTGTGGTTTCCTTTGGATTAGATCTTCTAGTCATTCATCTTTCCAATCACTCAGCATAGTTTTGTGTTTTATCTGATAGCCCTAGTTGCTAGCATATTTAGCATATTGCTTCGCTGATCACATAAAATTGCCTGATACCCACACGCGTACACTCATGCACACACTGGTAAGTGACTTTTGTGTGTATTAGGCAAACAGGCACAAAGGGGGGAATATTTTTGTAAAAGAGGAGTCACCATCTGAGCCCTGTTCCTCTGTGACACTGACCTACATTTGAGCTTCAGCCGCGGCACACCATGCCGTAGTTATGACAGAATAATGAAATATGCTATGAACTTGCTTATGTCATACCTGACCTGACCTATTTTGAGCAAATCATTTCCTCTAAGCCTCCATTTCCATATTAAGAAAGAAGCTAAATTCTCCCAGACAGGAATCTTAAAATTGAAGATTAATCCAAACCAATGGTTTTTAACCTTCCTAATACTGTGACATCACAGTTCCTCATGTTGTGGTTCCCCCAACCATAGAACTATTTTGTTTCTACTTCAAAACTGCAATTTTGCTACTGTTAAAATTGTGATGTAAATATCTAAAATGCCAGATATCTGATACCCAACCCTCCAAAGGGCTTCTTCACCCACAGTGTGAGAACCACTGGTGCTAGACCAATGGCTGTAAGACTTTAACAGCCTCAAAAACACCCAGCAGAGTTTGGTGAAGCTCTGTTGCTGGTTTTCTAACTCAGTAGCTCTATAATGGAGACAAAAGGTTTGAATCTCTGAAACATTGTGGTAGGGGGGAGATGCTGCTTAGAGTCAAGAGCCTGAGAATCTCAGACCTGCCCCTAGCAGCATAGGATTGGCATTGAAGATCTGTGGAGCATTATTTCCAAAGCTTGGGAAGTACTTTTATGAAATAACAGAAGATGGAGAAAACAGGCATTCACAAGAGACATAGCCAAGAGCACAAGTCCTGGAAAGGCAGAACACAGGTGGGGGGGCATTCCAGCCAAAGAAGTCAGACCTTGGGAAAAAAGAGCTCATCTATGCTTTCATATTATGCTGGGAAAACACACTCCTCATTTTGTAAATGTCCTCTGTAAAGTAATTTTAACTGTTTTACGTTAGACAGGATGGAAATGATTTACTTGTGCCTCTTCTTCCCTTCATGTGTGACCTCTTCCTGTGAATGTGGCGAAACTTTAGTGGCCAAGGGGTTGAGTGATTAACATTGGTGGGAGTTGCCTGTGTTAATCTCTTGTGCATAACTGCAGAAATGGATTTATCGGCTAAACTTTTCCAGATTTAGCCCTTCCACGTGCAATACAATGGAGTGTCAGGAAAAAAAAGTCTATAAAGATGTTTTATTTAACAGGGACCATATGGAAGTTGGAATGCTGGCTCCTCAATATGGAAATACTACAGAATATGTAACAACCATTTTAAAACAATGAATTCACATAGTCAGTGGCTAAAGAACTGCCTGAAGATGTGTTTAAATTCTCTTTTGGAACATGATAGTAAGGAGGAAGAAAGCAATTATCGAACAAAATTATGTTTGAGATTTGGGGCCACACCTGTGTTCTGTATTTCTATTAATTCTCCCACTCACCAAAACTTTGAAGAAAAAATGATAGCACATATAAATGTTCCAGTGTGTATTTATCTTCATCTCCAAGATTGGCCTAGCCTCTCATCACTGTGCATTTCTCAAAATGGACCCTCATTTTCCATTTCCACTTCCCAAAATCAGAGCCTCATTTTCCCACATCTAGATTATCTCAATAACTATTTAATTTCTCTTTGTCTCAATCTAGGACATTTTTACACCGATGTCATATAATACTATCCTGTCTTGCCAATCATAAGGCACTGTCTTGGACTGTATCATAAGTAAAAGTCCAAGATGGCCTCCAAATCAGGTATATATGGTCTGGCTAAACCCAGTTCAGACTGATTCTCTGATCTTTTACATTCACCTCTTCTTTGCTATATTGAACAAGCTGTGGCTTTGGCAAAGCTTGAACTTTTCCCCCTCAAGGCTGTTGTCTATATTGACTGGATTTTTAATTACTAATATAAATTAATGCTTCAGTATTTAGAGAACAATTATATAAGAATAACCTGAATTGATCCTCAAATGATCAGACTTGTACACTAGTAAATTTACATTTAACAGAAATGTAAGTTCCTTTTATTGTGCACTTGGTGGTGATAGAATGCTTGTCTGCTTGTTTTCTTTTGGTTTTGCTATTGTGATCTATATCCAGTGTATTCTTGGGTATAGTTGACCTTGCTGAATGGGAGTTTTCCTTCAAGAATCTTCTATAGGGATGGGTTGGTACACAGATAATGTTTAAATTTGTTTTTTGTCATAAAATATCTTGTTTTCTCCATCTATGGTAATTTAAAGTTTTGCTGGGTATAGTAGTCTGGGTTGGCATCTGTGGTCTCTTAGTGTCTGCATGACATCTTCCCAGGCCCTTCTGGCTTTCATAGTCACTGTTGAAAAGTCAGGTGTGATTCTGATAGGTCTACCTTTATACATTACACGGCCTTTTTCCATTGCCGATATACATATATATATATATAATAACTATATATATGTACATATATATGTATGTATATAATAACTATGTATATTGCCACTATATATATTGAACTATATACATATATTATTTTTCTGTACATTTGGTGTTTTGATTATGTGGGAGATATTTCTTTTCTGGTCTAGTCTCTTTGGTGTTCTGAAAGCCTCTTGCATGTTTAAGGGCATCTCTTTCTTTAGGTTGGAAAAATATTCTTCTATGATTTTCTTGAAAATATTTTCTGGACCTCGGAGACTGGAATCTTCTTTTTCATATATTCTTATTTATACTTAGATTTCATCTTTTCATAGCATCCTTGATTTCTTGGATGTGTCAGGAAGTTTTTCCATTTTAATATTTTCTTGAGAGATGTATTTTTTTTTCAATTTTATCTCTCCTCCATATCTTGTATTCTGTTGGTGATGTTTACTTCTGTGGTTCCTGATCTTTAAGTTTTTTATCTCCAGGGTTTCTGTTTGTGTTTTCTTTATTGATTCTGATTCCATTTTCTGGTCTTGAACAGTTTTATTTATTTCCTTCACCTATTTGATTGTGGTTTCCTGTCTGTCCTTGGCGGCCTCTATTTGTTTGGTTGTATTATTTTGACAAATTTATTCATTTACTTTTTACATGCTTTGGTAAAGCAAAGGACTCTATCAGTAGAAGGAAACACAGCTTAAAAATTGGGAAAATATCTTCATTAATCCTACATCCAACAAAGGTCTAATATCCAGACTATATAAAGAACTCAAGAAGTTAAACACTAACAAGCCAAATAATCCAATGTAAAAATGGGATACAGAGCCAAAAAGAGAATTCTCAACAGAGAAATCTAGAATGGTGAAGAAATACTTAGAGAAATACACAATGTTCTTATTCATCAGGGGAATGTGAATCAAAAGGACTCTTAAATTCCATATTACACCTGTCAGAATGGCTAAGATCAAAAACTCAAGTGACAACACATACTGGACAGGATGTGTATGAAGGGGAACCCTCCTCCATTGCTGGTGAGAATGCAAACTTCTATAAGCACTTTGGAAATCAACTGGTGCTTTCTCAGAAAACTGGGAATAGCCACACCTCAAGACCCAGCTATACCACTCCTAGGCATATAACCAAAAGATGCTCTACTACACAACAATGACATTTGCTCAGCCATGTTCATAGTAGTTTTGTTCTTAATAGCCAGAGTCTGGAAATAACCTAGATGTCCCCCAACCAAAGAATGGATAAAGAAACTGTGATACATTTATCTAATGTAATACTACTCAGCCATTAAAAACAAGTAAATCATGAAATTTCCAGGCAAATGGATAGAAGGAGGAAAGATCATCTTGAGAGGTGTAACACAGACCCAGAAAGACACACTTGATATATACTCACTTTTATGTGGATTTTAGTCATATTGTACAGGATAGGCATACTGCAATGTACAGACCCCAAGAAGATAAGTTCAATGGGCATTTCAGGCTTCATGTGGGCCTACTAGATAGGGGAGAGGGGTCTCTCTGACACAGACTATGTTACCTGCTTTTGGTCACTTCCTCCTGATGAGACTTCCCTACCAGGCCACAGGGGAGAAAGACAATCTCAGCCCATATGTGAATAGATGAGCTGGGGGTGTCTGGGTCAGGGGCTCCCCTATTTTGAGGAATAGAAGAGAGAAGATGCAGGAGAAAGGGTGGGGCTGGAAAGAGAAAAGGGAAGGGCCTATGTCTGAAATGTAAATTGAATTAATTATTAAGTAGAGATGTAAGTACATTATCTAGTGGGAAGAATAAGGATATGGCTAAAATAATTATAAAGCAAAATTGGGTCTACAGAGATTGCTAAATGCTCAAGAGCACGTACTGCTTCTGCAGAGGACCTGAGTTCAGTTTGCAGAACCCACATAGGACAATACAAAACTGCACGTCTTGGAGATCTTGTGGCTTCTTCTAGCCTCTGAGAGTATGCACACTTTTGGCATTTATTCACACATACAATCAAGCCAAACATAAGCATATACATATACATAAGCATCCACATGTACATGCGCACACACACTAGCGCACGCACACACAGATGGAGGGCATGGGGAAAACCTGGGGATCATTACAGCCTCAGATACTCCCATCTTATAAACTATCCCGAGTTCCATAATACATACGTCAAAAGAATTAATCTAAACATATCTTGCTAGAAGCTGAATACATTCAATGATAATTAAATTTATGGCAGGCTGACTTAAAATAAATTCCAGTATTCTAAAGATAAATTCTCTACCAAGCTACCAAGAATTCCCATGGAAAGGTTTGCAACTAATTGGTTATTTATTAATTTCAAACCTAGGGAATTTTGGGCTCTTGTTAAATAGAATTTTCTTCCATTTTCCTTTCATAATAAATTTCTATGCTCTAAGTTTTATATCCTCTTGTTACTCAAGAGGAGTTTGTGACAATGATGCTTGTCTTCTTACAGTTTAATACTCTTCAATAAGAGGCACCCTCAGTACAGTAGAAGAGCTATATGTTTTTGACATATGTAATTTTTGAAATGTAATTTGATTATAGACCTCTGTCAACATTATCTCATACCTTGATAACTGTGGAGATACAGATAAGGATCTTCAGATATTGGGACAAGAGGGATCTTTTTCAAGTATCTCACATGAATTCCTATGTCATACAGTTTTCTTTAGGACTATCAGAAATCTTCCACTTAGATCAATAATGGAGTAAGCTGTGGAGGATATATGTCAGCTGAAGAGATGGATGAGTGGTAAAGAGCCATCAGTGCTCTTCCAGAGGACATGGGTCCAAATCCCAGCACCCGCATGGCTGCTCACAAAAATCCATTACTCCAGTTGCATGGGATCCAATTCCCTCTCCAGGCCTTCATGGACCCCTAGCACACATGTGATACAAAGACATGCATGTAGCCAAAACACCTATACACATCAAGTAAAAATAAAGAAGCCTAAAAGAGGTATGTGATATGCAAGACTAATCATCATCTGAAACTAAGAAGTCTTAGACTGGAGTTGTTAGCCTCCAGAAGAGAAGCAATGGAGAACCACTTACTATCATCATTGCTTTGATACACATGTCAGTTCCTGGCCGTGCACACAGGAAGCAAATATCTCAAACTGAGAGATTCAAACTTCAAAATGAAGTTACATACAATTTTGAATTCAGAATTCTTAAGACAACCAAGTAACAAGAGAACAAAATTCAGGTCAAAAGAACAATGGAATGGCATTTGGCTTTTGCCCTTGATACTGGCTGAATGGACCAAGAAATGGAAAGCATCAACATAAGAATGCTGAAGCTTGTGAAGGGCTTCATGTTTTCATAGAGACTAAATCAAAATGTGGCTTCATAAAACGTAAGGGTAGTAAGTATATGTTAAACCATCATAGCTAAGCTCTTAGGTGGACCCCCAGAAGACCAATGCAACAGGAGAAAGAACATTCAAAGAAAGATTTGTGTAGGAATTAAATTCAGTTTGCCTCTTCACTGACTGAATCAGGACAACTAGACTCTCTGTAACTGTCCTTCACAAAGAGGGAAGGTTACACCACCCAGAGCTCTTTAAATGCTTACACAGTGTCAAGTGTGCAACCTCAAACTATCAATTTTTCCTGGAAATGGGTGGAAGCAAGGAAAAATAAAACAATAACAGTTACACAGGCATTGACATTATTGACAAAAAGTGAGATTCCAATAACTATTGTTTGTATGTTTAAGAAAACCATTCAGGGCTGGGGAGATGACCCAATGAACAAAGTGATTGCCTGAGTTTAGATTCCCAATGGCCACATAAAAGTAGGGTTCAGAGATGTACACATATGTAAGCTCAGCAATAGGATGGGGGAGACAAGATGAGCCCCAGAGCTCACCAGCCTGCCAGCCTAGCCAAGAGCAAATTAACAGTCTCCGGTTTCTGCCTTCTAAGTATTCATGTTTAATCCACTTGTTTGTGCTGCTTATTGCAATGGGCAGTAACTAATACAGAGACACATTACCACTCAACCTGCTGCGACTAAGCAATTGTGAGTGCTCAGGTATAGGTGGGTCATCTATTTTAATCTCCCTCCACCTAGCTCTTGGTTTCATTGATTCTTTGAAGTGTTTTCCTTTGTTTCTAAATCATTGATTTCAGCTCTGAGTTTGATTATTTCCAATCCTCTACTCCTCTTGGGTGTTTCTGCTTCTTTTTTTTCCCCCTAGGGCTTTTAGGTGTGCCATTAAGTTGCTTGTATGAGATGTCTTAAACTTCTTTCTGGAGGCACTTAGTGCTATGAACTTTCCTCTTAGCACTGCTTTCATTGTGTCCCTTAAGTTTGGGTATGTTGTGCCTTCATTTTCACTGAATTTTAGGAAGTCTCTAGTTTCTTTTTTCATTTCTTCCCTGACCAAGCTGTCATTGAGTAGACAGTTGTTTAGTTTCCATGTGTATGTGGGATTTGTGTTATTTCTGTGGTTGATGAGGTCTAGTTTTAGGCAATGGTGGTCTGATATGATATAAGGGATTATTCCAGTCTTCTTGTATCTGTTGAGGCTTGCTTTGTGCCCGACTATATGGTCAATTTTTGAAAAGGTTCCTTGAGGTGCTGAAAAGAAATTATACTCTTTTGAGTATGGGTGAAAAGTTCCGAAGACATCTATTAGGTCTATTTGATTTAGGATGTCTGTAAGTGTCATTACTTCAGTATTTAGCTTCTGTCTAGATGATCTGCCCCTTGGTGAGAGAAGAGTGTTAAAGTCTCTCATTATTAAGGTGTTGGGATCAATGTTTGATTTAAGCTTTAACAATGTTTCATTTACAAATGCAGGTGCTCTTTTATTTGGGACATGTTCAGGATTGTGATGTCCTCCTGGTGGAATTTTCTTTTGATGGGAATGAAGTGTCTCTCATCATGTTTTTTGATTAATTTTGGTTAAAAGTCTATTTTATTAAATATTAGAATTGCTACTCCAGCTTGTTTTCTGGGTCTGTTTACTTGAAAAACTTTTTTTTCCAGCCCTTTACTCTGAGGTAGTGTTTATCTTTGTTGTAGAGGTTTGTTTCTTGGATGCAGCAGAATGTTGGATCGTGTTTCTGCAACCATTCTGTTTGTGTCTTTTTATTGAAGTTGAGTCCATTAATGTTGATAGATAATAGTGACCAATGAATGATAGTTCTTTATTGTGGAGTTGGTGTGTTACTGTATTTCAATAATTATTTTCTTTTAATTTTTCATTGTGTGATTATCTACATCCTATGTTTACTTGGATATAGTTGATTTCATCAGATTTGAGTTTTCCTTCTAGTATCTTCTATAAGGCTGAGTTGCTGTGTACGTATCATTCAAGTTTAGTTTTGTCATGGAATATTTTTTTTCTCCATGTATGTTAATTTAAAGCTTTGCTAGGTATAGTAGTCTGGGTTGGCATCTGTGGTCTCTTAGAGTCTGCATGACATCTGCCCAAGCTTTAATAGTCTGTGTTGAAAGGTCAGGTGTGATTCTGATAGGTCTACCTTCATCTGTTACTTGGCCTACCCAATAAGAAATCATAGCAGATGCTGAGACTCATAGCCAAACTTTGGGCAGAGTGCAGAGAATTTATGAAAGAAGGAGGAGATAGACCTGGAAAGGACAGGAGCTCCACAAGGAGAGCAACAGAAACAAAAAATCTGGGGACAGGGGCCTTTTCTGAGACTGATACTCCAACCAAGGACCATTCATGAAGATAACCCTGCACAGATGTAGCCCATGGCAGCTCAGTCTCCAAGTGGGTACCCTAGTAAGGGGAATCGGGAACCGGGACTGTCTCTGATATGAACTCAGTGGCTGTTTCTTTGATCACCTCCCCCTGAGGAAAGAGCAGCCTTACCAGGCCACAGAGAAAGACAATGTAGCCAGTCCTAATGAGACCTGATAGGCTAGGGTGAGAGGGAAGGGAAGCAGGACCTCTCCTATCAGTGGACTTGGAGAGGGGCATGGAAGGAGATGAGGGAGGGATGGTGGGATTGGAATAGAATGAGGGAGAGGGCTACAGCTGGGATACAAAGTCAATTAACTGTAATTAACATATAAAAAAGAAAACAAAGAGATCATGAAATTTGCAGGCAAATGGTAGAAACTAGAAAAGATCATCCTGAGTAAGGTAACCCAGAAGCAGAAAGACACACATGGTATATACTCTTTTATAAGTGGATATTAGACATATTACATAGGATAAACATACTAAAATCTGTACACCTAAAGAAGCTAAGCAAGAAGGAGGACCCTGGGTAAGATAATCAATCCTCACTCAAAAAGGCAAACAGAATGGACATAGGAAATGGGAGAAAACAGGGAACAGGACAGGAGCCTACCACAGAGTGCCTCTGAAAGACTCTACCTAGCAGTGTATCAAAGCAGATACTGAGGCTCAGAACCAAACTTTGGGCAGAGTACAGGGAATTTTATGAAAGAAAGGGGAGACAGAAAGACCTGGAGAGGACAGGAGCTCCACAAGAAGAGCAACAGAACAAAAAAATCTGGGCCCAGGGGTCTTTTCTGAGACTGATACTCCAACCAAGGACCATGCAAGGGAATAACCTAGAACCCCTGCACAGATGTAGCCCATGGCAGCTCAGTCTCCAAGTGTTTTCCCTAGTAATGGGAACAGGGACTGTCTCTCGCATGAACTCAGTGGCTGGCTATTTGATCACCTCCCCATGAGGGAGGAGCAGCCTTCCCAGGCCACAGAGGAGGACACTGTAGCCAATCCTGATGAGACCCAATAGGCTAGGTAGGGTCAGAGGGAAGGGGAGGAGGACCTCCCCTATCAGAGCATGGGAGGAGATGAGCAAGGGAGAGTAGTAGTGAGAGGGGATGAGAGAAGGGCTACTACTGGGATTCAAAATGAATAACTTGTAATTAATTAAAATAAATAAATAAATTTAGTACAGAACTATGGAATCGGGTTCTCTCCAGTGAATCTCAGGATAAACAATAGATGCTTGGGGAAGAAGAGCCCCTTTTCTTTAGTAGTTTGGTCACTGATGTACACTGCGTCCTGGGTGGAGTTGGAAGCAGAGAATGAGGGTTGTATATGATCAAGATATATTGTATACCTACCTGCATGACACTTTTAAAGAGTGAGTTGAAATTAGAAAAAAGAAAAAAAGTAGTCATTGTGATTTTAGTCTGGCCAACTTAGTAAATTCTGGAATCACCTAAGAGAAAAGCCTCCAGGAAAACCTGTAAGGAATTATTTAGGTTAACTTAGCCCCTGGGCATCTTGATTCAATTAACTGAGGTGGAAGGATTCACCCTAAAGGAGCTCAGCAGTTTCCTAGGTTTGGGTCCTAGACCGTGTAAAGGAGGGAAGATAACTGAGCAAAGCATCCAATACTCACTGCTTCCTAGCTGAATGAAATGTGACACTCCCACTTCAAGCTCCTGCAGCCATCCTGTATGATAGAATGTGCCCGTAAACCCCGTCTTAGGTTTCTATCGTTGTAATAAACACTGTAGCCACAAGCCACCTGAGGAAGAGCAGGTTTTATGGAATCTTACAAGTGCTAATCATAGTCTATCATTGAGAGAAGCCAGTCCAGGAACTCAAGCAGAGCCTTAGAGGCAGGGTGTGGCTATAGAGGAGTGCTTCTTACTGCCTTGCTCTCCTTGGCTTGCTCAGTCTACTTTCTTATACAGCCCAGGACTGCCTGTCCAGGGCTGACACCGCCTACAGTGGGCTAGACCTTACACAGCAGCCTTTAATCAAGAAAATGTTCTCACAGGCTTGTGGAACAGCCAATCTAATGGAGACATTGTGTCCATTGAAGTTCTCCCTTCCTAGGTGACACTGGTTTGTGTCAAGATGACAAGAAACCCTAACCAGAAAAGCCCTTTCTTCCTTAAGTTGGTTTTGTCAGAGTATTTAATCACAGCAGTAGGAACTGTAACTACGACCACTATTACTTTGAACACTAAAAGTAGTGTGCTACTTTGGATGTTTATCACCTTGACTTTTTAAATAATTCCATGGCCATAGAAGAGCTTTCTCCATCAGCAGATGTTTTAGTAAGCCACTGAGAGTCCTTTGTTCAGAAGCATTAACTATACATTACGTCAAGGCATTCATAAATGTCCCTTACCATCACAGCCCTGTTGTTGTAGGCACTGAAACAATGTGAGCTGAGAGTGAAAATTAAGAATCACAACTGAGCAAACATAACTCTCCTTTTAGGGTGGTGTGTTATTCTCAGCCAAGCGAGCAATAAAACCCAAACTGCACCAGATCTCTTAGCACAGGAATCCTAGGGAAAGATGAGGTTATTTATATTTAGAATGGCATTTGAGTTCAATTTGAATTTTCCTGTGGCCTAGCTTCTAATGTCTGTAGTTATCCTAAAACAATACAGGACTTTGGGTGACTTGTTCACATTTGACTTGCAACCAGTCTAAAGGCATCGTGGGCTTCAGCATTGTTTATGAAGAGTTACAATTTATGTGTTACATGGTACATGTATGCACTAGAAATGTTTAAAATGTACAATTTGATAAAGTCACATATAGATGTAAACCGTTGAGAGTAACATAAAAAACAAAATGACACGTTCTTCATAATTCCTTCACATCTATGCTAAGGAAATGCATTTTGAGATTTCTGCATGGTGTGAGATAAACTGCCCCTTCCATTGTTCAACAATACTGCCATTTTAAAGATAACCACAGTTGTTTTATCTATTCGTCTCTTGATAGATGTCTACATTGTTTCCAATCTGAGTCTCATATGGAGAGCTGCAATGAATAATTGCTTTACAGGTCTTTATTTGTAGATTTCTAGGAGTAGAATAGTAAGATCTTATTGTAGGTCTGTGTGTTGTCATTTTCTTTTATGATAAACTACTTTCAAAGTGGTTATATCATTTTACATACTTACTAATAGTAAGGTTTTTGAGAAGTTTTCTAGCTTCTAAATTTTATTCTATAATTAACCAACCCCATTACTTTTGATGTGTGCTAAGTTAAGGCTGTACATCACAGAAGAAAACCCTGGCAGACCAAAGCAATACTCCTTATGACTAGCAGTAAGAGCCTGCTCTGCTCTATTGGCATCACCAGGCGGCACTGGGGACTCTTCTTTTCCTGCCAAGACTAGTGTCTTAGGACCAGATTCTTGAAGGCCAGTATGTCTTGAGTGTGTGATTCCTCAGTCAGCTCTATCTCCTCTGCAGAGGAGACAGTTCATGTCTCTAACTCTGCCATATGTAAGTTCTGGACATGTTACCCATTTCCCATTTTTACAAACAAGGACAGTGGTTCACCCTTTGGGAAAGTATCCATTGCTGTCCAAATAGGACCCAAGTCACTAGCATCCCTCTCCACCTTTAGTCCTCCTAGATTTATGCTGGTCTATGGAAAGAGCTCCACATTCCAACGTGGTTAAGCGCTTCATGGGCCTGAATAGTAGGTTGTGGTTTTTCTGCTTTTGCTGTTGAGTAGATTCCAGGTACAAACAGAGAAATTTAACTCTACCTTGACTGAAATGCAGATCTAGTTTTTCTCTTGCTCAGTACCAAATGACAAGAGATATGGTACAGTACTTGAAGATCACATCCTGCTGGAACTCTGTGAGAACTATTCCAGGACCCCACAGGGACTCTTTCCAGGAATTGCAGGCTGTACTGTACATACAAATCTTCCCCCCGACTGCAGGCCACCTCAGGCAACTGTCTCCCTTTAAATTACTTCTCTTTCTGTAGCTTACAGTTCACAAGCTGATAACTGATCTCCCTGGGGCAGTGCCACTTCCCACAGATCTCTCTCTAATTCTTCAAACCCTGCTGAGCTCAAGTTATGATTTTAGCTGGGGATATCAGAAGCCTGTAGATCACGAGAAGGAACACAGAAAACTGCCACCTGTTACTAGAGCTGACTGGGTCTGTGTCCTCGGGGCCACTTACAACTCCCTGGTACATCTTGTGAAATATCCAGAGCCCAGGTCGACATCCATCAGTGAATGAAGAGAAGTTCACCCAGAGCATTCTAGCCCAACTTCCTCTTTGTTCCACTTGAATGAAAAATGCCTGGTTCTGCCAGTTGAAGCCTTGACTTCTTCTTATCTCTATATAATAGGTAGAGTGACCATCTTCCCTTCCAGACAAACCCTTTGCTATGCAGGATGATGCCATTTAAGCCAATGTAACCAGAGCAAGATGATTGCAAAACTCTAGGATTACACGTCCTCAGATAACACACTATGAAGGGAATATGTGGTTTCAGGTCAGGAGCCACTTACCTCAATCCAGTTCAAGTTCATGCCACAGATGTTTCCACTGTAGTCTGCTCCCTCATTCAACATCTTACTTAGATTAGAACACAGGCATCTGTCAAGAAAGAGTTTTCAAGTAGAAGGCAATCCAAAGCCACATTTACCTTTGGCTTGGAGTGAAGTTACCTAATGGTTTAACTGCAGTGTTCAAATATGCCCCGATGCACATTCCTGAACTTCACCTTTAAAATCTTCAGACTTAAAAACCTTCATTTCAATTAATTCATGGATTCTGTGCTTCCCCAAGTAAAATTAGGTCATACTTGACTAAAAATGGTTATCAAATGCTTCCTCTTAAAACAAAGGAATGATAACACTCCATGTCAGTTTCTTTGCCAAGAGGCAGAACTTGTTTGCAACAACCAGAGTAAGAGTTTTCAACAAGAAAAAAGAAATGAATTTCTGCTCCACTCACTACACATTTACAAATTGCAGAAAACACTCCTAAACTTTTGTATCTTTTACAGATCGGTGGTTACCTGTCTCTGCTCCTTTGGGAAAATACTTAATAAAACATAAGAGCTAACAGTGAATAGAGTCTGCCAGGGGGCTCGAACCTCCACAGAATCCTGTGGGGTCACATCTGTTCTCACCTTGCACACAGTGTGCTATTGCTACTGTTAGCATCCCTGTTAGCATTGTATGTCACTGCCTAACCGCATAGTCTGGTCAGTGCATCAGAGACCTCTGTCTTTCATTCATCGTTTCTTTTTAGTATTTATTTAGTTGTTTATTTAGTCCTTGTGGGTTTTTGTCAGGTAATGTCTCCTCCCATACTAAAGTTAACACAAGTTCCTGTGGTTTTGTTGTTGTTGCTGCTGCTGTAGTCACTGTTTAACTGAAGTTGCTGAGTTCATATGTAGGTCTACCAAATCTTTCTCACTGAGCTCATTACTGATCCCCCAAAAGCATTTTGAACTCTGATTATCTTCTGCATGCTAAGCTGTCATCAGGATACTAGTCGCAAATATAATTCACTGAAACTTTTTAACAAAACACAGGCAGAGATAGCGACCAACAACATTCCACGGGACACCTTCATCCAGATACATGTCAGCTGGTGCAGCCATAGGTGAGGGCTTGGTGGACTGCAGCTTAGGGACAACGCTTGCCTTGCTGTCTGCTTTTGTGTGGTTTTATTAAAATCATGACCACACTGAATTATTTTTAATTTGTATTACTTTTATTTCTTGATTTATTTTATATGTGTGTATGTATAAGTGTGGGTATGTGTAGAGGAATTTTAATTCAGAACATGGTTGTTCTGGCAAGAGAGCACATCCAAAGGCCTTCTAGGTCTGTGTGAACCAGCTGGCAAGAGATTGCATCCAAAGATCTTCTAGGTCAGTGTGTTTGGGATGAAATACAAACATGCCTTTAATTCAGGAGACAAAGGCAAGCAGATCTGAGTTAACAGCCAGCCTGGCATAGAGCAAATTTCAGGGTTAAAAAAAAAAAAGAAAAAAGAAAAGAAAAAAAAAAAAAAAAAGCTTAGTTACAGGTATGGTGCTACACCCCTTTAATCTCCAACAATGAAAGTAAAAAACAAAAACAAAAAAAAAACAAACAAACAAACTAACATAGAAGAAGAGAAGTAGATAGTTTGTAGAAGGAAGGACCCATGTTTGAAAATGATGTATAGATGAGTGGCAGAAAAGGTGAAGAATCAGAGAAATATTTGACAGAGCAGTATATACCCAACTCTCACAAAGAGAGAAAGGGAAGGGAAGCTACTTACAGGGGCAATGAAGAGAGAGAGAGGAGGCAGTTTTGCTGGGACAGTAATAGAGAGACATGTTGCAGAGAATAATGTTAGGTGAAGACTGAATGATCCAGAGAAAGAAAAGGAGCCAGGAGATTAGAGTAGATTGCTTGAGTTAGTTTGAGGTCAAGCAGAGCAGTTCATAGACCAAAAGAAAAGCAAGACTGAATAAGTCAGCTGGGAGAGGAGTATGAACCAGAGCAGCTAGGCTGAATCAGCCAGCTATGAGCTCAGAAAGAACAAGAAAGGGTGAGATTATCAAGCAATAAGTCTCAGAGGCTGAAAACCTTCTAGGCCTAGGTTAGATTGCACGGAGCTTCCAGGACGAGGCCTAGGTTAGCAGACAGAGGCAGTGAGCCTCTGAGACAACTGAAGCAGGTGAATAATAGTTAGTTTTACAGGTATGGATATGTAATGACATATGCAGCGATCAGACAACAACTTATGGGAGTCAATTATTCCTTCCACCTGTAGGTCCTGGGGAATGCACTCAGACCCCCAGTATTGGCAGTAAGTGTTTTTTTACATCCTGAGCCATCTATCTGGTCTTCACATTGATATTTTAATGTATAATAATTGGTTTCATGCTACGGTGGTGAAGTCATGAGTTGTACCAGTCACCCATGGGTCTCAAAACTTCAAGTAATTGTTCTCTGGCAATCAACAGCCCAACTTTGCTGCATGTTACCAAAACAGACAGGTTGGTTTTAGGTCTAAATACCACACACACAGCGCTACCTTTTCAGTTTTATCAACCTATTTTGAACATCATATTCTGTTAAAATAAAAATAACCATAAGTACAGCATTCCTTTGAACTACAGAATCTTATGATTCCCGCAAAAGGAAATGAAATGAATTTTGTATGTATTTCCTGAGTGTAGGCCCCAGCACCTGATGATTACTTTTCTTTTTTTTCAACAGGCAATTTTCCTACTTAATAGTTAAAATGGCAAATACGGCCATGGGAGGTGAGTATACCAAATATACATGTTTCCAAACAGAAATACCTCTCTATTTTGGAGAGCTTGTCTACCAGCTCCATGCTTATTCCTCCTCTCTATCTTTAAGTCAGCGAAAGGACTAATGAAAGAGGTGAAGAAGCAGACAGAGATATACTGGCCACTGGAACTGAAGAACCCAGGGAAAGAATCAGAAGAGTTTATGGGCCTTATGCCAAAGGTCTGAAATGCTGGCTTTAAGCCAAGTATAGTTTTTGCATTAGGACATTATAAGTAACACACACAGCATGTAGAATTTTCATCAAATTATTTGGAAACTTCCCCAAATGATGATAAAATGAAAATGGTGCCTTTTCTTTCTGTTTTTTTTTTTTCTTTTTTATTTCACTTCCTTAATTCAGGCCTTCCTCTCTCACCTGAATGACTGCAGGGGCCTCCGAATCTACCTGCTGCTGCCACTCTACCCTAAGATGAGTCCTGCCAACTCTCCCCTTAGTTCATGACCACCCACAGGAATAACTGTGAAACTCCCAGCACAGAGTCTCAGTATTATTTCCTGCCATGTCTCCTTGGAGCCCAGCATCCTGACCATAACATCCTAAGGAGAGCACAGCATTTTCCATATCAAATCTATTTCTTCTTCCTTCAAAAGTGATCCTCTAAACTTCTCAGTGGGTGTTTGCTAAATTAGTCTTCAAGACTTTATTAAGTGCTTCACTTCTATGTTCTCCCAACGCTCTGAGGCAGGCCTCTTTCATACGACTCATTTTTTATGTTGTGTTTTGATTTTTGAGACAGGGTTCCTTTTTGTAACCTTGGCTGTCTTAGACTCACTTTGTAGACCAGGCTAGCCTCAAACTCACAGCGATCTGCCTGCCTCTGCCTCCCTGAAGGCTGACATTAAAGGCATGCACCACCCTGCCTGGCTTTTCATAGGACTTTTAAGGCATCCCTCTGTTTTTCTGCCAGACCCTGAGCTCCTCAAGGGACCAATCATTCTTCATCCAGCTCTCCATGTCTAACTGTAATCCTGGAGTTTCCCACATGGCCCAGGCTGAGTAGTAGTTAATGAACAGTAAATGGATGAGCGAGCACATTCAAAACAGCCGCTTTTCCTTTTTATAACCACCATATCTATCTTAAACTCAAATCAGATTTTAATCGTGTTTATTTAATCTTTTCTGAATTTAGACATGGTCAGATCAACTGTAATTTCTTTACCTCCAATTTATAGCCTCCCTATTGTCATCATTTGAAATCCATTTTAAACGGCTCTTTTCTTCTAGTTTACCTCAAGCCAAATGAAAGGTAAATTAAGCCAAAAGATGGCTTTGCCTGCTTTCACATCTGTCAATGCCTCTCTTCCCAGTGGGGCTATTTCTGCTTCACAGCCATTCCCCTGCACACATGGCTGAATCCTCCCCAAGGGTCCCTTCTTGATTAGCCATGTGCCCATCATTGCATTTGCGACTGTCACTGCCAGCTCTCCTGTTGAATCCTGTTTGTTCTTTCTCTGCCTCATGTTTCTTTGTCTCACAAGACTCATCTCTCAGCAGCACGTGGTCACATGAGGGGGACTGGACACCAAGAACCCTAAAGCATAGCTCCAGCTCCAACATCAAGCAACAGAGTGGCTTAGAATGAAAAAGGACACATCCCTGCTGTTAGAGAATGCTTACTTTTGCTCTTATTTTAACTGTCAAAATATTTGGCAGGTTATGTCACAATATATCTATTTAACAAATTAAATTGGGCTGGGGAGATGTTTGGTGAGTAAAGCGCTTGCCTTACAAACACAAGAACATCAGTTTGATCCCCAAACCCCATATGAAAGTATTTTAAGAGCTAGGCATGGGAGCATGCACTTACAATGGCAGCGCTGTGAAACCAGATATAGGAGAATCCGAGGCTTGTTGGCCAGCCAGCCTAACTTTATCAGTGAGTCCCAGGCCAGTAAAAGGTCGCAAAACAAACCAGATAGAGCTTGAAGAACGATGTCTGAGGTTGTCCTCTGGCCAACACACACACACACACACATTCGTACGTGCTCCTGCAACATCCTGCTCCATCACACAGGCCCCATGCACAAGATAGCCTGTATCTAAAGGGCATTTCCCATGGTCACATGGCAGCATATGGCCCGTGGCCCCAAAAGAAGCAGCCCAGAATCAGTCACAGAAACCAGTGCTCAAATCCTGGTTTTTAACCGCTAATTTCTCAGTCTGTCTCTAGTAAATTAATCATATCAAATATGTGAAGATAAGCGAGAATAAATACAGATTTAAACATACGGAAACTGACACATGGAAACTGTTCAGTAAGTGGTTAAGTCCTACTGTGTAGCTGTTACATCAGACATCAGGCCTGGTATAAAGTCTATATTCCTAGGACCAAGATGACTCATGGGGGGGGGGAGAATAATCTCTCCACTAAGCAAGGGAATGAATAAGATCACCCTGAGATCTACGAAGACCTGGCTTCTTCTTTTCTCTTAGTCATTTCCTAAAACTGGCTTGTCACTTAACTTTTGAACTTCAGTTTCTTTATCTAGAAATGAAGGAGGGGAAAATATGTTGCTTTTCTGACTCATTCTTTGTTTTCAAAGTCTGATTAAGGTTTCAGTAAGTGTCCTACACATGGAAATTTCTGCACAGGTTAACTATTTAACACTCTCTGACCACTTTCACTGATTTTTTTTTAATCCACTATTTGTGACAACAGATAAGGGAAGAAAAAGTACTTTACTGCTTGGCAAGGCACTTAAGTAACATCATGTAATTTATATTTGGGCTCCCATTCATGAAGCCAGCCCTAACCAGGCATCTGCTCCATGCTCTGAAATTTGCTGGCTTGTTTTCCTTGCCTAAATGATAACAATTAACAACAACAACAAAACAAGTTCCCTAGCTGCAAAATCCCTGCCACTTACAGAAAAATAGGTCTAGTGTAAACTATTTCTGGCTGCTACTGACAGCAGGCTGAGTGTGTTTAGGTGGAAATCGGTACTTCTGAGGAGCCATACCCTGTGATGCAGTGAGAGGCTCACATGGTTACACACCTGTGTGGATGCCCCAGGAGTGTGCTGGGGTTGAGATACACCCGAAACCCAGCATACCTGAGTTCAAACTACATACGCTCTGCCTTGTCCATACATACTTTCTTAGTTTGGGTTTCATTGCTGTGAAGAGACACCATGGCCATGGCAACTCTTATAAGGAAAACCATTTAATTGGGGCTGGCTTACAGTTTCAGAGGTTCAGTCCATTATCATCGTGGTGGGAAGCATGGCAGCATCCAGGCAGACATGGTGCTGGGGAAGGAGCTGAGAGTTCTACATCTTGACCTGAAAGCAACAGAAAGGTATTCCATGCTGGGCGGAGCTTCAGCATAGAGGACCTCAAAGCCTGCCCCTAGAATGACACACTTCTCCAACAAGGCCACACCAGCTAATAAGGCGACTCCCTATGGACCAAGCCTTCAAACACATGAGTCTGTCTGGGCCATATCTATTCAAACACATGGCTTAGGCACAAGTAAAGTTGGGCTGATACAGAGGCCGTATTTTTGTATTATTTTGGCAAGTTTCTATGGTCAGAGAATCCATACTGTTTTACAAAAATGTCCTGGATCCATTGATTGTAGCCAAGCTGCAGGAACAAACTTGGAAACTATAAAAAAGCAAATTACCTAAAATGTCAACCTATTAAGAGAAAACAAATGTCTTCTACGGGGTATTGTGGGTTGGCTGGGCTTTGGTTGGATTGTTGTTCCACTTCTCCCATAATTCGGAAGTTCACATCTAAAAGCAGTCACCTACTGCTTTGGGGAATCTGAGGAATTGCGTATCACTACACCAGAGAAGAGGAAGCGGCAGAACAAAGCCGCGCACCTCCTAATTGGGAAGCATGTGTCGGAGAAAAAGAGAGGCTGGACTCTTCTAAGGGCATGCCCCCGGTGACGAGCATGTTTCCCACAAGGCTCTGGCTCTTAGAGGCCCCACCATCTCCTAGCAGTGCCACAGTGAGAATCATGTTGGACACTGGGAGACATTTGATAACCCAGTTACAGCCCCCCCCCCCATACCTCTATTGAAACCAGAAGATGCAATGCAGTACGAATAAAATTGTACTCAGGATAACAAGAACATGTCATTTCAGCTCTGTCTTCAAGAGCCCGTCCCCACCAAGCCCGTTTCTTTCATCTGATCGTGCAGCCCCAACCCTCACCAACTTTCCTACATCCGTTATGTTTTCCTCTTTATCGTTCCGTCCTCTTCGTCTCCGACAACATGTTGGTGTCTTATTGACACCTTGAGTCACTCTCCCATCTCCTTCACCTTGTGGCCCTTAATCCTAAGTGGCAGCAATTTCTCTACTAGTTCCACCTGTTCATTAAACATCACTAAAGCCTTCTCTTCTAACGTCTCAGTTTCCCAAGCTGAAAGAAAATTCTCTCACAGAATGCCAGTAGTGGCCTCTTAAAGTTTCTCTTTTAACAGCTCAAGCTATTGAAACTTAGCCTACCACCCACAGAAACCTTCTTGGCCTAGTTCTGCTACTCTGACACTGATTAATATTATTTTTTAACCGTTTTTGTAATAGTTCTGATTATATTTTGGATGTCTGTCTCTTGACTAGCTTCTGAATGTCAGTATTCACCAGGACTCTATCCTCAGCCACTTTGGTATTGATTTGATTGGGACAATCAAGGTAGCTACAAGTTGGTTACAGTAATTAATTATATAAAGGCTGCCGTCCATTAATCTTTCAATAAAAAGTGGTATAACAAATCTCTCAACTTCATCTCCTACCACATTTGGCCATAAAACCCATGTTCCAATATGCAACACAGATTTTATACTTTCAGCTGTGTTTTAATTTTTCTGCAGACATTGTCTACCTCTTGAAATCCCTTGGCTTCTCATCCAAGATTTTTACAGAACATTTCAATATCTGTTAAGTATGACCTTCCCCTTGAAGCCTTTCTGGATATCCCAATCAGAATCTCCTCTAGTCTCCAGAACACATTGTTGTTTCATAAAATAATTGCTTTATGTCTTGAACGGCAATGTGGCCTTTTTAAAAGCCAGGGCTTTGGTTACAGATTCCATAAAAGAGTTCCATGAAAAGGAAAGTCCAACCATCAAAACATTTAAAATGTGATTCTAATGTGACGTCGCAGCTCTCCATATCTATTGGCTATGTATTTTTATAATCCATAAAACACTTCTCCAAAACTTATTTTTCCCTTTTTAATTCTTCTTTATAACATTTAATGACCCTAGAGAAATTTACATGTTAAACTATCTGATACTCTCCCACTCAGCTGCCATCCATGTCATTTCTGGCTTTACAATTTTGAGGTTGGCTTAACCTCTTAACAGTTTTTCCTCCATGGAAAGATTTTTGATCCTGCATCTCCCAATCTTTAGAACTTCTCTAGAGAGGAGAATTCTTGATGTGTCACAGGATAAGTGTAGCGCAAATGTGGGATGGGGTACATGGCAGAACTATGCTCTAACTAGATGAAAAAACTATGATCATTATAATGTTAACCTATGATTTCTTTCTTGCTCCTTTGTAGCCTCAAAACACGCATAATTCATATGTCTGTTTGTGGATCATGTTTTATTCATCAGATATTACGGAAAATGAAATGCCATAAAAAGGAGAATGAAAAGAAAAGGGAATGGGAAACAAGATACTTCTCTCCCTGACTTTCTGACCCATTACCAAGGTCAGTATGTCTAGCAAATGAAATATAGAAGCTCTTGCCAACCCCTCCCTACTTAGCTATTTATATATAGAAACTGGATTATTATTATTATTATTATTCAACAAACTGGTAGTATAAAAAGGCACAGCCAACTTATCATAGCTTCACTTGACACAGATGTTCTAATCAGTAGTTTGGCTTATGATAATAAATGTGTAACAGTTACAATGGTAAAAGGTCATTTTTCAATTTTTAAAATAATTTAAGGTGGTCATTTCTATATCAAGATAAGTTTTGCCTATTTGTTTATAATTAATGCATTCTTGGCTGAAGGTGAAAAGAATCACATTAACATTAGCCTACTGGATATTGAACACAAGCATGGGCATACCTGCATGAAAGTGCGCCTTGAAACACTCATTCCCTTGTGGTCATGGAGGAGGAAAGGTTAAGAAGGGATGCTCTTTATAGTAAAGGCTTCACACCTATTGGTTGTCAGGGCAGAGTGAGGAGCAATTTCCAAGTGACACTCTCTAGCAAGCTCATCCTCTCTTCCTCTGTTGTTGTTTTGTCCACATCCCCAAATATTCTTTATTTCTCTTATAGGCTCCCCTCTGTTGCCTTCCTATTCCATTTTTATCTAAATCTATCAGTTCTATTCAGAGCTCTTTTCTTTTTCAATTTCTCTCTACTGTGCCTTCACGTGTTTTTCTTTCTGTCCAGTGCCTCCTGTTCCTCCACCTCCCTGAGTTGCTGCTTTAAGAAAGGAGGCAGCTAGAGACAGCAGCTGCTGCTCAGAAAGCAAGCCTTCCCTGAAATGGAAGAGTGAAATGGAGCTGATGAGCTCTGTGAATGCATCCAGAGGAAGAGCTTACTTCAGTTTGCACCCCACAGGCATTATTTGCAGAAGAGACAAGGGGAAGATTTAACCCACAGGGAGATGCAGAGCACACTGACTCAAGCTGGTCAGGGCCAAGCTAGAACAATTTTCCTGAACTGGACACTCCAGTGTAGCTCAGAATTGTAACAGACACCTTTTCATTTGATTCTCAGTCACTCAAACACCCAAAATTTGCCATTCTTTAAAGGGCCTCTTAAAACTGAATTTCTTTAGAAATTTTTTCCTACCCTTTGGACAGATTTTAGTATGTTTATCCTGTATTATATGTCTAATATCTGCTTAAAAGTGAGTATATACCATGTGTGTCTTTCTTCTTCTGGAATACCTCACTCAGGATGATCTTTTCTAGCTTCCACTATTTGCCTGCAAATTTCATGATTTCCTTGTTTTTAATTGCTGAATGGTATTCTATTGTGTAAATGTACCACAATTTATGTATCCATTCCTCAGTTGAGGGATATCTGGGTTGTTTCCAGGTTTTGGCTATTACAAATAAAGCTGCTATGAACATGGTTGAGCAAATGTCCTTGCTGTATACTTGAGCATATTTTTGGATATATGCCTAGGAGTGGATAGCTGGATCTTGAGGTAGCACTATTCCTAATTTTCTGAGAAAGCACCAGATTTATTTCCAAAGTGGTTGTACATGATGGCTCATAACCCTCTATAACTATAGTTCTAGGGGATTTAATGCCCTCCATCTGGCCTTTGGGGGCATCAGGCATACATACGGCAAACAAACACAAGAAGGAAAAAACACACATACATGGTTTTAAAAAGAAGAAAAAAGAAAAAGAAAGAAGAAAAAGAAACCATAATAAAAAATTAGACTTTGTATACTTTAATGTATTTACTTTACATGTTATTTATTTATTTTTCAGGTATTGTCTTTGTACAACATTCTACGTACTCAAAACTTTGAAGACGTTCTCTTTCTCATCTCATGTAAAATAATATATTGCTTCATAACATTATTTTTATAGCTTTTTTAAAAGTGAGCTTTGTGGCATTTTAATGTGGATTATTCCTATTCCCATATCAGCTCAACATGCCCTTGAAATACTTATAACAGTATTCTATGTTCATGGATATAATAACTTAATATTATGATGGAAATATTATTTTAAAAGATTGCAAAAATGCTGGAGAGGTTGTGGAGAAAGGGGAACCCTCCTCCACTGCTGGTGGGAATGTAAACTTGTACAACTACTCTGGAAATCAATCTGACGCTTTCTCAGACAACTAGTAATAGCGCTTCCTCAAGATCTAGCCATCCCACTCCTAGGCATATACCCAAAAGAGGCTCAAGTACACAAAAAGGACATTTGCTCAACCATGTTTGTAGCAGCTTTATTTGTTATAGCCAGAAGTTGGAAACAGCCCAGATGCCCCTCAACTGAAGAACAGATGCAGAAATTATGGTACATCTACACAATGGAGTATTACTCAGCAATGAAAAATAAGGAAATCATGAAATTTGCATGTAAATTGTGGGACCTAGAAAGGATCATCCTGAGTGAGCTGTCCCAGAAGCAGAAAGATACACACGGTATATACTCGCTCATATAGACATATAACATAGGATAAACCTACTTAAACCTGTACATCTAAAGAAACTAATCAAGAGAGAGGACCCTGACTAAAATGCTCAATCCCCATCCTGAAACGCAAAGAGAATGGACATCAGAAGAAGAAGAAAACAGGAGACAACCTGGGAACCTGCCACAGAGGGCCTCTGAAACCTCTGCCCTGCAGACTATCAAAGCAGATGCTGAGACTTATGGCCAACTGATGGGCAGAGTGCATGGAATCTTAGGTAAGAAGTGGGAAATAGTAAAAGCTGGAGAGGACAGGAACCACAAAAGGAGAGCACCAGAACCAGAAATTTGAACACAGGGGTCTTCCCAGAGACTCACTCATACTCCAACCAAGTACCATGCATGGAGATATCCTAGAACCCCTGCACAGATGTAGCACATGACAGTTCAGTGTCCAAGTGGGTTACATAGTAATGGGAAGAGGGACTGCCTCTGACATGAACTGATTAGCCTGCTCTTTGATCACCTCCCCCTGAAGGGGGAGCAGCCTTACCAGGCCACAGACAATGACAATGCAGCCACTCTTGATGTGATCTGATAGATTAAGATCAGAAGGAAGGAGAAGAGGACCTCCCCTATCAGTGGACTTGGGGAGGGGCTTTCGTGAAGAAGGGGGAGGGAGAGTAGGCTCGGGAAGGGAGGAGGGAGGGGCTTATGGGGGGATACAAAGTGAATAAAGTGTAATTAATAAAAATTAAAAAAATAAAAAAACCTTTTTAAAAAAGATTGCAAAAACCATGTTAAAACCCCAGAAAGGGTCTTTATACCCATTTACAAAATAATGCAAGAGGTAATATGAGAAATATAGAATAATTATGACAATTTTGAGATTTAAGAAACAGATACTAGAACATATAAGTTCTAGAAAGCAATGCAATGTCACAAGATGTAGAAAGAACAACAGAGCTCAACAAATATGGAATTAGTGTTCCTCTGACTTTCTTTTTTTATGTATGTTTACGTTACATCCTTAGGGTGCCTCTTCTCTCCTTTTCTCCTTCCCCCTCTTCTTCTTCCCCCTCCTGCCCTCTTCCCTTCTCCTCTCCCCAGTTTCCAGTTTCTGGCTATTACGAATAAAGCCTCCATGAACATGGTTGAGCAAGTGTCCTTGTTGCAAAATGGTGGAGTATCTTTTGTATATATGTAACAGGAGTGTTTCAGCTGTGTCTTAGGGTAAAATGATTCAGTTTTCTGAAAAAGTGCCAGATTGATTCCCAGAGATTTTATACAAATATGCACTCCCACCAGCAATGGAGGAGGGAGGTTCCCCTTTCTCTACATCTTCACCAGCAAATGTTGTCACTTGAGTTTTTTTTCTTAGCTATTCTGACTGGTTTAAGATGGAATCTTAGAATTGTTTTGATTTGCATTTCTCTGATGGCTAAGGACACTGAACATGTCTTTAAGTGCTTCTCAGCCATTTGAAATTCTTCTGTCGTGAGTTCTCAGTTTAGCTCTGTACCCCATTTTTTATTTGGATGATTTGATTTGTTGATGTTGAACTTCCTAAGTTCTTTTGTATAATTTGGATATTAGCCCTCTGACATAGGGTTGGTGGAGATCTTTTCCCAGTTGTAGGCTGATATTTTGTTCTATTGACAGTGTCCTTTGATTTCCAGAAGCTTTTCAGTTTCATGAAATCCCATTTATTAATTGTTGATCTCAGAGCCTGTGCTGTTGGTGTTCTGTTCAGGAACTTGTCTCCTATGCCAATGAGTTCCAGACTTTTCCCTACTTTGTTTTCTAATAGACTTAGAGTCTCTTGTTTATGTCACATATACTTGGACTTGAGTTTCGTGCAGGGTGATAAATATAGGTCTATTTTAATTTTTCTACATCCAGTTAGACCAGCACCATTTGTTAAGATGCTTTCTATTTTTCATTGTGTGGTTTTGGCTTCTTTGTAAAAAATCAAGTGCACATAGGAGTGTGGGTTTATTTCTGGGTCTTCAATTCCTTTTTTTATCAATCTGCCTATGCCAATAACATGCAGCTTTTATTACTACTGCTCTTTACACTGATATTCCTCAAACTACTCCACTAAATAGAAACAGAAGGAACATTGCCAAACCCATCCTATGAGAACACAGTCACACTGATACCTAAACCACACAAAGGCCCATCAAAGAAAGAGAACTTCAGACCTATCTCCCTTATGAACATTGATGCAAATATACTCAATAAAATACTTGCAAACAAAATCCAGAAATACATCAAAAATATTATCCACTATGATTAAGTAGGCTTCATCCCAGGAAGGCAGGGATGGTTCAACAAATGAAAATCCATCAGTATAATCCACTATATAAACAAGCTGAAAGAAAAAAAAAAACACATGATCATCTCATTAAATGCTAAAAAGGCCTTTGACAAAATCTAACACCCATTCATGTTTAGAGTCTTGGAGAGATCAGGGATACAAGGTACAATAAAGGCAATATACAGCAAGCCTATAGCCAACATTAAGTTAAATGGAGAGAAACATAAAGTGATCCCACTACAATTAGAGGCAAGACAAGGCTTCCCACTTTTACCATATCTCTTTAATATAGTACTTGAAGTTCTAGCTAGAGCAATAAGACAAGAAGATAAAAGGGATACAAATTGGAAAGGGAGAAATCAAAGTATTGTTATTAGTAGATGATATAATAGTATATACAAGTGACCCCCAAGATTCTACCAAAGAACTCCTATGACAGATAAACACCTTCAGCAAAGTGGCTGGATACAAAATTAACTCAAAAAGTCAGTAGCTGTCCTTTATACAAATGACAAAAGGGACGAGAAAGAAATTAGGGAATACCACAATTTCAGTATCCATTCCTCCATTGATGGACATCTGGGTTGTTTCCAGGTTCTGGCTATTACAAATAAAGCTGCAACAAACATGGTTGAGCAAATGTCCTTGTTGTGTACTTGAGCAAATTTTGGGTATATACTTAGCAGTGATATAGCTGGGTCTTGAGGAAGCACTGTTCCTAATTGTCTGAGAAAGTGCCAGATTGACTTCCAAAGTGGTTGTACAAGTTTACATTCCCACCAGCAATGGAGGAGGGTTCCCCTTCTCTACAACCTCTCCAGCATGTGTTGTCTCTTGAGTTTTTCATCTTGGCCATTCTGGTGGGTGTAAGGTGAAATCTCAAGGTTGTTTTGATTTGCATCTCCCTGATGGCTAAGGATGTTGAGCATCTTTTTAAGTGTTTCTCTGCCATTCTATATTCCTCCACAGAGAAGTCCCTGTTTACCTCCATACCCCATTTTTTAATTGGATTACTTGATCTATTGCTTTTTAACTTCTTTATATATTCTGGATATCAGTCCTCTGTCAGATATAGGGTTGGTGAAGATCCTTTCCCATTCTGTAGGCTGTTGTTTTATTCTGACGGCAGTGTTTTTTGCTTTACAGAAGCTTTTCAATTTCATGAGGCCCATTTATTGATCATTGCTCTTAGAGCCTGTGCTGTTAGTGTTTTGTTAAGGAAGTTGTCTCCTGTGTGAATGAGTTCTAGGCTCTTCCCCACTTTTTCTTCTAACAGATTTAGATATCTGGTTTTATGTTGAGGTCTTTGATCCACTTGGACTTTAGTTTTGTGCAGGGTGATAAATATGGATCTATTTTCATTTTTCTGCATGTAGACATCCAGTTGGACCAGTACCATTTGTTGAAGATGCTGTCTTTTTTCCATTGAATGGTTTTGGCTTCTTTGTCAAAAATCAAGTATTCATGAGTGTGTGGATTTATTTCTGGGTCTTCTATATGATTCCATTGATCCTCCTTTCTGTTTCTATGCCAATACCATGCAGTTTTTATTACTATTGCTCTGTAGTACAGCTTGAGATCAGGGATGGCGATGCCTCCAGATGATTTGTTGTTGTACAGGATCGTTTTGGAGATTCTGGGTTTTTTGTTTCTCCATATGAAACTGAGAATCTTTTTCTCAAAGTCTGTATACTACTCAGCAATCAAAAACGAGGCAATCATTTTACAGACAAATGGTGGGATCTAGAAAAGATCATTCTGAGTAAGCTATCCCAGAAGGAGAAAGACACACATGGTATATACTCACTCAAATACTCTTATAAGATATGATAAACATAATAATAAAATCTATACACCTAAAGAAGATAAACAAAAAAGAGGACCCGGGATAAGATGATCAATCCTCACTTAAACAAATGGGATGTGCATTAAACATAGGAGAAAACAAGTAAAAGGACAGGAGCCTACCGTAGAGGGTCTCTGAAAGACTCTACCTAGCAGTGTATCAAAGCAGATACTAAGACTCATAACCAAACCTTCGGCAGAGTGCAGAGAATCATAGGAAAGAAGGGGGAGTTAATATGATGTGGAAAGGATAGGAGTTCCACAAGGACCAAATATATCTGGGCACAGGGGTCTTTTTTGAGACTGACACTCCACCAAGGACCATATATGGATATAACCTAGAACCTCTGCTCGGATGTAGCCCGTGGTAGCTCAGTAACCAATTGGTTTCCCATAGTAAGGGGAACAGGGACTATCTCTGACAGGAACTCAATGGCAGTCTCTTTGACCTCCCCACTCCCCAAGAGAGGAGCAGTCCTGCTAGGCCACAGAGGATGTGTTTGCAGCCAGTCCTGAAGATACCTGATGAAACAGAGTCAGATGAAAGGGAGGAGGTTCTCCCCAATCCGTGGACTTGGAAAGAGGCAGGGAGGAGATGAGGGAGGGAGGATGGGATTGGGAGGGAATGAGGGAGCAGGATACGGCTGGGATACAGAGTTAATAAAATGTAACTAATAATAAAAAAATAAAATAAAAAACACGCAAAAAAAAAAAAGAAAAGAAATTAGGGAAACAACAGCCTTCACAATAGCCACCAATAATAGAAAATATCTTAGTGTTACTCTAACCAAGCAAGTGAAAGACCAGTATGACAAGAACTTCAAGTCTTTGGAGAAATAAATTGAAGATTTTAGAACATAGAAAGATCTCCCATGCTTGTGTATCAGTAAGATTAACATAGTAAAAATGGCCATCCTATCAAAAGCAAATCTACAGATTCAATGCAATTGTCATCAAAATACCAACACAATTCATTACAAATCTGGAAAGAGCAACCATGAACTTCATATGGAAAAATAAAAGACCCAGGATAGCAAACACAGTTCTGTACAATAAAAGAACAACTGGTCATATCATATCAACATCCCTGATTTCAAGCTATCTGACTTTCACAAGAGAGCCAAGACATTTTTTTTTTCTTGGCTTTTCAAGGCAAGGTTTCTCTGTGTAACCTTGGCTGTCCTAGAACTCACTCCGTGGACCAGGCCAGCCTTAAACTCACAGAGATATCCCTGCCTCTTCCTCCCTGAATGCTAGGATTAAAGGAGTGCACCACCAGCACTCAGCTGAGATCGAAGGTATCTTAACTGGAGGGGAAAATTGTCTTTTTAAGACATACATCAGCATTTCTACAACCAAATAAAGAAAAACTAGCAATATTTGAATGTTTCTCTCTCAGCATACACAAAAATTCCAGTCAAAATTGAATATATGAAGATGAGAATGAAACCAGAAAAAAACACAGTCATAAATATTTGATAATTAAGGATTAATCAATGTTTACTTTTAGTTATGACAGCAAAATCATAATTAACAACGAAAAAACAGATAATTTTGAGTTAATGAAACTAATTTTTTGTTCTTCAGAATACACCAATAAGCAACTTTTCAAAAACTCATATAATGAGAAAATATCTGCAAATTGTATCTCTGTTAACAATATTCAGAATATAAAAAGCACTCATAATTCAAAAATAAAAATGAATCAATTAAATAGAGAACAAAATTTGGATAAACCATTAACTAAAGAAGATACATAATGGCTAATAAGATCATAAAAACATGTGCAGCCTCTTCACTCAGAAATAAAAAAGCACAATGGGTTACAACTCGATTGTAGCAAAGAACACTAATATGAAGTGCCTATGGTGAAAATGAACCATTATCACAGTAGCGTATAATGCAAAATGAAACAGCCCGGTTAAAAATACTTAAGTAGTCTTTTAAATCTTACATATAGAGTTACCACGTGATTGTGTGTACTAGATATATATTGAATACAATAATAAATATTAATATAGTAAATATATCCCAGATATATACTAAGATAATAATGAACAATGTCAATTCCAAAAATTGCATACGAGTACTCGTATGCAGTATTCTGCATAGGAGTATTTATGATAGTTCAAGAAAAGTGGAAATAATAAAAAATTTTAAATGTGATAACCTCCACATGAAATGCAACTATAAAAAGAAAGAGATTTCTGCCACGTGGATGAACCTTGACAATACGCTACGTGAAGGAAACCAGGAGTGACAAGTGACTTATCACAGAATGCCATTTCAGTTACATCAAGTATCCACAGGAGGTCAATGCAGATGGGCAGATGTGCCTGCCACTTCATTGGTTCATAGTGGCAAGAAATTAGAAGAGTGAAGAAGATTATTGCAACTGTGTTCAGAGTTTCTTTCTGGGTCGATGAAAACTGTGCTGAAGTTAAATAATAGTGAACATGCTAAAACAGTGAAGGGGGACGAAGCATCACCCAGCAGTTAAGAGCACTTGTTGCTCTTCCAGGGAGCCTAGGTTTGGCACCCAGCACCTACATGGTAGCTCAAAACCACCCATAACCAGTTTCAGGAGCTCCAATTCTGGATGAAAATACTTACCTACAAGCAAAACACATGTAAACTAAAATAAATTAATTAAAACATGAATAAAACCACTGAAAGGCATGTTTCAAATGTGAGAGTTTTATTACATTTGAATTATATTTTAACTTATTTTTTCTAATGGTAGAAATCTTCACAACTCTGTGATATAAGGAGAGTCTTCCTAACACCTGTTTGTCAGAATAGTCTTCACCCACTATGCCTGTCTCTCTCCATTGGGAGGAATTATATTTGTGCCAATCTTGGTTTTTATTTTTTATTTATTTATTTTACTTTTTGGCCACTCAGTTATTCTACCGTAAGGAAAGTGACACAACCATCCCTGACTATTCTTGTTGCTTCTTTGGGCGCCAGCACCTGCAGAGTTCACAATTCAACCATTTCCCACATATTATCCCCCTTCCCTGGGCTCTGAACTCACATTCTGACTGCAACCACTTCTAATCAGGCCTCAGAGTTCTGCTTACTTTGCAGTTTTTTGTTCAAGGGCCCCATGCACTCAAACGAAAGGGTCCTCTCTTAGTATACTTCAAATAATCTTTTTTTATTCCCTCATCAACACTACTTCACAGTCACAGTGGCTTTGGGGAGTTTTTCTTTAGTTGGTTTGTTTTGCCTACTGTAATTGGCATTCTCAACTTTCTGCTTTATTGGGTATATAAAGCATACTTTTTTATGTCTTTTTTTTCCATTTCTATTATTAGTTACATTTTATTAACTCTGTATCCCAGCTGTATCCCGCTCCCTCATTCCCTCCCAAACCCACCCTCCCTCCCTCATCTCCTCCCTGCCCCTTTCCAAGTCCATGGATTGGGGAGAACCTCCTTCCCTTTCATCTGACCCTGTTTTATCAGGTATCTTCAGGACTGGCTGCAAAGTCCTCCTCTGTGGCCTAGCAGGGCTGCTCCTCCCCTGGGGGTGGGAAGCTCAAAGAGCCAGTCATTGAGTTCATGTCAGAAATAGTCTTTGTTCCCCTTACTATGGGAAACCAATTGGTTACTGAGTTACCACGGGCTACATCCGAGCAGAGGTTCTAGGTTATATCCATACATGGTCCTTGGTGGAGTGTCAGTCTCAGAAAAGACCCCTGTGCCCAGATATATTTGGTCCTTGTGGAGCTCCTATCCTTTCCATGTCATACCAACTCCCCTTCTTTCATATGATTCCCTGTACTCTGCTGAAGGTTTGGTTATAAGTCTTAGTATCTGCTTTGAAACATTGCTAGGTAGAGTCTTTCAGATACCTTCTGCGGTAGACTCCTGTCATACATTCAATGCACATCCCATTTGTCTTTCTAAATGAGGATTGATCATCTTTGCCCGTGTCTGCTTTCTTATTTATCTTCTTTAGGTGTATAGATTTCATTATGTTTATCATATCTTGTAGGTATAAGCGAGTATATACCATGTTTGTTTTTCTCCTCCTGGGATACTTCACTCAGAATGATCTTTCCTAGATCCCACCATTTGCCTGCAAATTTCATGATTTCTTCATTTTTGATTGCTGAGTAGTATTCCATTGTGTAAAAATACTACAATTTCTGTATCCATTCCTCCACTGAGGGACATCTGGGTTGTTTCCAGGTTCTGGCTATTACAAATAAAGCTGCTACAAACATGGTTGAGCAAATGTCCTTGTTGTGTACTTGAGAATCTTTTGGATATATGCCTAGCAGTGGTATAGCTGGGTCTTGAGGAAGCACTATTCCTAATTGTCTGAGAAAGTGCCAGATTGACTTCCAAAGTGGTTGTACCAGTTTACATTCCCACCAGCAATGGAGGAGGGTTCCCCTTTCTCCACCACCTCTCCAGCAGGTGTTGTCACTTGAGTTTTTGATCTTGGCCATTCTGATGGGTATAAGGTGAAATCTTAGGGTTGTTTTGATTTGTATTTCCCTGATGGCTAATGAGGATGAGCATCTCTTTAAGTGTTTCTCTGCCATTCAATATTCCTCTATCAAGAATTCTCTGTTTAGCTCTGTTCCGCATTTTTTAATTGCATTACTTGATTTGTTGCTTTTCAGCTTCTTTAGTTCTTTGTATATACTGAATATTAGCCCTCTGTCAGATAAAGGGTTGGTGAAGATTCTTTCCCAATCTGTAGGCAGTCATTTTGTTTTGATGACGGTGTCCTTTGCTTTACAGAAGCTTTTCAATTTCATGAGGGCCCATTTATTGATTGTTGTAAAGCATACTTTTTAAAGTGAAAAGGCATCATCTTACCTCCACATAAGTGGAAATTTCCCAGCTTCCTGCTTTTGCCTCATCTTCCAATGCTCCCCGACACTATAATACTACATAGAAAATCAAGCAACTGCAATATACTTTCAAGTGTCATGTTTTCGCACATGATTGTCTCCATGACTTATCAGTCTACAAGCTCACCTGGAATTAGTGTGTGTGTGTGTGTGTGTGTGTGTGTGTGTGTGTGTGTGTGTGTAAGCATGCACAACACAAAAATACATTTCAGATAAAATCTAACACAAAGACTTAGTCATTCTTTTGACTTACTGTCTCCACCTAATGTCAACATATTTGATACTATTAATTTATATGAACTCATCACTCCTCTAAAATTATGCCATTGTTCATTAGCCTCTACCATTCTTTCAGATACGTACTGAACTATAGCTCCATTTCAGATAGGAAATGCAAAGCTCCATGAAATGCCCTTCATCTCCACAGAAAGTAGAAGGTGTTGTTATTTTTAGCCTCCGTCATATTTTGCTGTGTACCTTTCGATAGACTTTAATCACTCTAGAGGCAAAAGTAGGTCATACATATTATTCTAAAATGTTTAGCAGCTATTTCTTATTAGCAGAGACTGCAAACTGTTCTTCTTGTTTATGTCTGCCATGACCCTCATCACCAAAACAATTTCTTCAGAGGAAACTATCAGTGGTTATTTTGAAACACATGCTATGGAAAGCATTTCTTACATTATCATAGTTAGGGACTTCCCTGATCCCTTTAGGACAAATTCTATTTTCCAATTAACTGGCAAAAACTATGAACAATGGGGTCTTCATCTTTGTCCTGTAACTGTGGCTGTCAGCAAAAAACTTGGCACCCAAATGTTTAATAAGCGTGAATTGGCTGGAGTTGTTTGAAGATTGCCTGAAACAACTGATGGGTGCTGGGATTTAACTATATATTTTATTTAGAGACACTTTAATTTTCCTAGAATTAGAACAACTTGGATACAATATATTTTATCTAGCTTATTCGTGTGTGTATGTGTGTGTGTTTGTGTCAAATCCTCTAGGCACATCATTACCATTTGTTCTAGTGGAAAACAAATCAGAACTGTTTACAAGGTATAAAATCTAACATAACATGCTCAAATATATAACAACCTTTTATGGTGGCTTGCACTCTAGCTAATTGTCTAATCTTTAAAAACAAACTAAAAGTAGAATTTCTAGTGCTAAATTTCTGTTTAAGTGCATCTCCAGGATTACGATTCATAGAACTGAATAATAATTATTTCACAAATAACTATGAATACGCATCTTTTTCTAAAGAGCATCAAAGTAACATATTCTTTATCAAAGAAGGTACTGAGACACAGAGACTGGGGAGCTCAAGGTCACAAATATAACCACAAAGTGGAGATGACGGTGTGACACAACCAGAGTCAAACAAAGAATCTCAGAAGACAGAGAGGGAGGCCGCAAATAATGCGCAAACGATACTGATGTGGGGATTAGACAGACAATGCTACCAACTAACAAAAGCCTCGTCCTAAACAGTAAAACCCTAAACACTGAATGCAACCTGGAGAACTCAGAAGCAAGATCTGAGTTACCATATAGTACCTGCAGTTTTCAAACGGAGGTGGGCCCTGCAGGTGACTTTGCAAGCATTGGGACCTAAGATCAGATTGCCATCACCCATAAAAAAAGGACAGTCGCCAGGTCGAGTGAGCAAAGAGCAGGCAACCGAGTTCATGACAGAGGCAGCTTCTGCTCTTCTCACTTGGAGAGCCCCATGGACACTGATCTGCCAATCGGCCACATCCCATGCCAAGCCATGGAGGAAGAGGATGCAGGCAGTCCTGATGAGACTTAACAAGAAATAACAGACAGCAAGAGTGGAGAACTCCCCCTTTCTGTGAACTAGTGGCAGGGGATAGAAAGGGAGAGGGAGGGATGGTGGGACTGGGGAGAGTTTAGGGAGAGGGCTTCAATTGGGATATATAATGAAAAATTTTATTTAAAAAAGTAAAATCAAACATTTATTTAAAAAAAAAAAGATAGCATATACCCAAAAGAGGCTCAAGTACACAATAAGGACATTTGCTCAACCATATTTGTAGCAGCTTTATTTGTAATAGCCAGAAGCTGGAACCAGCCCAGATGTCCATCAATGGAGGAATGGATGCAAAAATTGTGGTACATCTACACAATGGAATATTACTCAACAATAAAAAACAAGGAAATCATGAAGTTTGCAGGTAAATGGTGGAATCTGGAAAAGATCATCCTGAGTGAGCTATCCCAGAAGCAGAAAGACACACACTGTATATACTCACTCATACAGACATATAACATAGGATAAACCTACTAAAATCTGTACATCTAAAGAAACTAATCAAGAGGGAGGACTCTTGCTAAAATGCTCAATCCCTATCCAGAAAGGCAAAGAGGATGGACATCAGAAGAAGGAGAAAAGAAGGAAGAAGTCAGGAGCCTGACACAGAGGTCCTCTGAAAGGCTCTGCCTTGCAGACTATCAATGCAGATGCTGAGACTTATGGGCAACTTTTGGGCAGAGTGCAAGGAATCTTATGAAAGAAGTGGGAAACAGTAAGATCTGGAGAGAACAGGAACTCCACAAGGGAAACAACAGAACCAAAAAATCTGAGCACAGGGGTCTTTCCTGAAATTGATATTCCAACCAAGGACCATGCATGGAGATAACCTAAGACCCCTGCACAGATGTAGCTCATGGCAGTTCAGTATCCAAGTGGGTTCCATTATAATAGGAACAGGGACTGTCTCTGATTAACTCAATGGCTGGCTATTTGATCACCTCTCCCTGATTGGGGAACAGCCTTAGCAGGCCACAGAGAAAGGCAATGCAGATAGTCTTGATAAGATTGGATAGGCTAGGGTCAGATAGAAGAAGAGGAGGACCTCCATTTCAGTACTTGGAAAGGGGCATGGGAGGAGGTGTGGAAGGGAGGGTGGGATTGGAAGGGATGAAGTAGGGGGCTACAGCTGGGATATAAAGTGAAAAGCTGTAACTAATAATAAGTATGTAAGTAAGTAAATAAATAAATAAATAAATAAATAAATAACTGTAACCCCTTCCCCCCCAAAAAAAAAATAAAAATAAAAAAATAAAGATCTGCTCTCAGAGCTGGAGAGATGGCTTAGTGGTTAAGATCACTGACTGGTCTTTCAGAGGACCCTGGGTTCAATTCCAGCACCCACATGGCAGCTCATAACTCTATATAACTCGAAGAGCTGACAGCCTCACATAGACATACATGAAGGCTAAACACCAAAGCATGTAAAATAAAATAAATAAAAACTTAAAGAAAATTCTTGGCAGACTGTAATATCAGCACTCGGGGAGGCAGAGGCAGAGGCAGACAGGTCTCTGTGAATTCAAATCCAGGACAGCAAAACCTACAAAGAAAACTTGTCTGGAAGAAGACAAACAAAGAAAACTTTGAATTATTTTATATACAGAAGCAATGTCAAGAAGCGGGCGGGGTGGGGAGCGTGCTTCTTTCGTTATTTATTCTGAAAAATGATCAATCCCTGGGAAGGAGCTGGGAGTTTTCTTCCTCCTTTATGTGTTGTTTCAGTCTCCATAGGTGAACCAGCATAGTAGTTGATTCTCACCATTCAGATTTTGCATCTAAAATGGAATAGACATTGAAAGAAGGAGAAAACAGGGAACAGGGCAGGGGCCTACCACAGAGGGCCTCTGAAAGACTCTACCCAGCAGTGTATCAAAACATATGCTGAGACTCATAGCCAAACTTTGGGCAGAGTACAGGGAATCTTATGAAAAAGGGGGTAGAAAGAAAGACCTGAAGGGGACAGGAGCTCCACAAGGAGAGCAACAGAGACAAAAAAATCTGGGCCCTGGGGTCTTTCCTGAGACTGATACTCCAACCAAGGACCATGCATGGAGAGAACCTAGAACCCCAGCACAGATGTAGCCCATGGCAGCTCAGTCTCCAAGTGGGTTCCATAGTAAGGGGAACAGGGACTGTCTCTGACATGAACTCAGTGGCTGGCTCTTTCATCACCTCCCCCTGAGGGGTATAGCCTTGCCAGGCCACAGAGGAAGACAATGCAGCCAGTCCTGATGAGACCTGATAAGGTAGGGTCAATGGGAAAGGGAGGAGGACCTCCCCTATCAGTGGACTGGGGAAAGGGGAAGAGCATGGGAGGAGAGAGTGAGGGAGGATGAGATTAGGAGGGGCTGAGGGAGGGAGCTTAGATATAAATGAATAAATTGTAATAAATAAAAAAGAATTTGTAAAAGATATGAAATTCTCTGAGGTGCCCATAAGTTAGAGTCAGCTACAACTGAAATTATTAAGATGGCCAGTCTCCCAATTCCCTTGGAAGTGTTTGGGCTTTCAAGAGGTCACAAGTCAAGAGGAGTGAGAGCCTTCCCTTTAACAGGACGAGGCTAATGCACTTTGGTCTGAGGACACCTGCTCCCCTATACACCATCTCATGGATTGATAATATGTAAGCTCAGAACATTTGAACAACATTTGCTTTTAAGATGCTAACACTCCTGAAAGGCTTGTTTGGTCATCTCATTCTAAAACTGAAATTGCTAAGCCTTTACAGAAACAAGTAGCAATTTTGATGAGGAAACGAAGGTGAATTCTGTACCCTTCAAGAAGAAAGACCTGATAAAGACTATTAATAAAATATTGCCTTGGTCAGCCAATAGCCAGCAACAGATGAATGAGAACAGGAGTTCTCAATGCAGAGAAAATTATGGCTACAAAAGCTTAAAAAAAAAAAAGTGAACCCTGAATTAAAATTGGAAGGGTAAAGCTTGGTATATGAGTGTCAATAGCTAGTGAATCAGCTAGCTCTAGAGAGAGACAAAGGTAAAAACATAAATGCATGTATCTGTATCCGTTGAGAGATCCTGAGCATAGCACACACCAACAGCAATGAACACTAGTGCCCAATGTCCTGTAGATGTTTCCTCAACTTTAGACCACTGATATCATGAATGAGGGCAGCTGTGATCACTCACATGATAGCCTGACAAGATGGGATTTATTATTATTCCTTCATGAAGAGTCAAGGAAATATCAACGGTCTCAAGTAACTGATGAGACCCTCTCCAAGCCTCCCCACTTCTTTGGGACAAATACAAAATAGTAGAGTTGTCCATAGTTGACCAAGGGACTCTTTAATGGTGTAAATTTTCATGAGTTGTGCATGCTGTGGCGTGACTGTTTGGTGGTGTAGCGGCCCATATGTTGCTCAGGTGATTTTTCAGTATTGTAACTACATTTAAGTCATCTTGTTGCAGGATAGTTGATCACACTGTGAACCCTGAGATTGTGTGCTGAAAAAAAATGTGCTTCTAGTTGTGCTTTGGCTCAGCCCTAGCACACATCTTTACTCCAAGAGCTTTCTGTAAATAGGATTAAATAAAGTCAACCATAGGTCAAGAGGTGGAGCAAGCAGCCAGTTGACAGGGAATAAACATAGAAAAAAAAAAGCCCTGGGTAAGAGGAAGTCCGGCGGACACATAGACGCACGGGAAGTAAAAAGGAAAGACATTCCATTTGAGAGGCTTTTTAAAGATAGTGTGGAGAAAGAGAAGAGGCTTTTTCCTTCTGGGATGTCGGCTGAGTGCTTTCTCTGCCTCTCTGAGCTAGTAGGCTTTCACTCTAGAATCTGGGTCCTGAGTCTTTATTGGTAAAAAATAGAACATGTAGGATTTTGTTTAAAAATAATATCACCTGGTGCTGCTGTTAAGTAACCTCCCAAACTCATTGGTACAACAAGATAGGCTTGTCAGGGTTTCTGTTTTATTTTATTTTTATTTATTTCTCTGCTCTGTCACTTACTTCTCTAGCTAGGGGAACAGAACCCTCAGAAAACTTTCTGTAATGCCCAGACCTTGTCTTCTACATTCTATTCTCCACTAAAGGAACCAACAGTCTGAGAAAATGGCTGATACCTCAGCTGAAACATAGAAAATAAAGATGAGTCTTGAACGTTTTGTCTAATAAACAAGGGCGTGTTCAAAGGTGATAGAGACCTGTCACTGTGACATAGAAGGTACCAGGGAGAAAAAAATGAGAATTTTTCAGCACAAAAATAAATTATAACCATGGACCATCAACTATAACATAAAACAAAAAAACCATGAATAAGAAAAAATGAAAACAATGGAAAACTTAAAACAACAGTAGAATATTTACATAGTTTCAAAGTCCTTGTCCACCATCACACATGTGTAAAAGAGGCCTGGGTGGAACCACCCTAAACAGGTGAATAGAATTGCAGATTGCCTAATTTGTCTCAACCAGGATCACCTCCAGTCAGGCAGCAGACCCACGCTGACTGTAGGAAATATCTAAGAATCCCAACATGAGAGACATTCTAGAAAACAACTGCAAATAATGAGATACTTGAACCAAGCAGCTGGTAATAATGCAATATGACTTAGGACATAGAGCATTAATACATCTGTGGATATAGACATACGTGAGCACTGAAGTCTGTGGTTACACTTAACTGTTGCCTTGAGCATTTATGCTACAAAATGAAGAAAAACAATTGTCTTTGCTTTTAAGACAGCAGCCTAAAGGCTGTAAATTTTGCTTTTCAACCTCAGACTTGTTAGAATTTAGATTGGACATACTCGGGACTATGAATGAAACAACCTGGTAGTTTCCTTTGTGTTGAGGCCTTAATTCATTCTGCAGGCATCTCGACTGCAAACATCAATAATTGGTTGGCTTGGTAAGGAGGAAACTGTAATTGTTTAGAAAGTCCTACATCAGGCTTTCAGCCAATGTTCCTCTGCAACAGTGGGTAGTTCTGCAACCCTGAACAGCAGCCACGAACTGAGAAGCAAGGCAAAAGCTTATGAACAGCACTGATGTGATCCACAGCCTCGGCCATTAACAGATTTCTAAATTCTAGTGTTCTGAGCCTTTTGCATGCAAGAAGGGAAAAAAAAAAAAAAGACAGCACCAAGAAATCTTTCATTGGGCCATTTCAGATCAGATTCTACTGAAAGTGCAGTGATTTTATGTACGTACCTTCGTCATCAGTCAGTAGAACAAGTGGTCCGCCCTGGCACGGCCTCTGCACTGCACTCAGAAGACTCAGCAAAAACATGGGACAATTTCAAGGACTCTAAACTGACTTCAATTTGGAGTCAAGTGAGTGCTGCTCACCAAAACCCTTGGTGGATTTTCTCTGATTCCTGTTAGTGGAGGATAGTAGTTAAAAAGAAAAGCTCAGCCGGACAGTCACCACATGGTAGCTAAGAACTCAAGTCTTCCGTAGCACCATGGTAACAAAAACTGGCGTTATCTGTAAAAGATGATGTTGGCATGAATCTGCACTAACCGAACTGCAGCGTGGGAGTGGCTGGGCATCAGCTTCTCCAGAGGGCATGAGCTGATGTTGGAGATAATTGTATATAGATCAGGATCACATGCTAACAGTTTAATTTCCCATGTGATAATTTATTTTATCCTGTTTATATTGTATCTTAAAAGCATTTATATTTACTTTAATAAACATATAATATTTACTTTCCTAGATGTACTTTTAAGGACTTTATAAATATCAGCTTATTTTTCTCCTCATAACAATTAATCCAATTTTATAGATGAGGTTTTTGACCATGATGTGCCTCCATACTATGAAAATATTTCTAAAATTTGTAAAGACTAATGACACCTAAACAGACTCTGATTTCTTTTAAAACAGAATCTACAAACAGAAATATCTGCTAACAGCATTCTCGTAAACCCTAAACAAGACTAGGAATAAAGAGACATGAGTAAGATACCTTTGTCTTTATAAAACCAACAGCCACACCAAAAAAAAAAAAAAAAAAAAAAAAAAAAAAAAAAAAAAACAATGCTAAACTGATAATTTTATGGTTTTATATATTTTAAACTATTATTTCAACTAAAATATAGGCAAGGTAGATTGTAATGGTTTTCTGTTTCCTGGCCAGGTCTCTCTCTTTTTCTCTCTGTCTTTTTCCTCCGCCCCTTGTGTCTCACTTCTCACTTCCTCAAAGAATCAATTATCAGAAGGCTCTGCTTCCCCCTACAAACAAGGAGAGTGAGTAAAGAAAGAGATTGGGGAAGAAGAGAGCCTAATAAGGAAGGATATACTTCAAAGGCAGAACACATTAAAGTGACATGCCAGGGAGCAGGGAGATCTTGCTGAGCTAGGCTGGCTTGGCCCCCTTTACCCCTTACCTTCTGACTCAAAGCACCACACAGACAGGACTCAGCAAAGAAAGTGTTTTGAGAGCTCTAGCCAGGCTACCTCCAGCTGCACCAGCTGGGGCGAGTGATGGATACATACCAGGTGTTACATCTTTTGTTTTGATTAGATAAATGCTCTCAATAGATATCACTGAATAATATTATCACCTAATTCTCCTGGGTTTCTTTTTTTTTTTTTTTTTCACACTTGAAGCATTTGACAGTGGTTTTCAGATTAGGTGACATAAATGCAAGGCAAGGAGGATTTGTGTCAGCATAGCTTCTGTGCTGAGTGCTGTAATGCTTAAGAGTGAGGCATGTGTGATGTCATCAGAAGTGTTATCCCTGAAGCTCTAACAGCACGAGTTACAGGAGAGGAAACGAATGAACTCCAAAGGGCTTAGCAAGCTACAAAACCCAGGGAAGGCTTCATCTTCAAGCCGGGCAGTATTGGCAATGCAAGTGTCCAGATGGAAACAAAGATTCTGATTGTCACACCAATTACTTTAAACATATGGGTTCATGTTATCATCTAAATGAAGCAGTTGGGTGTTTTTGTCACTTTCCATCCATATCTCAGCTGCAATGTGACTGCGGACCCAGAGCTCAGGGTCTCTTCTTGCTTAGAATCATTATGGCTGCACACTTCCCTCTGTGCTTTCGTTATTTGCCAGCCCAGGACCTTCCCAGAAGAAATAGTGACTACTACCTGGATCAGTATAGATGAATTTTTTAAAATGCAAATGAAGTTCTTTGTGGGTAACGGCATGGCTGGCAGTCGATCCGGAAGACACTGCAGACTTCACAGGCTTATGTCATACTCATAATTGTCTCTGGTAATTAACTTTACAACTTAACTTCCTAATAATTTGAACCTAAAGAACAGTTAATGATGTCATAAGTCTACTCAGTATGCCAACTCTGTGATCCCATTGTACAAGCAGGGCAATAGAAATGAAGTAGGGACAAATACTATTTCATCTCTTTTCAAAATCAAAACCTATGATTGACGCACAGCCAGTGTTGTGTTCAAGAAACCTGGAAATAATTCAACATATAATGGGGTCATTCTTTTTTTTTTTTTATTAATTACACTTTATTCATTTTGTATCCCCCCATAAGCCCCTCCCTCCTCCCCTGCCGATCCCACCCTCCCTCCCCTTTCTGCATGCATGCCACTCCCCAAGTCCACTGATAGGGGAGGTTCTCCTCTTCTTTCTGATCTTAGTCTATCAGTTCTCATCAAAAGTGGCTGCATTGTCCTCTACTGTGGCCTGGTAAGGCTGCTCCCCCCTCAGGGGGAAGTGATCAACGAGCAGGCCAATCAGATTATGTCAGAGGCAGTAATGGGGTCATTCTTATTTCACCTGTTGCCAACAACCATATTTTTCTGAACCACCTACAGTTTTCAACTTGCAGGGCTGTCTACAATAGAGATTTGCACCAAGGACCATGCATGGAGATAACCTAGAACCCCTGCACAGATGTAGCCCATGGCAGCTCAGAACTCCAAGGTGGGTTCCTTAGTAAGGAAACAGGGGCTGTCTCAAAAAGTGGCTGTTTCTTTGATCACCTTTCCCTGAGGGGGGAGCAGCCTTTCCATGCCACAGAGGAAGACAAAGCAGTCATTTCTGATGAGACCTGATAGACTAGGGTCAGTGGGAAGGGGAGGACCTCCCCTATCGACTTGGAAAGGGGCATGGGAGGAGATGAGGGAGGGTGGGATTGGTAGTGTTACACCCAGTCCGAGAGCCCCCAAAAGATCTACAGGAATAGACTCCGTTGCAAAACACATGAGGGTCTTTTTATTGTAAATTACAAGCTGCAGCTTGGGCCCAAAACACCCACAGCCTAAGCGGTGGGAGCTGAGCACTGTATGCCCAGGTTAGTTGGGTGATATATAGATTCTGGTCCCTCCCAGCATGCCCAATTCCTGCCTGGCAAGCATCTATTGGTCAAAATGTTACATTTTGAATTGATTGGCTATAGGAAGGTCCCCAGACCATAATAACCTGGTGTCCCTCCCTAGGGGGTTGGGCCAGTTTCCTAGCAACTGTTATCTCTAGTGGGTGGGGAAAGAATGCAGTAAGGCCCTCCTTCCCCTCCTTCCCCACCCACATAGTTCAGGCCTTAACTAATAGCTGCTAACTTTTAATCTTTTTGGTCTCTCAGTAGGGGCTGAGGGAAGGGGCTACAGCTGGGATGCAAAGTGAATAAATTTTAATTAAATAAATAAATAGAGAGAGAAAAATTGTAATAAACCACAGCGATTGTCACCTGAAAAGCTCAGCAGCTGGCACAGGCTGTTTCTCCTCCTTCACCTTCCACAGGAGAAGCCTGTAGAAGCCTGTACTTCAGAAATCATACAATGTGAGAGACTGTGGGACTGTATTCTCTACAGTCAGCCGCTTCAACAATAGCAGGTTAGGAATTCCCAGAGGAATGGTAGGAATGTTACCTTTAGTGAAACTGCTCACATGCCAGAGTTGATCCACTTCCTCATACTACCAAGCTCTAAACCTGAAAACTAAACTAATGCTGTGTTTTCAGCTGTGTGTGTGTGTGTGGGGGGGGGGGGGGGGGGGGAAATGTTTTCCCACAAAAAAAAACAAAAAAAAAAAAAAAAAAAAAAAAAAAAAAAAATTATGGATGCCCAAAGTCCAATTCTTTACCTTTTGAATGTCTTATCTCTGCCCCATCCATGATTTTCTCATTGGTAAAGAAAGGCTGTTCCCATATAGTAAAGGTATGAAAGAAACATTGTTAAAACTGTCACCTTCCCTTGTATTCAGAGATGATCTAAACCAAGTGCACGCATCTATTTGCAGGTGCCCTCTCTGCTCATGAGGTCTTTTGATGATGGGGACCAAGAGCCCCAGGCATCTAGTTCTGGTGACTGGAAAATTACTGAAGCCTGGGTATATAATCAACTTCAACCACCTGGAGGGAACTTCCCGAGAAGTTGCTAAACCACCCCCGCCCTGACTGATTTTATCGATCCCAGGAAGAGCCACGGAATGTGCCACTTATGCAAGAGATAATTTGCCCCCTTTTCCTGCTTGGGAGGGTAGTTGCTTCCTTATTTCAAAAATATAAAAGTATAGCTCCAGCGAGCAATAAACAGACCTCGACAACTCATTGCCTGGTCTCGTTCCTTGTCTCTCGCCCGTTTTTCTTTCAGGCTTGGTTCTTTTTGGACCCCACGAATTACTAGGTCCCGCGGGTTGGGGTGAAAGAATAAAGCCCTAGCATAATGCTGGCAACACTATTTTGCAAGACTGGAGCAGTGCAGGGTCAGAGGCAAGGCAGGACAGATGCCCAACGACAGGATATCTGCGGTTGGGCGCCTGAAACACTCTGGGCACCCAAAATAAGAACCGGGTACGTGACTCGGCTCACATCTGCCTTCCCGCCTTCCCTGTTCCGGGTAGGTGACCTAACTATGGCTTTGTTCAAACCGCCCAATCAGATCCCTGTAACTATGCTTCTCGCTTCTGTAATCGCGCTTCTTGCTCCCGAGCCCTATAAAAACCCGTCACCCCAACCGAGAGGCGCGCAAGTCTTCCGAAAGGCTTTGTCGCCCCGGGTACCCGTGTATCGAAATAAACCTCTTGCGGCTTGCATCCGAAGGCTGGTCTCGCTGTTCCTTGGGAAGCGGGGTCTCCCCGTCTAGAGAGGCTCTAGCGGGAGTCTTTCAGGGGCAATTTGATTATGATATGAACACTGCTTCAAACTCTTTCTTGCATGTTACCATCGCCCAGGGATGTTTTCTACACCATGCCTTACAAACAGATGAATGAGACCTTCTCAGAAACACAGCATTCATCTTTTTCTTTGTAGGGTGACAATCACCATGTGTTAGTTTATCCTGTTGGATGTTTCCTTTCTCTACCACTTAGTCACAAATGGAAGACTACCTTCAGCTTTAAACCCAACGGAACTCTTCTGAGCAAATCTAGATAATAAATGGACGAACAGGCTTCCACCTCCACAGAAATACTTGAGTGACAAATGTGCCTTCTCTATAAATCTCTCTTTGCCTGAATTTAATATAAACAATGGATATTGGGCAAGTATTTTGAGGGTTGAATAATCTAAATATTAAAAATGGAAGAACTAATGATGGGGAAAAGAATGAGAGGAACTTAAATTAGAGTGAGAAAATAACCCTCAGTTCATAAAATTAAGTTCATTTAATTGGTAGTGACTATTCAGGAACTACACAGACAATATAATATATCACATGAGTAAATAATATTAATTGCAAGATGTTGGTATGCCCTAACAAATTTATAAATATAATCTTCCAGATAAAAGGGGAAGCATACTATTTTCTCACAATATGTAGAAATTATTTGAACAATTTGACGCTCATTTATGATTTAAAATAGAAAAACTCAAGAAAATTAGTTAAAAAGAGCTTCCTTAATCTGCAAAACTAACTTTATCCTAAATATGCATTTTACATGTAATTTTATATTTTAAATATAATGGTAAAATATCAATATCATTCTCTTCAAATAGAAATAAAAAGGAAAGTTCCTTTCAGAATTGTGTGTAAGATTCTAGGTAAATTATTAAGGGTCAAAAAGAAATGCAAATTGGTTTATAGATTCAAGTCATACTCTGCTGGGCTTTTAAAGAAACTTGAGGCTAAAACTTATATGGAAAAAAAATCTTGAAGACCAGGCAAAACCCGCTGATGAACAATACAATAAAGACTTGATCAATATGATCTCAACGCTTATTGTGAAAGTGAGACAATTAAAGCAGGTGCTGCTAGCTCATGGGTAGAAAGATCGGTCACTACAATAAAACATACATAGACACACACTCAAGGGAACAATGGAAATGGAAAAAGCTATTCACATTGTCAAAAAAAAAAAAAAACTCTAGCAAACTAGAAATAGAGCTCTGAAGACAAGGGGATGCCTATAGACGGCATGCTACTTACTGGCCATAGAAGAGTTTTCTTATAACAGCAGAAACAAGGATGAATGTCTCCCATCAGCTCTTTTCACCCTTATTATATGCTACTAGAAATCCAAATCTCTGCACAACACAAAAGAATAAATAAAAGACTGCTCAATTTTTAAAAGAAAGAAAATGCATTTTGAGGTGGCATGCCAGGAAAACCACAAATGTCATCTTAGAGTGACAGATGAGTTCTGCGAAGCAGAAGAGTACTGGGACAACACAGATATCTAGCTCTCTCTACACACTAACTCTAAACATTCACAACCCCATTTAATGATGCTGCTGAAGAACAACATACTTAGCAGCCTTTTTGAAATGTGTCGTGGACAAGATCTGTGCGCTAAGAACTGCAAAATGCTAATGAAATGGCTAATGTTCTAAATAAATGGGGGGAAATGTATTCATGGATTGGAAGATGCAACATGATGAAGATGTAAAGATTTTTTTTTAATTTTTGAGATTATGATATAATTGTAAAGTTTCCCCTTCCCTTTCCTCCTTTCCATATACCCCTCTCTATTCTCCTAAATTCACAGCCTCTTTTTTAATTGATTGTTATTATATGAATATATGTACATACATATATGTCTAAGTATATCCCGCTCCGTCCATATAATGTTATTTGCATGTACATTTTCAGGAAATGTAGATTTAATGCAATGTCTGTTAAAATTCCATTGGGAATTCTGTTGACATAGACAAGTTTATTCCAGAACTTATATGTGAAAAGACACAGTCTGCTGGATAACTGAAACCAACCTAAGACAAAACAAAAAGAAAGAAATCACTGTGACCAATACTAATGTGGATAAGAGAGCAGACAAAGTCAGGGAATCAGGGGAGGCAAAGTCATGTAGACCAACGGCAGAGAACAAAATGCACATCCAGAAATTAACACCAATATGCTCAACTAATTTCTAACAAAGCAAAAAGCAATTTAAGCTCCAAGAAAGCCATTGTAACAAAAGGTGTTGAAACAATTACATAGAAATCCATAGGCAAACTGGATTACACAGCTTATAAAAATTCAACTTGAAATTGATCGCAGATGTAATTATAGAATGTAAAATGTTAAAGCTTATAGGATCTTTGGCTAAACAAAGACTTCTTAGGCTTAATACCATAAGCACAATACACGACCAAAATTAAATTATGAATTAAACCTCACCGAAATGACAAATTATAACCATGCAATCAAAAGTCAATACATAGAATATGTGAATAATAATATTTTGAAGATCATTATTAAAAAATTTAAAAGAAATAAGAGACCAGGAGACATATAATCACATATGCCACCAACAGAAGATTAAAATCCCATCGTGAAAACTTTCTCATGTTAATGATTATAAAGCCAAACAACATGATACAAAATAATAAAAAATTGTAAAGAGGTGGTTTTTAAATTATTAATGAGAGCTTTGTGCCAGACCATACATGTGGCAGTCAAAAGACAACGTTTTGAACTCCATTCGCCCCTTCCACTTTTATGCGGGCTCCATGGAATACTCAGGTCACCGGGTTTGTGCAAGCAACAGCTCTACTCACTGAGCCATCTCATCAGCCCACAGAGATGTAGTTTTTGAAGGAGGAAACATTAATGGCCAATAAGGTGAAGAAGAACTCAACCCTCATTTGCAAAACGAATATGACACCACAACGCAACACTGCTCAATGTTTGTTTCACTTGGGAAAAAGTACCCATTCAACACAACACATTATCATTACATTTAAAAGAAAATTAATCCATACCCTTCTAAAAGGGAAAGTGTAGATTTTGAAATTCTTGCGCAATAGAACATAGGATGAAAATGAGAATATTTTTTTAAAAAAATAACATAAAAAGACTGTGGTTATGTATTAAATCAAAATAGAAAAAAATATCAAAACATTTTCTAAGTAGTGAAAAGATAAGTTGTGCTAAGCTATTTAAATGTGTTTAAATTTGTAACAAAAAATTTTGAAGCCAAAAAATTAAAAAAAAAAAATGATGACTGGAAGGAGCACCCAGATTGTTCCAACTGGTTTAGTGATGTCTTAGGTCCTAAGGCCTAGATGGACGCACAGGGCCTGTATTATCTGGCTTTATTCCCACATATGACACATAACTTTCCTATGTGTAAATAAAACATTCAGAACCATTTTCTAAGAAACTGCAAACCAGAGAGAAGCATTTCTAAAGAATAAAGTTAAGGCAAAAAATACAGACATGTAAACTAAATTCCCCATTAACAACCGATTCTCCAGTAGCAACCTAACGACTGGGCCTCAAGGCAGCTTAAATAAACAAAACTCTGGTTTTTCTATTCAGTGATTCTTCTGGATCTGGATGTTCATCCAGGAAAGCTTAATCATGGGCTCAGAAATTTGGAAGGTGTTAAACCCATTTAGTCTCTTTGTAAATAGCAAATAGTAGTGCCTTCTCACTGGTAAACCATAAGACTGAATTATGAACTGCATCACAACAACTCACTTAGAACTCAAGGATAATGTACATATTCAGGTTAGTCCAGTATAGCTAACGTTCCATTTGGCGACTTTTACAAATTGACTGGTCCTTGGAGACACCAAGCCTTGCCATATGCCCAGGTTGTAAGGCAGCATCATATTTTAACCACTAGGATGCCATGTGGAGGAGAACATGAAAGCTACTATTTATTCTCCACATCAGGCCAGACTCAGTACCAAGATATTTATAGGTGTTAAAACAATCATGTAGAAGACACTGACTATATTTTATTTTTGAAAATAAAGAGACCAAGTTTAATTGCATTGTTTGAAACAATTGTTCAGTAACTGAGCCAAAATTAGTATCCACCTAAGAGGACTCTGATGTCCACTTTCCTTTCTCTCTCCAGATATTTACAAAGAGCAATTACAAAACCCTCTCCCAGAATTTAATATGAATCATCCTTTGTTCCATTCCCTCCACAACTCCTATATTCATTCTAGAGGTCTGGGTGGTTCATAGCCCATTTTCAGAGAATTCTAAATTCACACCTTTAAGCTCCTTGGGATTTCATGATGTCCTATAACAAGTTCTTCGCTTCTTTCATTTTGAAAGAATGACATTTGAAATCATTTCTGGGAGCTCTAGAGGGAGTGACTCAAGCTTCGCTAATGTGAAATTGTTTGTAACTTCTGAATTCAGCATAAGTTTGATGCTCATGTGGGGATATTTGCATGGAATAAACCTTCAGTCTTATCACTAAAACTTTAAAAAAAAAAAAAAACTATCAGATTCCAGCGGACACTGAGGAAGGAAATACAGAGAGAAATGAGTCTGAAGCAGGAGAAGGCAGAGAGAACAACTTCCAAGAATTCCAAGTTGCAGTGGCATGCACACTTCATAGCACACCCTCGCCGACAAGCCACTGCCTCCATGATGACACTGAGCGCTCCAGCCTGCCCTCTCATCTCCTTATGTACGGGGCATGATTTCTAAATGCATAAATTATGGTAAACATCCCTATTTGATCTGCACCTTGTATTTTCCAAGAGTCCCCACTAGAATGTTTGTAAGGTGTTACAAAGTATTTACTGTCCTGGTTAGGTTTTTGGTTTTTTGTCTTGTTTTTTTTTTTTTTTTTTTTTTTTTTCCTATTGATTTAATAAAACACTGACCAAAACCAACCAGAGGAGGGAAGAGTTTACTTGGCTTACATGTCCTGATCACAGTCCATCATCAAGAGGAGTCAGGCAGGAACTCAAGCAGAGAGCATGGAGGGACGGGACTTCTGGCTTGCTTTCCTAGGCTTGCTTGTCTGCTTATACAGCTCAGGCCTGAGGACAGCAACACCCGCCATGGGCTGTGCCTTCCCACATCAATCAGCAATCATTAAAATGTTTCACACACATGAGCACAGACCAGTCGGACGGAAGCAATTCCTCAGCTGAGGTTCCCTCTTGCCAGGTGAGTCTACGTTGTGTCAAGTTGTCAGAAACTAACCATAAACTGGTGAAAACAATAGCTAGGGAACTCGATGCATTTAAAAAGAAAGTTGAACTTCTGGTGCTCTTGTTTCTAAATTCCTGAGGACTGGTCTAGTAGGTGTGCACCATCACATGAGTTTTATACCCCACCAACTCAACTATCCCCAGCCCCCTTTCCCCTTTCTATTTTTCAGTAGAAATCACTTTAATCAAGTTACTGACTTCACCAATTATATACATACATGTATACATACATACATGCATTTGAAATACTGTCTATCCCAGAGTCTCCATTCCTCCTCTGCACATAGTGAGAGCTCAGAAGAAGCTTGGCCTTTAGGACTTTGGGTATCACATACTTCCTATGCTACACTAAACCAGGGTTCCAAAGAGAATTACAGAAAAGAAAGAATGGGGAAGAGATATGAAAGACAGCAGCACAATTTCGCTTCTCTTCGTAGTTTGCTTTATTCAATAGCTTTTCCACCTACACACGATGTAATTGTATTTCTGAGAGAATGTAGTTATTTGGGTAAATTCTAGTTCTACAAGAGAATTAAAAAACAAAAAATTAGCCCAACACACATGATAATTTATGGTAGTTTATTTTACATCCATAAAGGAAAGTTCACTTGGCCTGAACCTTTTATCAGACCCAGATGAGTTGGCTATTGATTTAGCAAGCACTCTTCTAGAATACAAACCCACAAAGCCCATAACATAAGAAAAGCTAATTATGGTAATAAGAATCTAGTGTGCATAATACCATTAGAAGGCCTGAGCCACTGTTCCTCCTGTAGCAGGACAGTTTTTAACAACCCTTTTGTTCATTAGGAGGAAATTACCTTTTAGTGTTAAGTGGACTATAAATGTACTGTTTATGTTGAAAGTGGAAGAAAGTTAATGTCACCTTTGTCCCTGAATGATTACTGCTCCCGGTGTCCCCTTATTGTACTGTTCAAACACATGTAAATGAAAGCATACATTGCAAAACTGTCTGCCCTTCCATTAGGGGACAGAATCCCCTTCACTGGGTTTAGTGGTGTACATACTGGTCTGTGCTCAAGTAAGCTACTGAAAGTTACCTTACTGGCTCTTGCTTCCTACAGAAGGTAGGTGTTTCCAAACTATATTCAACTATTGACACTTATTTTCTTTTTCTCTAGAGATCAAGTAAAAAAAAAAAAATACAGTAAAATTTTGCACAAAAATCAAAGATTACTGGCCTCAAGACTAAAATGAACAGAGGAAATTGTCTCCCCCAACTACCAGGAAATGAAGCAAGCTCCAAAGATAAAAACCTCAACATGAAGCCTCTTGCCTCGAGAAATAATAGTGAAAATAATAACCTAATTACTCGCAGATAATCTTGCAAGAATGTCTATTAATGGCCCGACCAATTTTGTAATTCTTAACTATAGGAAAATTTCAGAGCCAAGTAGTATGGATTTAGTATTTTGAGAGAAATACATAAGTTAAACAAATAAAAACTTTTTACCTCTCATGTGCGGTAAGATGTATTTATGAATTGTAAGAATGTAGATTATTTTCTACATTTACACAAATTAGTAAAACCAAGATGTATCTTTACCTTTAAAATGTATAAATACTAGATCCCTGAAGAAAAGGAATGGAGAAAATACCTGTTATCATGTCAACAGACTGTGAATGTTTTCACATTTTTTTTTCTTCCTTTTCTTTGCAGGATGGATATTTATGCATGTTCCTGTGTCTGGAGGCACATATTCATTTGCAAATGTTCATGTTTTCACAAACATGTGGGAGCCAGCAGCCAACCTCATGTGAGTTATCCACAAGTTCTCTAGCTTGGCTTGGGGGGCTGAGCAGTGGCCAGCAGGCATCTGCCTGTCTCTGCCTTCCAGTCTCTGAGATTATAAAATGTGTGTCATGTGCTCAGCCTGCACACAGGTTCTGGAAGTCAAATGCAAGTTTTGATGCATGTGTGGCCAGAACTTTACTAGATGAACCATGTTCTAGCACATTTCAAGTTTACTAAGGTATAGTTTTG